>NW_017731385.1:428590-451574 GCF_001890085.2 Hipposideros armiger
CTAACACAAGACTCTTCCCCCAAACGGTTCCTCCCTGCACTGAGCTTTTTCCATCTTATAAATGGCACCAGCATTCCCCTTTGTGCTCAAGGGAGGAGCACCCCCATGCTTTTCTTTCTCTTGTCTCCCACGTTGCATTCCCTGGTGCACCCCACAGGTATGCCTGAAATCCATTCCCAAACTGCCATCTCCAGAGTCACCCCCGTCTAAGTCTTCCTCAGTTGCTGGATCTACTGTAACTCTTAACTGATCTTCCTGCTTCTAAGGCTGTCCTCCAACGATCCATCCTTTCTCCTAAGGCAGATGGCTCATTTAAAGCATAAACCAGAGAATGTCACTTTTTAGCGTAAAAACCTTGATGACTTCTGGTTGCCCCTAGAATGAACTCCAGGCTCCTCTTGGCTTTAAGGCACTGCCTAGTCTTCTCCACTGTCTGCCACCGCTCTGGGGAACAGGAGCACTTTGAGCAGGGACTCACCTGTCCTGTCCACCACTGTGCCCGTGGAGCTTGGCACATAGTAGGAGCTTGGTAACTGTTGATAGATTGAGTGACTGGCTGTGCTCCTGCATCACTCAGCCTCTTGCTGCTCCGTCTGACCACTCGACTCCAGACCTTTTGCTGACCTTGAGATCCCCGTGCTTTAAGCAATGGCCGACTTTGGTGATTTTTGTGACGAATGCACTCATTTGAAAATATCAATTTAAGGAATGTGTGTTATGATCCCTTAGGATGAAATATTGTGTGGTAGTTGGGAATGTGTTGAGAAGGATACATGCTGCTTCTTTGTCCCTTCTCTCATTTTCATCTGGCAGCTAAACTGCCCTCTGGGGCTGGAGGGCCATGTCCTGGTATTTTCTCCAGAGGTCAGGCTGAGGATCTTGAACGTGCCATCCTGTAGGTGACTTCCGGGTGAGGTAACCCTCTGAGAATGAAGATGGGTCTTCACAGTAGGGAGCTGCTCACATGTCTGCATGTGAGAAGAGCAAGTATTAAACCGTAAAATGTTCCCGCCTGAAGAGACAGAAGGAAAAAGGGCCTGTGAGAGCAGCATTCCCCACACTCATAAATACCAAGCAGTGTTCGTTCCTAGGTGACCAGAGAAAATGCATGGGGGGCAGGAAGAGTTTTCCAGGAGCTTGCTGGGGCGTATACCACATTCTCTTCCACCTAAAGGGAAGACCCCCTGCTGCAAGCTTTTGGGGCACCGTCCTTTAGCTCAGCAATCTGAACCACCCCATGGGTGCTTGCCCACAGGGGTCTGGGCACCAAGTCCAGCTGCATTCTGAGATCAGGGTGAGAGCCATCCCAGGAAAAAAAGGAAGCATTGCTGATGAGGCAGAAACCCTCCTTCCAACCCTTCTTCCAAGCTGCTTGGAGGCTGGGGCTTCACCTGGGGGTAAATGACAGAGCCCACATTCCTAACGAGTGAGCCTGACTACGGTGCAGCACTGAAGGCACAGGATGAACACAACGTGATAGGAGGGTTCGCGTTCCAGGCACGGGAGACTGAAGCGTTAGCACTGAGTGGAGGGAAAGGATCAGGGAGGGCCACCCCCAAGAGGGTTTTCTGCAGGAGCTGGCAGCCTGAATGAGGCTGGAGGTGTGAAGCATCGTGGGGAGCTGTCGGCGGGTCCATTTGGCTGGAGCACGAGGTCCGAAAGCATTTACCCAGAAAGTCAGCACTGGGCAGGTCAGCGTTGGGCTTGCATTGTAGAGAAGACCCCTCTGGCTAGGACTAGAGAGGAAATGAGGGATCGGGGAGAAGGCTGTTGTGGTTCTAGCCCAGGCAAGGCAGCTGTGGGGATGGAGAGGACCGGGTGGCAGAGAGAGAGATCAAACATGTGGCATCAACAGGACTTGGCTGTGGCTGTTGGTTATTGGGAGGACTTGAGAATCTTTTCATGAATATAGGTGGTTCAGTAGGCTGAGATAGGCAGGGGATGAGGTTCAATAATCAGATTTGGGGTAAGATCCTGAGTTCAGTTTTATACCGGTTGAGTTACAGGTGTCTGCAGGACATCCAAGGAGCTCCAGTTTGGAGCTCCATTGTCACATCAGACATAGGTTCAGACCTGGGGAACAATGTTTTCAGAGGAGAAATCGATTCTATAGTGGATGAGATTGCCCAGGAAGAGGAAAGGTAAATGGATGCTGAGCCTGATTAGTTAGCAGCATTTGCATGTAAAATTTGTCACATCCAGTGTCCTGATGACACTGAGAAAGGCAGCTGCATCCCTTGTAACCAGGTGAGAAACTTTCACTCTCAGCGTCTGCTCCTGGACCAGCATGAAAACCTTGTTGCGATTCATCAGGGCATCTGTGTCAGCAGGGCCCCAGCTTCTTGGCCGAGGGAAGGACGTTCAAATTCAGTATATTTAATACCAGAGCAGGTGTTCGAGATGTGAACAAATATCAATACTTAAGCTAGGAGGTTGTGGGGGCTACCTCTTGGGCCAGTGGGACCCAGATCATTTGAAACAAAGAACATCTGCTCCATGTGACACATATGCGAGCTACTTCATTCTTCCTCAAGGTCACCACTGTCCTTGTTCTGTCTGAAGTGGAGAGAAGGCAAGTTGTTAAACATGCAGAAGGAGGCATTGATGAGCTATCGATATCCGAAACCCAAGAAGCCAGCAGCATGTCAACAATCAATAGCTCTTCTCACCAGGTTAAGCGTCCCCATCAGTTGTGCCTCAGAAGCTTTTTCTCTGGAATGACAGCTGTAGCCTACACCCAGGGCCATGCACCAGGCACTGAAAAAAAACACGTTTAAAGAATGTTGCTGCTATTTGCTTTTGAGCGGAGTGTTTCATTTTCCTTTCAGTCATTAAAGGCAAATCAGTACTGAGTTCAGGGCTAGAAGAGGGGGCCTTGTTGATTGCAAGGGGAGCGTGGTCAGAGGAAGGTCTCAGCTACTTTGTGACAATGGCTCCTGGAGGGTGAAATGGCACAGGAAGTCCCAAAAGGCAGTGGCCCAGGAGGGAGGCGAGGTGTTGAGGACACGAAGCGCTTAAAGCTGCCTGGGCAAGGATGGGCAGTTGTCCAACATTTATTCTAAGGGGCCAAGCAAGTTCACGGATAGTTCATCTGCTAAGGGGATTGTCTTCCATTTCAACTCAAACTGGTTTAAGTAAAGGAAAGTCATGTTATTGGTTCATATTACTGAGCAGCCCGGTGGGCCGGCATCAGGCATGATAAGACGCAGGTGCTCAGAGGTACCCGGATATGTCTCTCTCTTTCCTCTTTCCTTTGTGTGACTTCCTTGTTGGACAGGCTTTTCTCACACAGTGGCCACCAGCAGCTGTGGCTTCTTTCATACCGCTTAGCGATATCAGTTGAGAGAAAGCTCTGCTTCGAGTCCCAGAACTGAATCTCATTTGTGTCGATGGGACCACTTGTCTATCTGTGGGCAAGCCACTGTAGCTATAGGCATGGATTGCTCCCAGCTTGGGTCGGGTGTCTACTTGCTGAGATGGGAAGAGATGGAGTCAGCCCCCACCTCAATGATAGGCAGTGGGAATGGCAATGGAGGTGTGTGTTTCTCCAAGGAATACCAGGTTTCTGGATGAGCCGAATCAGTAAAAGCAAAAACAATGGGAGTCTTGCAATTAGAATTCTGGGTAATCTCTCTGTTCACAGTAGGACCGCAGTGTCATGAGGAGAGGAGCCTGCTGGGGGGCAGTGGGGCCTCTGAGGCCCAGCTAAGTTACTAGGGTTCAGTCAGGACATTGGGTGTAGGGGTCTGGGACAGCAAAGAGGATACCTGAACGTTTCCAGTAGGTGGGAGAACATCAAGGCCCAAGCCTAGACTTAGGATGAAGTCTTAGGCAGTGGATGTTAGACCTTATGCCACAGCCTTGGGGCCTGGTGGACATGTGTCAGGATAGGAGTGGCTGCCGAGCAGGGGGGGTCCGGGCAACTCAAGTCAGCTTCAACCACAGTCACCCCTTGTGTCTGTTTTGCACAGTAGACTTACTTTCCTCCTAGCTTTAGTGCATGTTACATACATATTAATAATTATTCACCTACAATGTATGATGTCAAACTCTTACGATTTTCTGGTTGCATTTTTAATAGTACAAAAGTAATCGCAAGCAATTTTTATGGACTTTGACGTTTATTTTTTGGATCCCAGAAATTTATTCTACGTGGTTGACACTGGGATTTGACCTCTTTTTCAGCTGAATATTAAAATTTTTTTTTCCACTCGTGGCCATTCGGCACGTGGTCAGATGTATCCTGGTGTACCTTTCCTGTTCTTCTCTCTGTACAGTAGACGTAGTTAGATCACACCTATATATTATGAACATACACCCTGCCATTTGTCTTTTAAACGTGACTGTGAGCTCTTCCCATACCAGCACATACAGATAGGCCTCCTTCAGTTTTAAACGTCTACAGGTTGTCTCGTTGACCGACCAATAACTCCACAGTGTAATTTACTAACACGTCCCTGTTGGTGCATAGCTGGGGCCACCGTGTTCCCGTTCCCAGCGCTGCTGTTGTGACCAGTCCCACGCATGGCACTCCAGACTGCCGGGGGGTACGGTGTCCTGAGAGTTGCATGGATTCTCCTGATGCCACTTGTCCCTTCAGGGGCATGTGGTGCTGTTGCCACTTCCTCCTTTGGCTTTTCTTTTTGTTTGTTTGTGCCCCCTCTCCCTGGCCATTCCGCTCAACACCTTATGGCAACTCCTTTCCTTCCTGACCATCCTTTCCCTGGAGTATCCCCTCCACTTCTTAGTCACCTTATGCCTCCATGATCGGCTCCCAGCCCAGACCTCTGCCTCCAGACATATCACCTGGGTTTTTTTCAGCCCCATCTGTTTTCTGCCTGCTTGTCCCAGGCACTCAGGCACATCACTCTTACCTAACTGAGAGGGATCGGAAACACTGATTATGGAATGCTGTGACAAACACAACCCTAAAGAGAGAGGGATTGTTTCCCCTCTGGTGGTCAGGAAGGCTTCCTGGAGGAGGAAACACTGTGGCTCTAAGGGGGAGCAGAGTTTGGTGAGTGAAGAAGGCAGATGAGGTGGGACAGAGGTTATAGCAAACGCCAAAGCCAAGTGCTCTCAAAGCAAGTGTGGCTTTCCACCCTGCCGCCTGCCGTGGCCCATGGTGTCACCATTCACATGGCCACCAGGTTAGAAGCTTTGGCGTGATTGATCTGGAGTCCAGCCTTCCCTTCTTCTCCTGCATACCTGGCCTGTCACTGAGGCCAGCTGAGTCTCCTGACATGCTCCTCCCCTGTCAGCCCCTTTTCTCCATTTTTTCAGTCACTTCTGTATGGTAGCTGGGTGGCGTACTAGGGGGTGGGTGGGTAAGGCAGCATCATTCCCGTTTACAGATGAAGAAACTGGGGCATAAAGGGGTTCACTAACCATGTGGTCCCCTCTGCTTTTGAAGGTGCCTTTGAATTTTGATGTAGGGAGAGGATTGGTGGTCCTTCCCCCAGTCTCTGGGATCCAACGAGGCAAGTTCCCAGGGCTGAGGGGTTGCAGCATGCCCCAAACAAAGCTCGGCTGCTTAGAAGCAGAGCTTGTGTGCAGAATTTAATGAGCAACTTCTCCAGAGCCAGCTGGAGACAGAACCTTTCAGGATATCTGGAAGGTCCATGAAGGGAGGTTTTTATTTCCCTGGGCAGCTCTAGGTGTATTTTCACCCAGTGGGCCCCAGAGGGGAGACTAGAGCAAACAATTTTTTTTTTTTTGTCCTGAATGCTTGTGAAATTGAGAATATTTTTAGCAGATTTGAAAGCTTTGGAGACAAATCCTATTACTCAATGCCCTGCTCAGAGCAGGCACTCAATAAACCTTTGTGGAAGGTTGCTGAATGTTACTTTATTGGCACAAATGCTCCTTCGGTGAATGTGCTCATTAGGGGATTTGATGAAGATGTCAGCCAGCCTGACCATAAAAAGTAATCTTTATGATACCATAAAAAGGAACATGGACAATAGCTAGAATGTCATCCATGAGCATAATAAATATTCCCCTAAGTTCCTTGGCCCATCAGGAAACCACATCACATGCACTTGCAAAACCAGTGGTCTGTTTCAACTTTATGTAAAATGCCAGCTTTTTATGGGAACTGATTGGGTTTGCAATTAACCAAAGGACGCAATAACCACATGCACCTTGATTGATTTGTGAGGCATAGAGTGTGCTTTAAAGAGAATTACGAAAGGTAGAGCGAGCGACCAGAGTTTTAAGCACTGCCAAACGCAGTCACTTTGGCTTCAGAGCACTATTTACTTTATGGATTTTGAGAAAGGGAACACAGTTATGATGGTGTGTGGCTGCTTTATTCAGTCAGTCGGCCAGCGCTTGCTGAGAGCCCGCTGTGTGCCAGACATGGCGCTAGGGACACAAAGTTGAGAAACCAGAGGTCCTACCCCCAGGAGCTCACAGCCTAGATAGAGGCAGACAATGACAAGAAAACATCAGCAGGCCTCTGAGAGGCATGCCTGGGTCACCAGGAGAGGACAGGCAGGGAAGAGCAAAATGTGAGTTGGGTCAGGAAAATTGAGGGGGTTCTTTTTGCAGAGAGCCGGGTGAGAGGCCTCTGGGCTCAAGCAAATGCATGGACTTGTTGGAGGCCTGGGAATATGGGCTGGAGGCATGGTGAGAGGGGCTGAGGCTGGACAGGTCGCCAGGGGCTAGAGCAGTGTTTCCGCTTGGCACCCTAACTACCGTTTTACAGGGACATCTAGTTGCAACTGTAACTCGGAAGACTAGGGTGGTTCGATTCTTTGTAACGCTGTACAAGATACTTTTATTACTTTAGGGTAGTCTGTGCTGCAGAAAACACACTGAATCAATGTTAGCCAGTGCGCTAAAGTGTCTCAGCAAAATCAGGCTCTGTTGTTGCTAACCCAACCCTGCATGGAGGTGACATGGTATTCATGTATTTGAGCTTGCACAGGTCCACAGTATTATTTATCGATAAGGCCCCAGTCTCTCTCACAGGTGTCATTCAGCCCACAGGAAATGCATGCATCTTTGCTGTGGCATGTGGCAGGAGTGTGTGCAATCTACCGTGTCGCCCCAGAAGCTGTCATTGTCTTTTGTTGTACTGTTGAATTCCGTGCACTCGTATTTAATTAGAATCTTTGTATCTTTATTTATTACTGAAATTATCCACTTTCCTGCTATATCCTTTTCTCGGTTTTGGTCTTAAGGCTCTGCTAGATTTGTAAACTAAATTGGATTGCAGTCCATCTTTCTCTGCACTTTGGAACAGTTTATAGGATGTGAAAATTGTCTGTTCCGTGAACATTTGAAAGAAATGCTGTGACAACAGCCTGACCCCAAAGCCTTTTTGGGAGAGGCAGTTCTTTCAAACTGGTTTGCTTTCCTCAATGCCTGTTGGTCATTGCAATTTTTTTTTTTTTACTTCTCTTGGAGACAAATATACTAATTTGTGTTTTCCCAGGAAATGATCCATTATAGAGACTTTCAAATATGTTAACATAAAGTTGTACAACCATAATCATTTACAGTTTTAAAAAAACAACCCTCCATATCTGTTCTTATGGGTCACCTTGGCTAGGCCAGTAATTCAAATACTAGGCTAGGTGTGGCTATGAAGTATTCTGGAGATGTGATTAAAGCCTGTAATCTGTTTACACAGGGCTGATTATCCTAGATCATCTGGGTGGGCCTGGTTTAATAAGTTGAAAGGCCTTAAGCCCAGAGCTGAGGCTTCTCTGAAGTAGAAGAGATCCCACCTGTGGACAGCAGCCTCAACCTGAGAGGTTCAGCCTGTCCTTCCTGCTGACCTGTCTTATGGATTTCGAACTAGCCTAGAAAGCCCCCAATCATAACATACTAAGCCAATTCCTCGTAATAAACTTTTCTCACCTGCAGTGAATACAAAAGATGCTCAATACTTAAACTTTCTATTTATAATGAACTTCTACTCTAGATAAGCAATGCTGGTCCAGCCCTCAAAATCAATGTTATAGCCTATTACAAAGGGCCATAAGTTGCAGTTTGAAACACTGTACAATGACTGTGAAACTTCCTCCCCACACCTTCCCTGGAAGGTCTGGGTATAAGAAAAGACACCTTTCTAAGAGGAATTCTGGAGGGAAGGTGTACCCAGACTGTACCGTAGCAGGAGCGGGGCTTGACAGCACAGCCTCTGGGCACATGTGGATGCCACCCCCAGGGGAGGGGAGAAGGGGGGTCTCCTAAGAGACAGAGAGAAAGGTGGGTGTATTGATGGGCTCCCCTGGAGAGCACAGCCCAGGAGGACCAGGCTGTTCCTCTCTGAGAGCAGAAACAAGCCAAGAAAACCCTTGGCAGGAGCCCAGGTGGAGACAGCCTCACAGAGCCATGGGATAAGGCTTTGGCAGTGGGAACAGTGTGGCTTTTGGTGGCAGGCCTCCCATAGAGACAACAGCTCAGAAGGATCTCACCTGCTGGGTTGATGAGCCCTGAGCAGGTAGGTTAAATGAGTCCACCCAGAACACAGGATGACTGTCCTAAGGGCATAAATGGGAAAAGAAACCTGAAGAGTTTAGCTTATCATGAGCTCAATCTGAACCCATTGTATTTAAAAAAAACACCAAACCCAAAAAACAAACTTGCAGGATATGAAGAGTATTGCTTCCCCCTTCTGCAGTGTCTGATTGCTCCTACAAGTCTGATCACCTGAGTTGCTTTGTAAAGGAACAGCTTACTCACATGTCACAAGCTGAAGACCCTCTTAAGGAAGGAATGTATGATATCACGAATCAACCAAGAAGTCCAAAATTGTTCTTGGATATGATATGAGAGTGTTGGGAGTCGGAACTTCTTTAAATTGTGTGTGTCTTCCTTAGGAAGCAATTCCTTCGTTCTACAAGCGTTGGCAAACGGAGCAGCATGTGAGGCACTGGGGCTGGGAAGTTGACAAAGAAGAGCCTACCAGCTAACTGCCTGCACGGAGACAGATGGGGAAACAGAATCACAGCACAGTGAGGTGAGAGGTTTGAGGGCTGCAGCACGTGCTCTGGGGCAGAGGCTGGCCAGGCCGGGCTGAGAAGGTATGAAATGGTGGGCACCTGTCACACACCAGAAGCTGGAGGACGTGCTGGGAATTCAACAGCACGTAGGACAGAGACGGAGCTTAGGGCCCAGGTGGGGAGACCGCTGTTAATCAGCCACCCTGATAAACAGAAGCTGCCTGCTGTGGGCACCCCCAGCCATGAGGTCATGCCTCCTGTTTACCATGTGCCACTGTGTACAGGTCCAGGTGTCCTGTGCAATTCCTATTCTGGAGGGGCCTATGAGTGCCCCCTACCCCACCCCCGGCCACTCACCTGGATTGGACATTATCTAAGGAAGTGACATTCCCCAAGTAATGGGGTTAGAGCAATCAGGGTCTCTTTGACAGTCAATTCCCTGTGACTAACAGGTTTTACTGGTGAAGTTGGTGTGAACCATTCTGTTTGACTGTAGAAATACACCTCTGATATTTCCCTTCTTTGGCCCTCCAAAGAGCTTTCTTGGTCCATTATGTTTGAATCATTATTAGCTTTTGCTTCTCCATCCCCCACTGTCCCTAACTGTCCTATTTGTAACTCTCAGCTACTGGTGGGTCTGTAGTGCAGGCCTTTGGGGAGACATCCACAGACCAAGATGCCTGCGAGTTGCCTGGTAACATGGGCTTGGGTGACACAGGCACTCAGGCCAGTCTTTCCTCTCAGAATTTATGGCGAACACTTGGATTTGAAGAGCCGGGGGTCTGTGATGGACAACAGTCCTGTGTTTGTAATGCAGGGAGGCGGTGAAGGCATATTCCACTCAGGCCGAAACTGGCTAAAACCAGCTTTTTGACTTACAAATCAGCCCATAACTTTCTAGCAAAAATTAGAAATCGTGGTTCCAGTTACAAGTTGCCTTAGCTAAAGTAGCTTGAGAGAGAGAGAGAGAGAGAGAGAGAGAGAGAGAGAGAGAGAGAGAGAGAGGGAGGGAGAGAGGGAGAGGGAGGGAGAGAGGGAGGGAGAGAGGGAGAGAAAGAGAAAGAGAGAGGGAGATAGATTTGGGACACAATTTAAATATGCGTTTTGGGAAGAAATTGTTTTCAGGATAGAAGAGGCAACTCAGTTGGGCCATTAGATGGGTCTGGTGAGAAATGTGCCTGAGGAGTCAGTGGAGGTGCAGACTGACCGATGGATGCATTGGGCTGGCTTTAGGTTTAAATCATCCACGCTCGGCCCACCCTGATAAGTGTGAATAATTCCAACTTGACCTCCAATTTGTTCCCAGGCCTTCAGAAACCTGCGCTTTCCAGAGTTTTTCCCCTGGTCATTGTCTAGGCCTGACATTAACCCCATTTGAGACATTGCCTCCAAAAGTCTGATTTTTCTCATCGGAAAAGCTGGGGGTGAAGTCCTTCCTTTTAATGACGTCATTCACTGTTTTATTAGTTCAGCTTGGGTCATGATTCTCTTTGGGACATGAAGGAAAAGATCCTGCTGTAATAGCATCATCATCCTATCGTGTCCTGGGCTTTTTTTTTTGTCTTCCTGGGACTTAGGCCGATTCTATTTTTTCACTTCCTGGAGGCTCCGATTTAAAAATGTGTTTCTGATGCTCAGTATCTTGGCCTGTGATGAGCCTGCAGGGAGGCCCTTCTCCCCTAAATTTGTCTCAGGGTTTGGCATGTCAAAGCTAGTTGTAGTCAAAGTCAGCAGAGCCCCAAACCTTCAGTCTGGGGGAGTGGGGTGGGGAGCGTTGAGTCATTTGCATGATGAGCTCATGTACTATACAGAGCAGCCTGCTCCATGGACGGGCCTCTGCAAACTGCCTGGAGGCCAAAACATTGCATCTGAAAGCCATGTTGAAAATTATCTATGTTCACTGGAAGAGGAGAAGTGGTACATTTTTTGTCAGCAATCCTGTAGAGTCCCTGATGCGACCAAGACAAGCATTTATTACTCCCTCTTTAGTGCTGTTTGTTCATACGACTGGTTAAGCCCTCAGCCTGGCGAGTCACAATTAGTTGTGCACGCGTTTCTTTCTTCTGCCGGCTCATATTGGCCCCAGAGGGCAGGGTCTGTGCTTTAGGTCAGTTCTCAGTCTCCAGGCTGGTGAGGGAGGCATAGTCAGCATTGATATATGATTGTTGAATGACTGAGTGAGTGTATAATGGAAATTTTATTAACTTGACTAAGCTAAGAGATGCCCAGATAGCTGGTAAATCATTAGTTCTGGGTGTGTCTGTGAGGGTGTTTCCAGAAGAGACTAGCATTAGAATTGGTAAAGATCACCCTCACCAATGCAGGTGGGCGTCATCCAATCATTGAGGGTCTGAATAGAACAAAAAGGTGGAGAAAAGGGGAATTTGCTCCTTCTTTTTGGACTGGGCCATTTATCCTCTCCTGCCTGTAGACATTGGCACGCATGGTTCTCAGTCCTTCAGACTTGGACCAGGAGTTACACCATTGGTTCCCAGATTCTTGGGCCTTTGAACTAGATTGAATTCTACCACTGATTTCCTGGTTCTCCAGCTTTTAGGCAGCAGATTAGGGGACTTCCCAGCCTCTGTAACAGTGTGAGCCAATTCTTATAATATCCATCTATGTATCTATGTATCCACATATGTATCCATCTATGTACCTAACCATCCATTCATCCATCCATCATCTTTCTATGTTTTCAAAAATAGCAGCTTTATTGAGGTATTATTCGCATATAAATTTACTATAAAAGTGTCCTTTTATACCATAACATTTTTCCCTTTAAAGTGTGTAATCCAATGATTTTTAGTATACTTACAGTCTTTCCTGATTTTTTTTAAAAAAAGGAACAGTTAGGTTCGATTTGATTCGGGGAACAGACAGATTCAGTTTAAGGAAGATTTTTTTTTTTTTAAAGATTTTATTGGGCAATCGAGGGAAGGGAACAGTGTTGGGGAATCGGGGAAGGGGAACAGACAAGTTGCTGTCCTTTTGTTCTTCAGTCTAGTTGTGGAGGATGTTGCTTCACTGGCCCATGTTGGTATGATCATTGTGCTCTTCCCGGAGAGGCAGTCACTCTTCAGCCATTGGATGGCTGCTCACGGCGGCTCACGGCAGCTCACAAAAGCTCATGCCCGCTGCTGACCAGCTCCACTGCAGCCTACATATCGCCGGCGACTCACGGCAGCCCAGCTCCAGGTCGAGCTGTTGTTCACCATCTTAGCTGTAGAGGGCACAGTGTCACTGGCCCTCATGTGGGATCTGAACTGGGGCCCTGCTGCTCAGAGCTGGCATCTCAAGCCAACTCTTAACCAACGTACCACTCGGCCGGCCTGGAAGATTTTTTTTTATTGTGGTAAAATACACATACCACTTACCATTTTAAAATATGCTTAAAGAAGACTTTAGAAGTCTTGTTATGTAGCCCAAAGTGTGTAAGCAGGGTGGAGAAACACATGAGGTGAGAGATACTGCACGAAAGTACTGGTTCCCACAGTGTCTGAGCTGAAGGCCAGTTTTCACATTTCCAATTCTTGGCAGATATATATGTGGTCCAAGTGTGTATGATTAGTCAGTCACAGCCCTGGCCTTGTGTATCTCTACACGTGAGCCCGACGATGCCCAAACTGACCTATACCCTGGTCGACTAGCCAGGTCCATTCATTTCATGCTTGGATATCATGGCAATTCCAATTGATACCCAAGTTCCCAAATGCTCATTCTCCATTTGTGGATCAGTAAGACCGGTCTCAGACCAGCCCTGGTCCATGAATCACACTTTCAGCAACACTGCACTAGAGGAAACTTCTGGAGAGCCGGTACCCTTAGCGTTTTCTTCCTAGTTCTCTTTGTTACACACACAGATTCTTTTCTCCGAGAGGAGTCCCAAGTGCCTGAGTCACCTTCTGGGCTCAGCTGTGGCCTCTGAATTTCCCAGCACAGCCCCTCTGCCATCAAATCCTGCTGACAAGCGATTTAGAGCTGGAGCTGGCATGCAGCCATGAGCCTGTTCCTTGTCTGCAGGGCTCAGCCCTCCTGCACAGCCACACGTGGTCTCGGCTCCAGTTTCCTGGTCTCTGTGGAGATGCACGGATTCTTAGACACTCAGCAATCCGGGGATCAGGAGAAGAAGCAGTGCTAAGAGCTTCTGGGCTCTCGGGCAACAGTTACAGCGAGGGCAGTGGCTGGATGAGGACAGTTACTGAGTACAAAACCGTAATAATAGCCGAGGACTGGAGAAACCTTTATTGAGATGTAGCAGTCAAAACCACATAGTTGTTAAACAACCATAACTATGTCTTAAATAATCAGTTCAGCTGGTCTCTATTTAACATAATAGCTGCCTATTAAACCTAAATTAAGTACAGAGTTAAATGTCTCTAGGACACAAAAACCCCAAAATGACTGCCAAACCCAGAAGGAAATCTCTAGCTGGAATGAGCAAGGCGTGTGTCCGCCTGGTCTGGGTGTGCTCTGGTCCGGATAAAGCAAGGGTTCCATCCTGCTTCCCAGGTGTCTGGGTTTGAAGAAGAATATTTCCCAGGGTTGAGGTGGGGTGGAGGACCCATATAGCAATACCGTTCAATCCTGATTATGTCTCATAAATGTTTTAGTTTCATAGACATTCTCGCGTATGTCAGAAATACAGAAATGCCTCCAGGAAAGCACGGGGAGGTCTCTATGGCCTCGAATATGCCAGAATGACTGTTAGGTCTTAACCTCTCCACTCCCCCTCACCTGCCACACACAGGCTCTTATACCATGCTCAGACCACAGTAAGAACCTTCCAGGCCCCCAACCTCCTTCCAAGCCATCCACTACCCTATTCACATATTCATTCATTCATCATTCATTCATTCTAGAAATACTGTGCACCTACTATGTGCTAAACATCCAGGGAGCCATACAGTAGCAGCAAACGCAGATCCCTGGAGCTTATGTTTTGGTGGGAGAAGGAGCCATTGATTGGAGTGCTCTTTTTAAGAAACAACGAGACCCCTGACTCTTTGGATCCTATCTCCCTTGATCTCTTAGCATCCAGGAATAAAAGGCCCTTCTTCTGTCTATTCTCATTTCCTGCATCTGCCACCTTCCTCCCTAGAGGCCAGCCAGGTGTGCCCACTTAGATGTGTTTCTTAGGACTCCTTTGGGACCACCTGCTTAGAAATTACCTAGAATGACAGGCTAAAAATGCATATTCCTGGGCCCCTCCCAGATCTATGGGAAGAGATGGACAAAGTTAAGTATCTGTCAAAGTTCAGGACAAGCAATGGATTTCACCTCTTTCTGTAAGGATAGTTTCATTTAGGATGGCAGGAAACCATTCTTGGGGGATGGCTTGGACCAATTATTCCAGGCTTGGCTTTCTTCTGTGGGGTGGGGTTGGAGCTCTTCTCTTACTGCCTTCCTACATGTATAGGCATTGTCGTTTCGTGTGGAGGACCAGGCTACAAAGGATAGGGGCAAGAAATTACCAGCGTCAGCGATATAATCAATTTTGCTTCCCACATTTTCATGGTGAATTCATTGGCTGTAAATAATAGACTGGACACATGTTTTCTCTGTTCACCCATTGACTCATTTGTCTGGGAAGATCTATGTGGGGGAGTAATTTTTGCTGTATTGAAAAGACAGTGTAATCCATAATGAGAAATTTTCCATCTTCACGCTTGTGCTGAGGACAGCACGAGGGTAAGACTCGTGCTGATGGGAAACGGCAGACAGGGCCCTTGTCCCCTGTACTTCCCCAGGTCTGAATTACTCACCAGGAGCAAAGGGTCATGGCCTCCAACTCAACTGTATGAGAAGAAATCTAGAACCATGGGTAATGTCAGCATATATCATAGTTTGATGTTTACACAACCAGGCAGAGAGGGGGAAGACACAAAATTTCAGCTAATTGTCCTAATCCCTGACCTGAGAGTTAGAAGAGTCTGAATTGCATTGTACACATCATTTTTTCTCTCTAAGCCTCAGTTTACCCACCTTTATAATGACGGGGATTGGGCTATCGCTGGTGCTTCTAGGGAACACTTTGAAACTGTGTGGGGACATTTTGATTGTCACTGTGATAG
Source organism: Hipposideros armiger (assembly GCF_001890085.2). Taxonomy (NCBI): domain Eukaryota; kingdom Metazoa; phylum Chordata; class Mammalia; order Chiroptera; family Hipposideridae; genus Hipposideros; species Hipposideros armiger. Next base: position 443,622 of record NW_017731385.1, read on the forward strand.
GGCAAGGTTATCCTGGCATTTATTGGTGAAGACCAGGGAGTGACAGCATCCTGTAGTGCACGAGGACCTGGAGTCATGTCCCTTCAACTTCCTCTTCAAAAAAATTTGTCATCACTTGGTCTTTGAATCCAGTTCTGTTTTACATATAAAAATCAAACCATTGTTTCATGGTTTTAGTACACACTGAACTTCCTAGAAAGGCAAGTACCACATAAATGGAAGAAAGCATGTACTTTGTCTTGTTTTATTAGCTTTACCGAGAAATATTTAGCACTCTGAGAAATGGTGTCACTGATGACAATGCCTTTCTTGGTGTTTGAGGTCCCACTGCAGCTCTCTCACTCTGCACTTATAGACAGTAAATTCTTGGTGATTCTGTACCTAGTGTTCATGTACTTATTTCGCCCTACTTAAAAACATCATCTAGAAAGAATAAAGCTGGATAACATATCAAAACTAGATACCGTGTTTCCCCCAAAATAAGACTGGGTCTTATATTAATTTTTGCTCCAACAATCTACATTTATTCATTTATTCATGTATAAAAATCTATATTTATTCAAACAGTCATGTCTGGCTGATGATCTTAACTGGGGCTTATGTTTGGGGTAGGGCTTATATTACGAGCATCCTGAAAAATCATGCTAGGGCTTATTTTCGGGGACACGCGGTATAAGCATCTGATTTGTTCATTAGGTCTGCTAAGTATGTTTGTGCCCAAGCATTTGCATATTGAAATGTATCCTATTATAAATGACTTAGCATCTCATTTCTATAATAGGACATTATACTTATTTTTAAAATGATGTCTCTTGGTAGGTTATACATCTGTAATGTCATTTCAGAATAGCAAAGGGGATATTGCAAAATATTTGCTGTAGAAATGGGATGTTGGGTCTAATAGGATTAGGAAACTTTGGGCTGGATACTTTTTAGTTCTGATAGCTCAGGAAAATGAAATGACATCAAAGAAAACAGAAAGGCCAGCCAGAACGTCCCACAAAGGGAAGGAGCAGCACACTAAACCGAAGAGATTGCATATGCCCTTCATAGTGGCAACCAGCCCGCCCCCCTCCACCCCATTCAAACTAGTGCCAATTATAGACCTCTCCATACCTTCGTCTCCACTGGGAGCTGAGTCCACCCTCATAATCTTCCCTGGCAACTGTTGCTAGGAAGATCCTGCTTCTCGAGCTGACCTTCCAAAGACTTGAGATTGCAGCTGGTTGTTTTTCAGCTGGCGAGGATATCAGATTTGCACAGCCAGAGTGATGGAAAAAAACATGCAAACAGAGCAGAACTAGCAGCAACACACACAGAATGCCATGGGGGTGGGGGAGGGGAGAATATTTATTTATTTATTTATTTATTTATTTATTTATTTATTTATTTATTTATTTATTTATTTATTTATTTATGAATGATGTAGCTACCAGGATATTTTGATTATTGACTTCCATTCCTGGAGGCTTGAGATACAAAAAGGACCATTGCAAGTCTGTCCATTGCACTTTCTTGTAATAACAGCGATGGAGGCACCACGAGGGAACCTGAGAATTTGACCCCTCTCGTTAAGTCTGTCGGCAGAGTCCATGGCTTACAGGCAGGCAGCATCCATCCACATTTCACTGCTTCAGCGTTGGCTGCCCCATTCCTGTGATGCCGCTGAATAGTGATAGTGATAATGGTAGCTACCACTCGTTGATTCTTGCTTTGTTCCTGGCTTTGTCCTAAGTGCTTTGCATGAATTACCCCTTTTAATCCCCACAGCAATCCTGTGATGGAGATATCACAAGGTCCCCTGTTGTACTAATGAAGACACAGCAATGAGAGAGCAAATCGCTCATCCAGTCCCACTTAGCCAGTGGGCAGCAGCCCTGCACTTGTACCTACTCGGTGCTCTATGGTTTACTCACTGATTTGGGTCAGACATATACAGATGACAGTGCATGCAGTGAGGTTCATTCGTTCATTCATCCATTCATTCATTCACTCATTCACACATTCATTTATTCATTCCTCCCAGATGTGACCCAAGCCTGTGCTTGCTGCCACACTCACTGGGAACTTGGGTGAGTGATGTCCACACACTTCCCCAGGGAGCTGAGGGCCCCATTCTGTGCAGAATTGGCTTTCACTGCAGGCTGTTCTCTTCAGTGGTTCTGGCTTCCCCAGCCTTTTTAAACCTGTTGGGTCCCTGAGGAGTGGGGCTGTGGCAAGTATCTGGTGCCCTTTATACTGTGGCAGGGTGTGTTGGCCACACAGGCGCTCATGAAACACTGGTCGATTGCTTTATCTTCCACTTCCCACCAGGGCTCCCAGCCCAGGACGCAGACCTTAGGATCAAAGGGCAGGAACAACAGCCACCCTGATGAAAGCCGGAAGCCAGTATTTGCCTGGTTGCTAGCTGGGGTCCGGCATTGTACTGCTTCTCATATAACCTGCAGGATGATGTAGGCTAGGCAGTGTGGGCTTTGAGTGTGTGACTCAGGAAGAAAGTCACTGTATGAAAGAAAAGGGGTGGCAGGGGCACCTTTATAGTACCTGCTGTCACCTCTTCATACTCTGCTTGGGCTCAGCTGGGCATTCACCCCAGGCTGCTAAATTGGCTATGAGTTTCAACTTATTTTCTTGACTTCCAATTGCTTCTGTTCAGGAGGATTCAAGTCTCAAAGATAGATTACTTCATTCCCTGTTTGCTTGGAAAGTTCCCCAGGAATAGACTGCCAAGCCCAGGAAGATACACATATATGCAAGTTACCTTGCAAAGTATTAGCTGCCCCCCTAACCTCAATGCACCAGAGGTTTCTGTTAATAAAACTCATCACAGACCACAACCCAATGCAGTATGTGGGCCTGCTCCAACCTTCTTTCAAGAACATTGATCACTGACCTCATTACGACTTAGATTTGCAGGAGGGGCTTGAAAACAGAATGAGATTGGCTCAGGGACAGGGGAACAGGACAGTCGGGAGCCACACAGCCCTGCCCTGAAGGTTGAACGTTTGATTGTCCTAGAAGGATGTTCAAATGATTCAAAAGAGTTATAAAAAGGGCTTATCTCTGTAGAGCTCTTTACTGTTTAAAAACCATTGTCAGGGCTGGCCGAGTGGCTCAGTTGGTTAAGAGCTCACTCAAGAGTTTGAGCTCTGAGCAACAGCCCAAGCTGAGCAGCCGCTAAGCTACCAATAGGTAGCAGGATGGCTCAGCTAAAAAAAACAAACAAACAAAACAAACAAACAAAAAAACCATTGTCTTTCCCCAGGGAAGGCCAGTTTCACCCTTATCTCCAATTTGCAGATGTAGAGACTGAGGCGTGGAAAACACTGAGCTATTCAAGAGTCAGGGTCTCCAGGCCTCTGGTTCTGGATCTGATGTTTCTTACCTTTATATCATACTTTTTGAAATCTCCATAGACAGCGTGTTTTCTGTAAAACTTGATGAGACAGCACTCCCTGTCTCTGAAGGACCTTCAGTTCATTTAAGGCTGAAAGGAACTCTGGGTCAGTATGGTCTTTTAAAATTTGCCCCTCGATTCTCGGTGCTTTTGTTCTAAACCCAATTTGGTTTGGCAGTGATTAGGCTCACCCTGGTTTTTAAATCTTGTTCCCTGAATGTTGAGGAATTTCCTCGTGAGAATGTTGGGGCAAGGCAGGAACGACTTTCTTGGTTTGTATTAAGGAGAAAAATCTGTATTTTTGTTGCTCACTTTGGATTTCCCTAGAGCGAGATCTCAAGTACAACAGGAACCGAGAAATCAGGTCTTCAGAACAGCAAGGGAGATGGGGGGGGAAAAAGTGGGGGAGCTGGTAAGGAAGTCACCCTGTGCTTGGCAAGCTAAGCACTGACGGGGCAGGAAATGAAAAGGACAGGAATGAGAGAAAGGCGGAGAGAAGGTATGTGTCCATTGATCGTGGTCCTCCCAGGCCCTAGCCCAGAGCCTGGCTAAATATTTACCAAGATGCGGCAGCTCATACTCAGCTACTGTGGGAATTAGGCTGAAGGGACTGGAATGCTGAATGGTGATCCTGGAAGTCCCTTAGGGAGAAGTGTGTCTGAAAGGCAGGGACATTTTGTCACTGATATGCCTGGTTTTCCGTAAGTGCATGTAGGTTGTAGAAAGTAGAGGAATGAACAGGTGATTCCATTGCCACCGCTGCCACCGCCACCGCGTCTTCTGCTTTCCCCTTCACCACCAGCGCCGGGGTCACCATGTGTCACCAGCATCTCCACCATCACTGCCATCACCACCTCTCTCACCTCCACTGCCATCACCACTTGGTGCATTGTTATCACATGCCAGACACCATAGTGAAGGTTTCACATGGGCTCAATCCTCACAGCACTCTTTCTCAGTAGGAGTGCTTAGGCCCGTTTTACAGGGGAGGAAAGTGAGGCTCCCAAGTTAAGTGCTTTGCTCAAAATCACACAGTAGGAAGCTGGAGAGCCAGGATTTGAACCCAGGCCTGCGTGTTCTCCAGATAGACTGGGCGCGGTGGTTTGGAAAGCTGCTCTGTGGACACAAGACACATGCTGGGGCTGGTTTTCCTACGAGTGGGTCCGAGTGGCTCCTTGGAGCTGTGACCAGACCCAACAATCTGTGCTCCCTTCCTTTCTCCGACTTCCTTTCGCATATTCTGGATCATACGGCTTTTCAGGTCAGACAGAAATGTTTTATGTCCCCTCTTTTCTGAGCTTAGGATGTTACTGTTTGCACACAGTTCTGGAAGCAGATGGAGCCCGATAGAGATCCCAGATGACAAATGAGACTCAAAAGCTCTGTGAAAACACCCACGTGGCATAAATACCTCTGAGTCTCCCCGCGCGCGAGAAAGAGATAGAAACAGAGAGACAGAGAGGGATAGAGACACACAGACATACAGAGACACAGAGAGAGGCAGAGAAAGAGGGAGAAACAGAGAGACACACACAGAGACAAAGAGAGAAGGAGAGAGGTAAAGAGACAGATAGAGAGACAAACAGAGAGAAAGCGAACCAGATGACAACCATGCACTGTTCATACTTTCGGGTCGAGTTCTGCCAGGACCCTCCCTGGGCGTTTGGGTCACCTGAGCCAATGCGTTCTCAACAGTCTCTGTTCCTCGCAGCTGAAAGAGTGTGAAGGAAACATGTAAAGCACTTAGCCGAGCGTCTGGCACCTCGTAAGTGCCCAAACAGTAGCTGTTCTTTTTGTGAACAAGAGGCATCTCTCTTCCCTAGTCACTGCTCCTTAGAATTCCTCACTCTGATTTTCAAATTGATATATCTATAGTTCTTGTTTAAAAAAGGATCTCCCTGTTCAATATGAAATGTAACGAGGTGGTTTTGTTAAGAAACAGAAATCCAGGACGTAGAGGTTGATGTGGAGTGAGTGACGTGGGGTCTCTTTTCCTGGGCACTGGGAGTGGCAGGTCACACGTGCGCATGAGTGATGGGGGCAGGGGGTGGTCCCTGGTGCCTTTTCTTGTGGTGGTTTGGGCTGTAACCTGGGCAGGCGGCTGGCATCAAGGCGTGCCCACCAGGCACTGGACCTTTCCATGGGCCCAGTTGGGAGGCTGCGCTGTCCTCACCTCTGTCATGTAGTGTCCCCCTTTCCAGAGGAGGAAGGGTGGGGACAGTTAAGGGATGGTGGCATAGGATTCGAACCCAGGGCTCTTCTGGGTTCAGCAGCAATTAAGCGTTCCATACCACCTCGTTTCCCTCAGCAGGGCAGGAGCCCCAGACAGGAGAGGTAATTTTACCAAAGTAAAAATAGCGAAAAAGGAACACGCAGCCACGGAGAGGCCCAGAGTTCCCTCTGACCACACGGTCCAGGCCGCGTTCTTCTCTGCCCGCTTGGACAGGGCACCGCAGGCATCTGTCTATCTGCCTTTGGCCGGAATGGGTCACGGCCTGGCAGAGACAGCACACATACCTGTGGTCCGGGGCCTCCCTCACATCCCGAGAAATGCCATTTACAGATGGGGAAGATGGAGAAAATGTGAGAAGACAGGAAGGAGAAAAGTCAACAGACAGAAGGCCAGCATCCTGGGAGGTAGGATCGCAGCCTGGGGGAAGAGAAAATAGGCCTCAGCCATGGGTCAGGGCAGAAGCACAGAGGCCCCGAGGCCTGATTTGCTGGAGGGAACCACGCTGGGCTTGGCGGGAGGGGTGGAGAGGTTTGCCATGTGTACTGTGTGGCTTTAGAGGAAGCCCATCTGCTGGGAGGCAGGGCGTGTGCATTGGAAGAAAACAGGAGTGTACCTTTCAGAGGGGCAGGTCCCCAGAGTGTCTCAGTCACCATGCTTCCCGCCTGGGCCTGCCACCAGTCAAAACATGGCCTCGGTGTGGGGACTGCGGAGACCTTAACAATGGCAGGGAAGAACTCTGGCCAGGGGTGACCCAAGGTAGAGATTATTGGTGTCCTGACCATCACAGAGGGGTGCCTCGGGCCGTTTATCTCCCCTCTGCCTTTTCTAGTTAAAAACTGTTGTTGGCCTGCTCATGCTTTGAGCTGCTTGTCTGGGTGCGGGGCTGGCTTCCAATGGCTTCTCCCACAGCCTGGGGACTGGCTAGTTGTCCACCAAACAGCCCTGTTGTATAGAGGCAGGTCTTCCGCGTCTCCACAAGAGGCCATGTTGCCCATGAAAACCCTCATTGGGGATTCCTCAGACATTCTATACAAGGGCTAGACGGCCAGGCTTATTATAACCTCTGTTTTTCACTTGTTGCTCACTTGGCCCAATCCGTACCAGTTCACTCATTCGTTCATTCACTCATTCATTCATTCACCCCATAGATATTTACTAGTGCTTTCTACGCACTGGCCCTTGCAGCCGTGTGCTGGATGTTGGTGAAACAGTGGTGCACATGTTGGACCCAGCTTCTGGTTTCCTGTGGCATTTGTCTTACTTCAGTCTGCAGAGGGCTGCCTGCCTCCTGTGTAGGTGCCCCGGCTGGGCTAAGGGGGCGGGGGAGGGCGGGGAAGAGGAGCAGAAAGTCTGACCCATGGCCCCGTGCTCCTCAGGCCCCAGTGCCGAGCTGCTGAGTGTATGCTCAGCAGGGAATGTGGTTTGCTGTGGGTACTGGCGAGGGGGCTGTAAGAGAAGGCCATGAACATGGAGAGGCAGGTCGGGGACGGCTGCCATCAATCACACCTGGGCTTTTGATCCTGCTTTACTCTTAATGACTCTGTAACAAAAGTTGCAGGCATACTGTCTAGTGGAAGGAGTGTAGCTTAGTAGGGTAGGACTTTTTGCCAGAAGCTGCGGGAGACAGACGTATGAAACAGATCCTTAATTCCATTCCTGCAGCCACAGCAGGCAGCACTAATCAACCGCCGATCTGATGGTCTCTCTCAGGAAAGCCACCTGCTGAAATTAGCACAGGGATGAAGCCAATTGATTAGCTCCCCTGGGCTTGCCTTAGTCTTTTGGGGCTGCTACAATAAAATCCCACAGACCGGCAGCTTATAAACAATAGAAACTTATTTCTCATAGTGCTGGAGGCTGGGAAGTCCAAGATCGTGGTGCCAGCATGGTTGGGTTCGGGCGAGGACCCTCCTCTGGGTTGACAGCTGTTGTCTTCTCACTGTTTCCCCACATGGTGGAAGGGTTGGGGCGCTCTGGGGTCACTTTTATAAGGGCACAAATCCCATTTGTGAGGGCGCCACCCTCCTGATGTCATCACCTCCCAAAGGCCCTGCCTCTTAATACCATCACATTGGGGGTTAGGATGTCAACATATGAGATTTGGGCGGGGGGTTGGGGGGGGGGCACAAACATTCAGACCGTAGTAGGACTTATATGCTGACCTCAGACCAAGTCCCCAGGGCCTCATTTTTTTTTCTTTTTTAAAGATTTTTATTGGGGAATTGGGGGGATGGGAACAATGCTGGGGAATTGGGGAAAGGGGAACAGACAAGTTGCTGTCGTTTTGTTCTTCAATCTAGTTGTGGAGGATGTTGCTTCACTG
>NW_017731385.1:451824-479964 GCF_001890085.2 Hipposideros armiger
GTGTCACTGGCCCTCATATGTGGGATCCGAACCGGGGCCCTCTGGCATCCCAAGCGAGTTCTTAACCATCGCGCCACTCGGCCGGCCCAGGGCCTCATTTTTTAATGGGCGGTGCTTGAATCAAGTTAATCAGCATCATTAGGACCCCAGCAGCCTGTTTAACGTGTAGAGTTCTGGGCTCCACTCCAGGGCTATGGAATCAGAACCTTTGGGGTTGGGGCCTCAGAATTTTCATTTCAAAGAAATTGCTCAGGTGACTCTTCTACAGATATTGATATTGGTAACCACTATCCTAGGGACCAGACCTCACACTAGGTGTTTTTGTTTGTTTGGCTACGTGCTCGAGGGAGGGTGCCGAGTGCTGTCAGAAAGTCTTCTTGAGGCTCTCTGTGCAGCGTTAATTCTGGCAGGGACAATCGTTTCAAGGTATAAAGAGGTCTCCTTCTTGCTGTTCATGACTGTCTAATAAATTGTTGTCTCCTGGTGGGCGTAAGGGGAAAGACCAGGTAGGAGTTAAGAGCATAGGCTCTGGCTGCCTTCCGCCCGGGTTCAGAGTACAACCTGCCCCTCAACTAGTGGTGAAACCTTGGGCAGTTCCTTTACTTCCTTTTGCCTCAGTCTCCTCATCTGTAAAATGGGGATGCTCATAGTCCCCACCTTATAGGTCGTTATGAGAATTAGGTGGATTAATATATATTAAGCGCTTAGAGCAGTACCCATCATGACCCAACAGCTCGATAAGTGTTAGCGCTCTCTTTCGCGCTCTCTCTCTCTCTCTCTCTCTCTCTCTCTCTCTCTCTCACTCCTTCTCCCTCTCCCTCTCCCTCCCTCTGCCCCCACTCTCCCGTCATCATTTTTGAGAACAAAAGGCCTTTATAGGTTATCTTGTCCATTCTTCAACTTTCAGGACGCCCACCATCTTGTAAAGCAAAACATGCCTAAGTTACTAGCTTTCACTGTCAGCATGTTCTGACTTATTTCTGGCCAAAACGACTGCTTAAAAAATGCCTTAGGAGAAATGGACAGCAGTGGACACTAGATACGGTATGAACTTCCTCTACCTCAGTGGCTTGTAACCAGAGGTGATTTTGCTCCCACCCCTGGAAACACTGGCAATGTCTAGAGAAATTTTTGTGTTGTCACAGTTGGTGAGGGTTGGGGATACTGCTGGCTTTTGGTGGCTGGCACCCAGGCATGCTGCTAAACATCCTACAGGGCACACGACAGCCCCACAACAAATAATTATCTGGTTCCACTAGTCATTATGCTGCAATTGAGAGACTGGCCCCTCAACAGGAGGCAGCCTTTGAAGTGGAAAGGATACGAGCTTTAGGGTCCACAAGATAGGGGTTTTCCTTCTGAGTCCTCATGTGTTTGCTGTGTGGCCTGGGACAAGTTCCCAAACCCCCACAGATACTGCATTACCCATGTGAAAGCCTGGAGATTAATAAAACTTACTTTGAAGGGTAACTGTAAGTTATTTGCACTAATAGACATAAAATGCCAAACGCAGTGCCAGCACATGGTAAATACTCAAGAAATATTAATTCCTCATTCCTGCCTTCAGTGGAAAATGATTTTTCATTCTTTCTTCTGCCCTTTCCATCAGCATGAAGATTCCTGGGGTGTGTTTAACCGGCCATTGTTGGTCTCATTTTTCAAATCTTTAATCATGTTCGTGGTGCTCTGCTGAATTCTGTCCAATTTTTGCAAGTCCTTTTGTTGTGGAACTAGACTCAGACTCCCGAGGGCCAAAGATTGGGAGAATTATTGCAACATTCCTACACCGACACAACCCTTTTTACACACGTGTGTGCTTCCTGAATGGCAGCCTTACCCTGCTGACACGTCGTAATCCAGCCAGCCCCTTGGGTCTTTCATCTGCCTCTTTACAGATATGCATTCCTTCTAGTTATACAAGTTCTGTGTCTCCCAGGTTTTTATAATGAAGAATTATCAATAAATATTGATAAGGAGATAGAAATAATAATAAAAGAGTTCAGGAGGGAAATAAAAACAGGCACAAGAAAGCTATAGTTTAAAAAAATATATACCTAGGGAGGCTTTTGGTAGGAGAGAGAAGGTAACTCAGTGAAGAGAGGATTGTATGTAAGTTGAAGGGTAACTTCGGGTGTAGCTCACCAGCCTTCTTCATGCATTGGAGAAGTTATGGGATGGGGAAGCAAGCTACGTCACGTGGCTTGACATGAACGCCAGTCCAACCCTTTGTGGTCATGGCCAGTCTGTCCACGGAAATTGCCAGCGTGTAGCCCTGAGGCCGAGCTCCCTGGCAAGAAGCAGCCGGAGGTGGTGACCGGTTAGTGCAGTTGGTTAGAGCATCGTGCTGATAGCACCAAGGTTGCCAGTTTGATCCCTGCATGGGCCACTGTGCGCTGCGCCCTCCCTAAGATAGTCAACTATGCCATTATAGCATGAAAGCAATGTGTAACCAATGACCATGGCCGTTTTCTAATAAAGTTAAAAAAAAAAAAAGGCAGCAGGAGAGGCAGTCCTGAGAGCCTCGGCTCTGGAATCAGACCTTGATTTGATCCTGGCTTCACCAGTTACTACATTGAACGACCATGGGCAAATTATCTTCCTCTTCAAGACTCTTGATTTTGCAAGGGTAAAAGTTGCCAAATTGGCAGTAATAATGATACCTTTTCCTGGAAGTGTGTTGCAAAGCAAGGCACAGGAAATATTGAACACAGGGCTGGACCCCATAAATGCTTGATAAATGTTACTGATGAAGAAGATGATGATGGTGATGACGCCATGATTGCCTACTCAGAAATGTCTTCTCAGGTCATCTTGCCTGGTTATATATACACATACACAGGACTGCATGGACACGCAGAGCTAAAATACATACATATATTTATGTATATACACATACATCTGCATGTACATGCATACACACACGTGTATTATTTTAGCTTTGCATGTACATGCAGCCATGTCCTGGAGCTGGTTTACGTGCATCTCCTCCCACGTCTGGGCTCAGCCATGTTAGTAGCTTGGCCATGGTGGGGATATTTTATAGTGTGGAAACTGGCAAAAAAAACCACATCAAGGTGTTTTCCCCCTCAGAGGGCCAACTTACTGGCTGTGTATATGTACCTTGCATCTCCAATTAGACTCTGAGTTCCTTGAGGGGTCAGGGTGTGCTGTTTTCACCCTTTGATCCACACATGGATCCTGTGTTTTTTGAACGGTGGGCTTCACAGGATGGTATGAGTCCACAGGACAAAGGGTGAGTGGGCGAAAGCCAAGGAGAGGAACGGGCAGAAATGGACTTAACAAAAGGGCACAAAGAAAGTTGTTTCAGGAAAACTGGTGGGTGAGTAGCTAGGAAGGGGCTGAAGGATGAGAGAGGGAGTGTTTAGATGGATGAATGGCCTGGTGATAGGAAAGAAGGGATCTAAAACTAAAAAACCCAGAGGGAAAATGCCACGTGGACACGAGTGGATTCTACATGATTTCAGACCACTGCTGGTAGTGTATTTTTTGAGTTCCATTCTTTTAGATGAGTGGCATTTGTTTAAAATATTGAGAGAATTAAGCAATTGTTTCTAAGAGGAAAAAAAACAACAACAAAAAACTGGAATCAGTTTAATGTCCAAGAGTAGGGGATTGGTAAAGTAAATAGGATTCATTCATTTTATAGAATACTTTGAAGTCATAAAAAATGATGGAAAGTTCCAATAAAGTGCAGCCAGAACAATGACAAAAAGCATGGAAAGCTAGGACGATTTTACTCACAATTTTAAGGGGCAAAAGCAGGTTGAAAATAGTATGTATAATTCAATTTTTGTAGAAATACATATGTATAGAGAAAATTCTGGAAGAGTATGCATTAAAATGCTAAAGGCAATTAGTTCTGGCAAGGTGATTTTTTCCTCCCCTTTTTGCTCATTGGCATTTTCTGATTATTTTTTCTATTTATAATACTTCTTTAATTAACAAATGAAAATATTTAAAATGTGTTTTCTGGGCCGGCCGAGTGGTGCGTTGGTTAAGAGCTGGCTTGGGATGCCAGAGGGCCCCGGTTCAGATCCCACATATGAGGGCCAGTGACACTGCCCTCTACAGCTAAGATGCTGAACAACAGCTCGACCTGGAGCTGGGCTGCCGTTCGCCAGAGACGGCTTAGGCTGCAGCCCCTGTGGCAGTGGGTTGCCATGGGCTACTGTGTGTAGCCAGCAGTGGCCCTCCAGAAGCCGGCGACTGATCTGCCTTGCCCGGGAAGAGTGCAATGATGATGCCAACTTGGGCTAGTGAAGCAACATCCTCCACAACTAGACTGAAGAACAAAAGGACAGCAACTTGTCTGTTCCCCTTCCCCCAATTGCCCAGCACTGTTCCCATCCCCAAATTCCCCAATAAAAATCTTAAAAAAAAAAAAAGTGTTTTCCATCTTTCTAAGTATATATTATATATTATGTATTTATATGTTATATATAAATTTGTTTTTACTGACATTTTTTTTAAATTAAAATTTATTGGGTTCTCCTTCCATCACCACATATTTGATCCCCTTTACCCTCATATACCACCCCCCTACCCCTTACCCTCTGGTAACCACTAAACTATTGTCTGTGTCTATGAGTCTTTGTTTCTTTGTTTGTCTTGTTCCTTTGTTGCTTTCAGTTTTATATCCCACACATTAGTGAAATCATATGGTTCCCGACTTTTTCTGACTTATTTGCTTAGCATGATAATATCAAGATCCATCCGTGTTGTTGCAAATGGCACTATTTCATCTTTTCTTATGGCAGAATAGTATTCATTGTGTGTCTTTAGTGACTTTTAAGGTCATGCTTCCTTAAGATTGTTAGCAAACTGGTTAAGAAGAGATTGCGGGCTAGAAAAGGAATTTCTCTGACTTGCGAGTTTGTCTATACAAAAAGTCTTATCTTGATTTAACAAAGCACAGTTATGACTCTTGAACACTTAGCCAATTGCCGTGATCGAGAAAAAGTCAACTTCACGTGGAGTTGGGACTGTCCCGGAGAATTACAGAGTCTGCATCAGTACTGGGGAGCAGGCATGTTGCATTGTTGAATGGTGACTCCCCAGAGCAGCTGGAAAAACTGGAAGGTTCCAGTAGAATAACAAGACAATTCCAAACATACCAGCCTCCCAGAAATGCACCGCTGGCGCTCTCATGCCTCCAGATCCCAGGATAGCTCTGCTGGGTTCAGTGTCTAATAAATGTCAGGTGTTAGGATGTGGCAAGTCTGACTCACAGCTGGGAGATGCGTTTCTACCCTCAGGGAACTAGTTTCATGGGAGACAGACCAATGAGCTGACATTTCCAAGGAAGTGTGGTCAGAGCCGTGAATGACCAGACACAGTAGAGGGAGCCTAGCTGGTTGCTCAGTCGATCTTCTAGGAGAACAATGGAAGATCTGGGAAGTTCCTTCATATTCCATTTCCCTGAGAGGCAGAATGGTGTAGTAGCGGAGAGCCTGGACTCTGGAGCTAGAGGGAAGGGGGTTTAAGTTCTGGCTCTGTGTGCATCTTGGGTAGGTTACTTAACTGCCCTGTACCTCAATTTACCAATCTGTGAAATGGACATACTATGAGTCGCTGACTCTAGGGTTATTGTGAGGATTAAATGAGGTAATACACACGAGGCACTTAGAGCAGTGCCTGATGCCCAGGAGGTGCTATGTCAATGTTTGGTGTATTCTTAGTCCTCCAGCTTCTGCTTCTTTGTCTCTCTTCTCCCTTCTCTCCACCATTCTCTCTTTTCCTCCCCCTCTTTCTACTCCTCTCTGCCCCTCTCATCCTTCCCACAATGTAGATTCCATAATCAATGGCTTAATCCCTGCATTCTGAAAGAAAATTGAATCCAGGAGAAAGCCTTGCATTTTGGTATTGGTGCTGACAGGAATGGGTCGCCCCCGTCCCACAGTTTACTAAGTGAATTTACTAAGCGCATTACTGATTTGCTAAGCGAATCCTCATTTATTTTCCTCAGCGACTGGCTCTGTGCTGGGCATGAGACGGAGGGTTTTACTGTAGGATTTCATTTCATTGCATTAGCTGCGCAGTTTTAGAAAGGTTATAAGTGAGCCAGTCAAGGTCTACCAGGTATTAGGTCTTGTCGTTTGCAGTCAGGGTGAGAGCTGGCATCACCCAGATGACCTTGAATTGCCATATGGATCAAGCCCAAGGATTTTTCTCCTGAAGTCCCTCAGTGGTGGCCCAGCTGTGAGCATCTTGTCTTCCAGAGCTAGCCAATGTTGATTTGCTACAGTTCTTAAGAATCCACCAGCCCATAAACAAAGGAAAGAATGTTTTCCTGCATCAGAAGAGGAATCTTTCATTATTTTCGTGCCAATCTATATACCCTAGGAACAGTCTTGCCCATGGAAACTCCACGTTGGCTGTAAGATTATTAATTAAACAATGAAGAATATTATGTGTGCTGGGTAGGTGGTGGGTGGAATTGGGCAAGGGTTTTTAGTATCTCTCTAGTCAGTGGCCTCATTTATAAAATGGGGGAAAAGATGGTTCCAAACTCAGGCTTGCTGTGAGAATTAAAATACTGCACACGGACCTCTTAGCCCAGTGCCTCACTCTGAAAGAGATCAGTATTTTTGTTATTATATTATTTACTTTGTCAAACTTAACAGGCTATTTTCTATCTGAATGCTCATGTATTTTCTTCCATTGAGCACTTTTTCTTTTTCTTTTTCTTTTTTTCCCTGATTTTTCCCTCTTTCCCCATTTTCTCTCTTTTCCCAGTGAACAGAAGTTGGACTTCTTGGATAGATTCTTCAAATGTCCCCACTTTCCTCTCATATTTAAAAATCTTTTTGTTTCTTATGTGCTAGGAGGTTGTTTTTTTTTTTTGATCCTCATCCTTCACACGATTACTTTTCCTTAAACATCTAGGGATGCTTCCTGTATTCCAGGAATTTCTCCCTGTATGTAGATGGGGTGCCTTCCTGTTTTCCAGAGATTTTATAAATCTACTCTAAAAACAGTAACAACAAAAAAACCAAAACTATTCTTTATCATCTTAAGAGACGTGGGCAAAAGTGTAACTAGTTAATATTTTAAATCATCATATTCGCCCCTGCCCCAAAGATAGTTTTAAGATGAGTTTTGTTTTCTTGTAGATTCCAAAATTCATGTTCTCTGTAGAAATTTTGGAAAGTTAAAAGAAACACAAGTAAGAAAATAAACATTGCCACTAACTCCACCACCATTCCAGAGGTAATATTAACATTTTCTTCTTTATGCTTCCAGTTTTTTATGCATATGAAAACTGGAATCTTACTATACATTTTTTCTTGTAACATGTGTTTATTTTATTTATATATATATATATATATATATATATATATATGGTGAACATATTTACATGCTATTAATCTTCTAAACATTATTTGTTAGTAAATGTGTAATATTACATGTATATACCAACATTTATTGAATCAACCTCCTCACTGAACATTTCTGTTTTTTAAGTGCAGAAATGCACATTCTTATAGATAACTATTTGCACACATCTATATTTCCTTTTTTAGAATACAGGAGTGAAAGGTCTTGTAGAGATACCTCCCCCCACCCCGCTCCTGTCCCCGCCTCTGCCAATCCCAAAAGGATGTGCAGAGAAAGTCATGTGAAGTTCTGAGCCTACTAGCAACAAAGCTATGATTTAATGTAAGAATTCCTTAACTATGATGGTGGATATAAAGAAAGAATATGACTTAAGTCCAGTGCAAGGCTTCCCCAAGCTGGTTAGTCATTAACATCATTATCTGGGTTGCTTATTGAAATCACAGATTCTAGTACATAACCCTGGAAACTTTGATTCACTAGGCCTAGCGCTGGGCCCAGAAATCTCTCTGTTTTAAAATTTATGGGGGAACGGTGTGTTTTTCCAGGACCCTTCAGCTCCAAGTCCAGTTGCCATTGTCAGTCGCTGTTTTTAATCTAGTTGCATGGGACATAGTCCACCATCCTATGGGGGAATCGAACCAGCAGCCTTGCTGTTAAGAGCACGCACTCTAACCAATTGAGCCATCTGGCCGACAACCGGCCGCTCAGTGGCAACTCAGTTCAAGTCATTGTCTTCAATCTAGTTGTGGAGGGCACAGCTCACTGGCCCATGTGGGAATTGAACTGGCAACCTTGTTGTTCAGAGCACGTGCTGTAACCAACTGAGCTACTCCAGGAATCTGTATTTTTAACAAGCTCCACAGTAATCCTAATGACAACCTGAGTTTAGGAAACAGGATCTAGCAACTGAAGAACTGGGGGATAGGAGATGGTGGGGCAGATGCCAGAGGTCCCAGGTGCTCCCCAGAAAGGGGGGTAGTGATGGTAGAACAAGAAAAGGACATTTGGAAAGTAGGTTTGACCACTTTGGAGATTTTTAAAAACATGTTTGGGGCAAAGGTACAAACTCTTAATGAGAACTCAACGTTTGGAGCACATGAGACTTGGGCAGCTCTCTTTGCCTCTCTGGTCCCCAGCATTTGTGTAAATGGAAGCGGTTGCACTCATCAAGGACTTTTCAAACTGTGGCAGCTGAAAGCCCCACACTGGTGGAGGGAGAGGGAGTGGCTGAGTAGGTGGAAGTCCAGGCTTTATATTGGGGTCCCATTTACTATTTGATTTGGAAACATGTTTTCTGCTGCCAAACAGTTTGAAAACCTTCACACTGGATGACCTTTCAGTTCTTAAATGCCATAATATTTTGTGAACTAAGGCCAGGGGAGGAGGAACAGTCTAGAACATGGGTTGAGTGGATTAGAAGAATAATGCAGAATGAACCTTTTATACCTCATTTTAATTTGAGGCTGGCCCTTTGGGTTGTGGCAGCAGCTCCCAATTTCCACTTCAGAATCAGTGTATTGCCTGAGTCAACTCGGAGTGACCTCCAAGGAAAATTCTGGCTGCCTTCCCATCAGATTCTTATATTAAATTTGCTGGGGTGGGGTGGGGGGAAGTCCCTCACTTCACAGGACCCCCGAAGCCCAGAGAAATTATGGAGGTTCCTCTGCTAATACGCTGGTCATGTCTTGCTGTTTTAAAGTTTTTCAACAATAGGGTATGTTTGACCTCCTTTCAGCCTCCTTTCAAGCTGGAAATTTAAGGTGTTCTGCTGAATGCTGAGCAAACAAAGCTTCAGTGAACTTGCTGCTTTGATCTCGGAGAATTCATAGGAGCAAGAAGGGAGGAGATGAGCCAGGGGGCCCTGGAAGAATTAACTGTGAAAACCTGGCCAAAGCTTTGTTGGATGGGGAAGCCGGGGTGGGGTGTCGGGTGTCTGGGGAACAGATGTGAACCTGACTTGATCTTCTGCAGCTGCAGACAGAGGTTTGCCAGAGGTGAACTCAAGTTCCCGCAGAGGCCAGAAGCCCTCTCGGTGTAGCCCACCAGCGGTCTACACTGGAGCTGGAGTTAGTGCAGGCTTTTTTGCAATGTGGTTTCAGTGACAGGATAATATAGGTTGGATGAAGAAAGGGTTTCTTTTGAGCAAGCAGGGATTTGAGGGGTTTTATCTCTGTGTTTATGGTGTTCATTTCTAAACATCCTAGAGAAGCAATGGAGGGACAAAACCAGTCTTCCTCAGGAACCTTTTACTGGTCCGTGATCTCTGTTAATATGGTGGGCCTGGCAAGGTGGGGCGGGATCAGAAAATGAGCTGTTTGCTCTAGCACAGCATGTCCCTGAGTTTGTTGTGGGGAATGTCAGTCCCAAGAGATTGCTCCAGAAGGTTCATGATCAAATAGGTTTGGGAAATTCTGCATGTTGTGCTTTCCTCGGGCGACTCCAAACACATATTTGAATCCTAAAGGACACATGTTTGAATCCTAAAGGCTCTGAAATGTCCTGTAGTTGAGAATACTGTTTGACCTTGTGGGGCCAAAACCTTCTCAAACTTAATGAACCAGGAAATAAAATTTTTTTTTTTTTTGGTGGGGACAGAGCACCCACTAATAAATGAATCATACTTCAGGAAGGCTGGTCTATGGGTTGGGGAAATAGAGGGTTCCATCTCAGAGTAGGGGTTTGTGTAGCTTCTCTTTTTGTCCTTAATGGCATCAGCCACCTGGGAATTCTTTCTTGGGAACCCACTTCTTCGGATTATTCTAGATAGAGTAACTCTGCTTTTGTCTTCTTTTGGGGTGGGAAAAAAAAAACCCATCTATATGCTGAAACAAGGTTGAGTCAAATTTCTACAAAGAGGAAAACATTTCAGGACTTAGAGTGAGGTTGTTTCTAACCCCCAGTCACATATTTTCTCCCTGCGGAAGGAGCCAGGAGTGGCCAGGATGTGGCATCCTTTTGGTCCCAGTAAATGCTTCAGGAATGGCTAGATGACCCATAAACCAACCAGGTCCACATAGAGTTTACCTCAGGACTTTTGGTTGAGAAACTTCTAAATGAGTATTGTTTTTTTCCGCTGCACTTGGAGCTATGAGGATGTGAGCCTGAGACTTCCAACTTGAACTAAGAGCCCAGAGTTGACACCAGATAGCATGGCGGGGGCCTCTAAGACCTCAATTCCCATCAGCTGTTCCAAAAGCAATGCCTGAAAGCTGCATTTGACCTATCTCAGCTTGTCTGGAAATCTCTGAGAAGGCCCTTTGAGTTTGAAAAACTGGACATTTCATGAAAGATGGCTTCAGAAGGCTGAATCCAGACCTGGGTTCCCCATGGATGCCCCGTGAGGACCTGTCGATGGATGTGTTATGACACCCCATCACATTCAATTTTGTGTTTTGAAACGGCTTGGTTAGAGATGTCCAGAGCCCCCGTTCTCTGGCGTTATTTTTATTGGTGGCCAGGAATCAGACAATGATGCCATTCGGTCCCCAGCAGCTTAGAAAGGTAGCTCCCTAAGCATTTTGCACAGGCTAAGTGAGCCCTGGGCAAACAGAGCAGTGAGGAGGCCCACCCCGATGTTTTCTCCAGGGCCCAGTCACCACCAGGCTCTGGGCCAAGGTGTGCACTTTCAGAGGTGAAGAGGAGGCCTGTTGGCTGAGTTTTCTGACACTCTTAATTGCTGAACTGGGCAGAGCTGTGGTCTGTTCAGAGCAGGAGCCACATGCAACAGCCTGATACATCTCTATAATAATTTCTCATATAGTTTTGGTAGTATAGTCCTTTGATCACCTGTTCGTGTGACAATGATTTTGCAGTATTATTTTCTAAAGAGGAAATGGCAAATATAATTCAGTCTTTCTTCTAGCATGGTTACATCATTGATAGTTTAGAAAAATTTCTTTTACTTCACTATTCCTTATTGGAACTGTCTTCTAACATACGCCTTAAATGCTATACATTTCCTCTAAGCACTGTTTTTGCGGCCCCCTACAAGTTTTGATAAGCTGCATTTTTATTGTCATTTAATTGCTGTTTTTAATAGGTCCTCTTTTTTCTTTTGTTTTTCCACCATTCTGTTATGTTTTGTGAAGCTTATCCTGCTTGAGATTGTTGTGATTCTTGGGTCTAAAGTTTAATGGTTTTAAACAAATCTGGAAAATTCCAACCCATTATTTTCTAGTGAAATAGTACCTTTCCCACATTTTCTCTGACATTTCTTTCTGGTATTCTGATTTAAATATTTGTTAAACTTTTTATTCTATCTGCCATGTCTTTTACTGTTAAGTTCACATTTTTCAAATGCGTGTTACGTTTTGGTTAATTTATTTGTATCTGTCTTTCCATTCACTAATTTTCCATTTGGCTGAGTCGCACTTTTTGTTGAGGTTTTAATGTCAATTTCCATGGTTTTCATTTCTAGACGTTCTATTTGGCTTTTTTTTTTCTTCCAATTATGCGCACTCATTTTAAGTCTTTTATTGGTTCATATTTCAATTTCTGTTTTATTTCTTAAAACTTATATTCTGCATCTGATAATTCCAATGTCTAAAATATTAGTGAGTCTGACTCAGCTATTATTGTGTCTCCTGATAGTTGCACGTTTAATTTCTATGTGTGTTTCTAAAGTAATGAACTATGTGCTTAGTTTCTATGTGTCTTTTGTTATGTTTGGCTACAAGTTGCTCATTTTCCTTGGAACGTACACATGTAATTTAAAATTTTCTAGTAGCTATGTGAAAAAAGTAAAAAGGGAACAAGTGAAGTTAATTTTGATAATATTTATTTAACCCAATATATCAAATACATTATTATTTTAACATGGAGTCAATATAAAAATTATTAATGAGATATTTACATTATTTTTTTTGGTATGAAGTCTGTAAAATCCAGTGTTATGCTTCTCACACTTTTCAATTCAGATGTTAACTTTACCAGAAACACTTGATCTGTATTAGCTAGTGTTCACAAAATGTATGGTTGAGAAAGTAGATTCCTATACCCAAGCCGTTTCAAACCTACATAAACATTTTCTAATAATTAAATTAAGTATTAGTCTTTAAATTTAAATTTAGTACAAGAAAATATAAAATTTAGCTCCTCAATAGCCTTGGCTATATTTTAAGTGCTTAAATGCTATGGATGGCTAGTGGCTTCTGTATCAGATAATGTATGCTTAGAATGGTTACAATTTGCTTTTGACATGCCAGTTTAGACATGCTTTCTAGAGCCCTGTCTTTGGCAAATACTGAGGTTTACTTGTACAGATTAGAGCTGGGGCTCTGTTAAAAATTCCATGTCTGGGTCCTCTTGGACGACTGGAAATGAATTTCTGCAGGTGGGATCTGGGCATGGCTATTTCTTTTTAACCTTCCAGATGATTCTAATAAAAGCACCCAACTGGAGGGTCTGGAAGATGGATTTGGGGCTAACTCATTGCAATATGATGCTTCCTATTGGCTGAGCTACCTATGGAAACATGAACAGGGATAAATTGGAATAAAAGGCTCCTGGGACCTTTTTAATAAACTCCTCTCAGAACTACAGACTTTTTAAATACAGATTTTGGTAGTATTCTTAACAAGGGTGAGATATATATCAGTAAGCTTCCAGTTGCTTTATTGCTTTAGAAATACAAAATACTTAGCCTTTTAGTCAGCATTAAGTCGATGTGTTCTTATGGCTCTTCCCAAAAGCATGCTGTTGCCATTTTATTTTAAAAAACGTTTAGAGAAGTCTTTGGTATCTTTTTCCCCCCCTAGGGCCTTTTTTAGAAGGGTACTGTGGTAATGCATTTACCTATAATATTCATGAACTCTGTGATCCTATCAAGAACTTGCATCCCAAAATTAGAGTACAGCTGCTTCTTGCCAACCTGTATTGACATAATAGCTATCACAGTACCATGACTCACCACAGTTGACCAGCCTAATTGGTCTTAGCAACAGGTCTGCCCTAACTTTAGTGACATCACCGTGGCTGAGCAAGTATGGGTGCACTTTGTAATCTCTTAGTCCCATGTCTGAATTTGCCAATTGGTTGTTTGTATACATACCTGCCCTAGTTTTCAGAGCTGGACACTTGTCTTACTTTATTAATTTACTCTTCTTATTTCCAGAAACCTAATAATACTTGTTCATGTCACTGAATCAAGAAAAGTTGAAGGTGCAGCCAGCCGCTGGGCTCCAGCCACTAGGTTAAGTTTGATTGACAAATAAGTTTCCCCTTGCATGTCAAACAAATAAGCAAGCAAGCAAACAAACACACATAGAAGCAAACCAACACTTTTCTGTATCTCTGGCCCTTTATTAATTATAAATAAAAATAAAATTTGTAAATATCATGTCATAAGAATAATAATGATAAAAGCTGCTTATCGAATTCTTCCAATATGGTGGATGCTGTTGTGAAACACTTCGTACAAGTTTTGCTTGAGCCCCACAGTATCTCTGTGGGGTGGGTCATGTTATGGCCATTTACAAGTGAGGAAACTGGGTCTTAGAGATGAGGGATTTGAATCACTCTAGTTAGCCTGAAGACAGCCTAATATGTGGAAAGGTCTGGAATTGGCCTTCCATTTCCATGGCTTCTCTGTGGCAACTGTGGGTTGTTTGGTGTTGTTTTCCCAGTTGTTCAAAAGCTTCTCCCTTTCCATGTCTCCAGGAAAAACTCTCAGTGATGATTTGATTTTGGGTCTTTTTGTGGAATTGACGCCTCATGTTCAGTTGAGCATAATGGTTCCGTTTAATGAGGCCTGTTTCAATTTGCATAGAGACAGCACCCCGCTTTCCCTGGCCAGGAAGAAAGAGGCAAATGTCAGCCACACTGCTTGATGACTGGCTTAGCGCCCGAAGGCACCAGTTCCCTGTAGGTATGTGTATAAGCTCTGTCTTAATTTGAGCCAGTTAGTTTTCTCCCCCTCCTGTATACTGGGCCCCTAGCATAGTGGAAGGCTCAAGGGCTTTAGGATTACACTGACAGGGGCTTAATTCTAGTTCCTTAGGGCCTCCATGTGACACAGCTGCCATGGGGGTGTGTTCATGTCTGAGGTTCTTGGGAGGGGCAGAAGATGCTGGATGGGCGGATCTCAGGCTGCCATCTTGAGCTGGAAGCCTATACCTCCCCATCCAATTCATAGTCCCTTGGTTTGGGTGGTTTTTTTTTTGTTTTTTTTTAAATTATAGCCTCTGTTTTATGGTTTCCTTGTTGCCACTTCAAATTCTATGGGGAATGGACTGGACACAAATTAATAAATAAATAGCCCAAAGAAACGTAAAAATGGTGACAATGCTTCCTTAATCTGAAAAACCGCCTACCACATCAGTGCTCCTTTTCTAGCAGGGGAGAGGAGGGAGACATGTTTCGCTAATGCTGATGAGAGCAGTAAGCCACAGTGTCCGAGCAAGTCCCCTCATCTGGTAAAACAGAAAACAAGGAGGAACAATGGAGATGGCAGATGGCATCCTGTTTGGACTGCCTTCTGTCCTGCTGCCTTTCTGCCGTGTTCTGGTGTGCGGACAGTCTATGGTGACCGTGGCTTCAGCTGGTTCACCCTGTCATCTTTTGGGTTACATTTTGTCTCAAGGATGCTGACTTAACAAGCCCAGAGCAATCAATGGTCGTTCTCTGCAAATCAGCCCACATGAATTCGTCATCAGTCCCTTTCCTCATTGGGGACCCTGAACACGGGGAGGGGGCCAGTTAGAGACAGTACCCATTAGGGAGGGGCTGGGGCTGTGAGGAACGGGTCTGTTTTTCTTGAGTCCATCTGCTCCATGCACCATTGGGCTGCGTCTTTGTACTGTACGTTTCTGTCTGAGTTTTGCCATCTCCGTAGACAAGCTTTCGCCTGCTCTGACCCCTTGCTTCTCCGAACTGTTTATAAAGTCATTGCCTCAGAGGTGGGCCCTGGGTGATGGCTTGGCAGAAAAGGACAGAAGTGAGGCTAGGCTGCTCTGAAAAGAAGAGGGGCACAGTCCCAAAGTGCACAAGTCCCAAAGCAAGCTCGCTGCAGTGTTGGCTGAAAGAAGGAAACAATGTAGACTTCTTTCATAACTCCTAGATGTGTTGGCAGCCATAAAAAATGACCGTTTCTGGGTGATTTTTAGGGTTTCTTTCTCAAGAAATAGGAGAAAAATCTCCAAATAAAAAGTAATGTAATCTTTTTTTTTTCTTTTTAGATTTTATTGGGGAATTAGGGAAGGGGAACAGCCAAGTTGTTGTCCTTCAATCTTAGTTGTAGAGGGTGCAGCTAGCTCAGATCCAAGTCCAGTCACCATCTGGCCGCCCATCAGCAGCTCGTGGCCGCTCAGCTCAAGGTGCCGTGTTCAATCTTAGTTGCGGGTGGGCATAGCCCACCATCCCATGCAGGAGTCGAACTGGCAACCTTGTGGTTAGGAGCACGTGCTCTCACCAGCTGAGCCACCCTGCCACCTGTTGGCAGCTCAGCTTGGGCGCAGCTCACTGGCCCATGTGGGAATCGAACCTGCGACCCTGTTGCTCAGAGCTCACGCTCTTAACTGACTGAGCCACTCGGCTGGCTCAAAAGTAACGTAATCTTAAATGGTTTATGTATCTACTAACCCTTTCTTATGGCAGCCCATAGGGCCAAAACATGAAAAGGACTGATTAATTCAGGACATTCAGGTGACATCTAGATATTAGAATAGTTGGAAATAACCACAAAATGGAAGTCTATTATTCAGTATATCCATTCTCTTAGCACCCTCAAGTGCCTTCTGTGGAGGGACGTAAGATAAGGCCAATGGGGTAGAAATGTGGCACGCCAGTGGTGACTCTGGTACTTGTTATCACATCGTTGGTTCCTGTACTTTATTTTTTTAGTCCTTTGGTTTTAGTCAAATACCCAAACCGTGTTCCTGCTTTCATTCTGCTTTCTGTTCCTTCTCTATTCCTTGTTTTCTGTTCTCTTACTTCCATCTGAGAAGACATTTAAAATCAGACTCAAACATCTTGGGGAACATTTGTTTACACTTGGCAAGTCGTTGCTCCCTATGTCTAAGACAAAAGAATAGGAGGCTTTAAAATGTCATAAAATGTGTCCGGGAAGGTTTCCTGGATGTCAAGTCGCTGTTTCCTCACACCCTGTGAATGAGTTAAGTGTACAAGAATCAGAAATAGACAGATTAAATTTCACTTAAAACCCACACATGTTGGGAAAATATGCCTGGAGCCAAAGCTGATTTGGGTTCAAAAAGGAATTCGGGGTGTCGGGTGAAGATGGAAAAGTCCAGAGGCGACTAGGTCTATCAGCTCATTCTTGACCAAGACTCTTGGAGTTGCATGTCCCTCCTGGGATGACCAAAGCCAGGCCCTGTTCAAAAAGGAATTGCCCAGAAACACAGACCACGAGGACTTAGAGACATCAGTGCTGCCCTGTTCTCCCAAACGCTGTGCAAAGGAGAAGGAGCCTGTGTCTGGCATCATTCTGGTCACCTTGGCAGAGCTAGCTCTAGGGCAGATGTCGGCTTCCAAGTGTCCAGCCTGGTGCCATTAAATAGTCGAGAAACAGAGCCAGTCCCATTGTTGTTATTCTGGGATCTCAGAGAATTCTTCTGGTGGCCCTACCATCTGTGTGGAACCCAAGCCAGGAGCCTGGCTGTTGGCCTGCATGCCTCCCTCTCATCCTCCTGTCCCATCCCAGCAGCCATGGTACAGCCGATTGTACTTACCAAAAGTGCCAGGCATCCTAGTCGCCGTCATCCTCATTGCCACCTGCCTAGCTCAGGCCACCATCATCTCTGACCGGATTGATGGTCTCCCACCACCAAGCTCGCTTATCTCCAACACATTTTCCACATGGTGTGAGCTTTGTAGAGCTCACATCACCTCCTAGCTTCACAAACTGGGACCCCCTTTTAGGGGTCGCTGAGATGCTTGCAAATTTGTAGCTTGATATGTGATCTGGCCTCTGCCTGCTTTTATAGCCCCGGACAACCTGTGCCTCCCACCCCCCTCTCCAGTATGCTCCAGTCATTTTGAACTACTTTGAGCCCCTCACTAGTTGGGGGATCTTGAGAAAGTCAATTAACCTGTGCCTCAGTTTCCTTATTTGTAAGCTGGAGCTAATAGCAGCACCTGCATTGATAAATTATATTTATAATTGATAAATTAATAGAGGCACCATGCTGTGATCTGACTGTGCCATCTTCTCTTGCTTCTGTGTATGCAGAAACTTTGTACCTGAGGTTCCTCTCACCTTCTCTGGCTAACTCCTGTTCACCCGTGACGTCTCAGCTAAACTATCAATTCCATCATAGATAATCAGCACACTGAAGCTCCCATCCACAACTGGGCTAGGGTCCCCTGCCACGTGCTTTTGTAGGGCACCGATCATGACCTCTGGAGAAAAGACCACAGTCCATGTTGTGTCCTAATTATCTACATGCCAGCCTGTTCCTACACCAGACTGAAAGCTCTTTAAGGGCAGGGACTGTTTCTCAGTGACCCCCTTGGTAAATAAATATTTGCTGATAGAAACAAAGAGCAAAATCAGATGCTTGTAGACCCTGGGAAGTCACGTTTCTTTCTTTTTATCAATGCATAAAGGTTATTCTCTCTTGATGAGCCAAAGGAAAAACAAATCTTTCAAGCTGGCTTTTGGCAAAAGCCATGTCAACATGGTTCCTGGTTCTGGAACTCAGAATGACCTTACACTTTCAAATGTCTTTGCAAGGTTGCCGGACCCATTCAGTTTGCCCGTCAGCTCTTGCTTCTGACCCCACTCCCTACCCATTTCCTGCTTCAGTTGGTGTTTCTCCAACATCTTCCAACTTCCACTAGGCCATGGCTCCCTGCTCTCCACTTAGCCCCGTTTCTCCTGCACTCTGCATGCAGCTTGAAAACTGTGCTCTGCGTGTAGGGTCCATGTGGTTGTGACTAGACAGGGTGGTGTCCCGGGGAGGAAGCTGTGGCAGCATTTGACATGGCTGAAGGGTTCCATCATCCCAGCTGGCCATGGCTCATTACAATGTGTGGGCTTGCTGGGGACTGATATTTCCAAATGTGTGCTGCTCACAGGGCCATGGAAACAGATTGTGGTGTCTGATTTTGTCCATGGTTGGTCACATGTTGGAGAGGAAAGGAGGGTGTGTAAGGCACAGAGGAGCTTCCAGGAAGTTTGTGTCTGGAACCTCCTGGGAGCATATAATCTGTTACCTCTCCTCATCTTGCAGGAATTAAAAGAAAAAGAACCCATTTTGTCATTTTTTTTTGCATGTTATAAAAAATTGAATTTAAGAATCTCAAAACATATTTTTCCTATCTGGTATGCAACGCCTGCTGTTTAATGTACATTAAATTAATTATGCAAGAAAAGCATGATTTGTCAACAAGTACATTCACAAATTACATACTTGGTTGAGAAACACACTTTTATAATGCAGATGGAAATTTAATTACGAATTAGCATTGAAAATAGGCAAGACTGCTTTTGTGACCTCATCTTTGGAATTCCTGCATTTTTACTTAAAAAATAAGCTGGGTAATTGGTGTGAATTTTGAGTTTTATTGGTAAGTGTTGACATAAAAGAGGAAAATCGGCCACTTGCCATTATTTCTGCAAAGTATCCCATTGCAGGAGTGGATAGCTTCATTCCCAGTAAAGGAAGAACCACAGTGGATTTAATTCTCATTATAGGTTTCTCACTATTACATCGGCTCCTGAAATGTTGAAGCTAGCTGGAAGAGCTATTAAGACGTTGGGGTAGATAAATGAAATTTAGAGGTTAGGCTCAGAAAAATCTAGGAGTGAATTGGCAGAATTTTTAAGCTCGTGGGTGTGGAAGGCAGCTTCCAAGATGGTTTCTTCCCTGTAAGTGTAGGCTGGACCTAATGACTTGACTTCTAATGAAGAAAGAGACGAGATGTCCCTTCAAAGAATAGGTTGTAAGGGACTGTGACTTCTCGGTTGCTCTCACAGTCTCCTTCTCACTTTTCTCACTTGCTCACTCTTGGTGAAGCTACTGCCATGTTGTGAGAAAGCCTTCCCAATCACCCTCTAGGGAGGCCCCCAGCCAACAGCTGGTGAGGGACCTGAGGCCCTCAGTCCAACAGCCCATGAAACGCTAAAGCCTGTCAATAACCAGAGAGTGAGCTTCGAAGTGGATTTCTTCCCAGGGGGGCCTTACAATGACTGCAGCTCCAGTCAGTAGCTTGATTGCAGCCTGTGAGTCTTCTTGGGCCAGAGCACTCAGCTAAGCTCTTCCCAGATTCCTGACTCACAGAAATAATGGGAGATAATAAGTGCTTTTGTGTTAATCCACCAAGGTTTGGGGTAATTTGTTATGCTACAATAGATGATTAATACACCTTGTTACTTCCTTATTGAATTTCAACACCCGTGTTCCTTTGGCTTCCTGGTTTTAACCAGTAGGTATGCATGAAGGGGGTATCTGGGTGTACACGGCATCATATCAGAAATATGACTTTCTTCTGAGCCAGCCTGGCAGCGAGCCTGGGCCACTAA
The DNA here is from genome assembly GCF_001890085.2 of Hipposideros armiger. Taxonomy (NCBI): domain Eukaryota; kingdom Metazoa; phylum Chordata; class Mammalia; order Chiroptera; family Hipposideridae; genus Hipposideros; species Hipposideros armiger. Next base: position 471,665 of record NW_017731385.1, read on the forward strand.
GCAACAAATCACCTGAGGTTGTGAATCATGAATGTGCTCATCTGCTCTCGCCATTGCACTAAAATTACACAGAGAGGCTCTCACACAGCTTTGTTTGTTTTAAAGAAAAAAAACATGTTTATTTGCTTGGTTGATTTTAAAAAAGATGCTGTTGCCACCTTTCATGATGTGAACCCAGGTTATGACTGAGGGGGACAAAAGCATCCAGTTGGCAGCCAGGAAGAGTGAGAGTGTGGAGGATCCTATGGGAGGTTTTGATAGACCAGGACTGGGGGGGTGGTGCTGCAGGTGGTGGTGGTGGTGCAAGTGGTGGTGGTGCTACAGGTGGTGGTGGTGGTGATGGTGATGGTGGTGCAGGTGGTGGTGGTGGTGGTGGTGGTGGTGGTGCAGGTGCAGGTCATGGTGGTGGTACAGGTGGTGGTGCAGGTGGTACAGGTGGTGGTGCAGGTGGTGGTGCAGGTGGTGGTGGTGGTGGTGGCAGGTATCCTCTCTGCTCACATTTGATTAGTCAGAATCAGTCACATGGTCATAGCAACTGCAAGGGAAGCTGGAAAATACAGTCTAGTGCTGTGCCCAGAAGATGGAGGAGACAGATTTCGACAACACATAGCAGTATCTGCCAAAGTGATCAATTCTTCATTCCATTATATGAAGTTTCATTGAGAACCTATGACATGCATACTAAGCATTAGAGATACAAATGAGGTAGAAAAGTATGTTTTTTTGTCCTCAAAGATATCAGTGTAGCTGGAAGAGTCTGTTGATGAAAGGTGGTTTGGAAATAAAGTCTTATGCCAGGTTCCACATCCTCGTGTGAAAAACAGGAGCAGCGACAAAGCATTCTGTTCATGGGCTGACTAGTACAAGGTAATCGTGGGGGAGGTTTGATCTCCAAAACCAGGGGGCCACAAAACCACTCATCTCAAAACTTCTCCTGCCCCTGGAGGAATGTCTGTGACGGGGAACTTCCAGGTGGCGTGGGTGGGTACCAATTTGGCCAGTGTTCTGGAAAACCCAGCAACCTCTCCATGCAGGATTAATATCCCCCAAGGAGGTTGTTAGTGTTTTTGCCCAAAACTGGGAAATCAGAGTGTAACCTGCAACAAGTGCTTTGGAAAAATAATTTGGGACTTTAGACGAAAGTTGGAACTAGGGGTAAACCTGTGACCCAGCAGTGTTCTCCTGGCTGCATGCCTTGGGGAACCTTTTGATCATCTACACCAGCTCGAGAATGTTCCTTGCATTGCTGTCTGTAATAGTAAAAAAAGCAAATAAACAACTGTCAACAGCACAAATATCCATCGGTGGTAGAATAAATAATGGTATAGCCACACAATGGAAAAGTATACGGTAGTTAACATGAATAAATTATAGCCTCATGCGTCAACATGGATAAATATAAAAAATATAATGTGGAGTATAAAACACAGGTCACATAGGGATATATAAGGATGCTTTCATTTACATAAAGTTTATAAACATACCACACTAAACAATATGTTGCTTAGGGGTCTGTGGGTAGAGCTAGTGATTCATGCCAGCACTGCCTTATGCTTTAAGGGGTAGGGGAGTGGCATGGAGAGATCAGGCTTTCATTACTCTGTCTCTATGCCTGTTTCGGATTTTTTACCTTCACAAATATGAACTGCCTTGGCCGTTCTGTTCCCCCTGCCCTTCATGCCAACCCCAGCAATATAGTAGAGTCCCAGACAAAGATGAGATGAAAAGAGGGAGGAAAGAAGGGAAGGAGGGAGGGAGGGAGGGAGGGAGGGAGAGGGAGAGAGAGAGAGAGAGATGTGTGTGTGTGGAGGGTGATATGGTTTGAGAACAGAAGAGAGATCCATGTTTTCTGACCCTACCTACATGTTAAAACTACGCATAGGTGGATTAGATATTTATTGAGCGATTACTATGTTCCTTTTACTGTGCAAAGCAATTCCTCATGCTTCATCTCATTTCATCCTCTCAGCAGCCCTGCAAGCTCATGTAGTGGTTCTCATTTTACAGATTGGAAAGGCAAAGCTCAGGAAGGTTAAAGGATTTATCTAAGGTCATTGTGGTGGGGATAGGGACTTTTGGATTCAGCCTCAAAATGTATGGGTGCAGAAGTCAGGGAATATGCTTGCAAAAATCTAGTGGGAAATAACTGAATTGAAACCATTGCCACTTTGAATACTGCCATCTCAGCCTGGTGACCCCCTTTCCTCATTTGAATTTAATTTTTTGTCCCCGGGTGTATCAGTTGGAGGGCGAATAAAGCAACAGCAGCGCCCTCCCTGCATTGGCTCTGGAGGCCCACCTCAGAGCAGGTGCTTGCAGATGTAGTTGAGATTGCACATCTGGTAAGCGTTACTTGGTGGGTAGGACATGCTATATCACATAGCCGTAATGCAAGTTGGGTCTGCTGCATTTAATAAACCATTCAAGGAAGCAAGATTCCTGGCATTTTGTTGGCAGCCAGGGCCTAGAAGAAGCAGACAAATTTCTATCAGCATGATGAATTAGGTTATTTTCATCTTGTACAAAGTTACTCCCAGTTGAAAGGCTGGACAAGCTAGGTCTTGCTTACATGAAAATTGTGTCTGTCTAGTTCATAAATTCTCTCATGGAGCTGCAGAAGAATCTGTGTGCTTTCATTAGCTCAGTCCCCATCATTGTCTGCCTCCGATGGAGAAGCTTTTCATTCTTGCAGGTAGCTACACTGTTGAACCATTTCCTTGAAGGAATACTCTGGTTGGGGGTTGAGTTTTGGTAATGGGCATTCACTGCTTTGGTGACTGGCCATTTTCATGCCTACAGTTTTGTGCTTATGAATCCATTAGTCTTGCCTGCAATTCATCCACATGCATTTCCTGTGATTGGTTCTGGCTCTGAGGTGAAACCAACAACAGGAAAGACACACAAAAAAGTAGCCAGGGCGCTCTCCTGCTGTGTCATTCCTCTGGCCAGAAGGGAATTTTCTCTCAGAGTTTCAGCTGCATTCACGGCTGCTGCCACCAACATGAGGGTACAGCTCTGGGACATTTGGGACAGGACAGAGAAAGAAAGGAAAAGCAGTGGATTTTCCTCACTGTCTTTCCATGGACCTCCTTACCTGACCCTCTGGCCCTAAGAAGATGGCTCCTCTTGGGTCCTTTTCCCTCTGTGCCTGTTGAGAAATTCTGGGATCTGGACTTCCTTGGATCTAAGCTGGGAGATAGGGGAGGACAGAAACGACCAGTAGACTGATGGTCATACCCACCTCCCTTTGAGTGTTGATCGTCCCTCCATCTGCCTGCTATGATTTCCTTTTTAGACTTCTCCGATGATTGCTTATGTATCCCGCCCAGGGTTTTTAGCTGTAATCACTGAGTGAGATTAGAATGGAGGGTGTTTGCCCCATCTTTACCAGCTCTAGAAATCTGCTTAATAGTTTAACTGGTAAGGAATTTTAAACTTTACTTTTGTACGAACGCATGCAGAGGAAGACGGCATGATTGGCATGAACTTTTCAGATAAAGCCTGAAGTCTTTGAGGGCATTTGGCCTTATGAGAAGCTCAGTCTCCTCTGCTGAGAAAGAAGACATGATGGAGAGAGCATGCCCTCGCTGGTGCAGGTCACAGGGTTAACCAAGCTATTGTTCCTTGTGTGACTGACTGACCCTGCAGGAGACTGCAATCTCTCCGTCCTCATCGGACTTTTCTTTAGGGATTCTCTGCTGTGCTTTCTATTCCCCTGATGACTGGTCCTGTCAGAAATTTTATTAACCCTGCAAAATGACAGACAATCCCCTTGGCTACATAGAACGCTGACATTTGCAGGGACCATTCCCTTGTCCCAGCACAGTCATCTGAGAGACAAGCGTCATGGGAACTCCATCTGCCTGACATCCTTGCCCCAGGCACGAAGAGGGTCTGTTGCCAAAATCACGCATTCAAACTGTTTTGAGGTGCCATTTCTCAGGCAGAGTTGTCATTTTGTTTTACAGATGCTTGCTGTTGAAGAACAGGGAAGAGATGGAAGATGCTAAGAGCTGAGAGGTGCCCTCCCAGGGTGGGAGCAGGAATGATGGTCTGCTCAGCAGCGGCCCCTGACCACTGGTAAGATGATGCTGGGACCTCGTAAGGGAGGAGGGAGAGGGATGGAGAGAGCAAAGGAGACAGGGATGATGAGGCCTGGAGATGCTCGAGAGAGGCTGACTCTGTGGGTACCAAATGAAAAACAAAACAGTGAAGGGTTTTGCTTTGTGCATTCGCTTCTGAGTATGACTGTGACTGGCCACCAGTGTACTACCATGTGACCTTCATAACCATCCCCGTGTACCTTGAAACAGTAAGTGTTTTTCAGGAGTATAAACCTTCCTAGTTTTCATTCTAATCTTATTGAAAGTTTTTGAGGGGATGGGAGGAGGTGAAGAAATATTTGGACTTATGTTCAGGTTACTCTCACCTTCTCAATATACAGGAAACTCTTAATATATATATATATATTTTAAATGCCTAGTAGTCTAGGGCCCCAAAGACCCTGCCATTTCTGCAGGCTGGGTATTGCTTCTGTAAATATGACCTAAAAGGTGATAACAGCAATGTGAACCTCTATTGCAGTGGCCATTTTTGCGAGCTGGCTACTTTCTCTCATTGGGGCTGCAACTTGAAATTGGATCATCTTAGGTGTTGGACCCTGGGCTATCTTTCATAGTTTGAGTCATTTGTGGAATCTGCTGATGTCTGATGCAACATCTGTCTTAAGGTTTTGTCCCCTGCTTGCCCCACATGGGCTTACTGTTACTGCTTAAAAGCTGCCCTGTTGCTCTTATCTTTGGATGTCAAATAATGTCTCTCCCATGGACCTTCACACCCTGGGTCCTCTGGCTTTTCTCTGCCTTCATACCATTAGTATTACTTACACGTGCGTCATGTAGAAAGCCACGTGCAGGTGAGGAGATGGTGCTCTGAAGGCAAGAGAAAGAAAAGCCCCTCCTTTCTTGCATTTAATGCTTCCTTTTTGTGGTGAAAGCTGCCAGGAAACAAAGATGGCGGGGGAGAGGGCAGAGCATGGGGAGGAGTCAAATCCCCCAAACAAGGTAGGAAGATGGTCGGCGAGGGGACAGGGAAAGGAATACAAAATTCCTGGGGTTGGGTCAGGGGAGACCAACCTAGATGTGGTTGGCTGGGATAAACCTCAGGGACGGAGGGAATTTTCCACAGTTAACTATAGTCCCTCTTGTGAGGCATGAACTGGGGATTAGCTGGTCTGGTGCCTATGACTTTTGGCAAGAAAAAAGGAAAGACCAATGATAGAACTAAAGTGGGAGGTTCTTAGTCTTGGCCAAACATTAGAATAACTTGGGGGAATTAAAAAAAAAATTTCTGGGGTCTACCCTAGACCAATGCTTCTCAAACTCCACTGTGCATTCGAATTATCTGGGAATCTCATTGAAATATAGATTCTGATGAATTAGGTCTGAAATTCTATATGTCTAACAAGCTCTCCGGTGGTGTTGTACTTGTGGCTTGAGGACCACACTTTGAGTAGCAAGGGTCTAGAACAATTAAATCACAGTCTCTTAGGAGGTAGGTCCCAGCCATGGATTTTTAAAAGAAACTCCCCAGACTTGTAGGGTTGATATCCATTGCCTTAGAGTCTAATAAAAGATGAGAGTGCAGGGGCTTGGGGGCCACCACAGTGAAGGTTTGTTCCACTGTGAGGATGAGACAGATCGTCTGAGAGGGATCTTTCCCCTGTGGAATTAGAAGGATCTCCAAGGTTGCTTGGGGGAGTCACAGATAAGTCATCACAGCAGGTGGCATTGACCCCTCTGGGGGAAGACGGTCACTGTGTGGATTCAGAGTCCTCTCAGCTAAGTCCATATCAAGGACTTCTGAAACCAGTAAGTCTGTTTGTGGTGAGAAACCAAGTCACAACGCTCCCCTCACTCTGGGTCCTCCTGATTATTCTGGTTGTTTCTTAGAGGTGACCCCAAGGGATTTTGTTTGGACTTTGCAGACTTCACTTTTATCCTCAAAATGGAGCAGTCAGGTCTTGGACAAATGTGTGGAATGGTTTTTACCTGATGGAAAAAGAGATCATATCTAGAACGGCCAACCTAGAACTCAGACTCAAACAAAGCAAAATTAAAACAAAAACACTTATGGGAGAGAAGGAAGTAAACATAGTACAAAAAACTAAACCATGGTGGCTGGCTGGGGGTCAGTTTGCAGCCCATCAAATGTCCACCTGCTTTCTTTGATGCATCATCCATTTCTGGGGTAGTATTTGCTCTATAAACTTATCATTTTATTCTTCCAGCAAATGCAACAATTGGCTTGACTATTATTCCTTTGATTTGTGGCATGGGCCTAAAGCTGCTCCCCTGGAAGCCAGAATTTACCCACCGTACTCACCGTGTCCTCAGGCCCTATAACTCACTCTGATTTTGATCGGCCTGTCATTCTGTGACTTTGGGTAATAGACCATTATTCTAGGAATTGCCATTATATTTTATTAATAAGAGCCCAGAGAATTGGTAGCAGTGAAACGCTGAAAGATTTGCAAGTGGTACCCTCCTATCTCTCGTAACATGTAACTCCACTGGCTGGCCCACGTAATCGGTGAAGGGAGCATGAGTTCCCTTCCTGCCTCCTTCCCTTAACAGCCAGGTGAACACCATCCAGACCCTGGCTCTGGGGACGTCTGGCTAGTCCTGGCTCAGGGTCTCCCTAAAAGGATGTGTGCAGGGAGGAGGTGTGACATGAAGGTCTTAACCTGAGTGGCGTGGACACTCACACATGCAGGTGGAGTCATGGTCAAAACTCCAGGCGTGGGCCAGGGAAGGAGAAGGCTGTGCACGTGTTCACAATATTTTTCATCCCCCCCTCCCCAATAAATTAAAATAAATACCTGATACATTTGGGAAGTACTGGAAAGTGGAGAGTTAAAGAAAATACCACAAAGCTCACATTTTGCATATATATATATATATATATATATATATATATATATATATATATATGTAGTCAAGCTCATTCTATCTACATAATCCTGTCCTCTTTTGCATCCTGTGGCATTGCACTTACCCAAGTTGTTCCAGAAAACTCTTAAATATCATTTCAGGCAGCAGCATGGATGGACTATCATATAGTGAGATCATGACTCACTTAGCCCTCTGCATACTCACCACTTATCAAAAGGGACCCATTTTCCATGGACTCCTCTACAGCACTATGCTTGGGAAAATTCCATCAGACCCCGGGTCATACCTCAGTTTCACCCTTTGCTAGATCAGTGGCTAAATCCCCCACATAGTCATGGGGTAAAGTGGGGGTCACAATAATTAGCAATGCGAAATTGCTGCATTACTGAAATTCGATCTTTGCTGCAAAGAATCCAGCAGCACATGACACATGTTATTTAAATCAGTTGTACCAGAATTTTGAATGTCTTTCCACTTGGTATTCCCTCTACCTGGAATACTTTTTTCCTAGATATCTGTATAGAAAGCTGCTTTTCTTTTTTTATTTGGAAGGCTTCCCGGAAAACCCATAAAAAGAGGTAATACCCCTCATTCTCCTAACTCTCCTTTATTCCTTGTATAACCTGTATCACTGCCTGGCACATTATCTGTAGATTCGTCTAGTTATGACCCGTCTCCCCACTTTAGAGTGGAAGTTCCCTGACAGCAGGGGTTTTGAGTGCGTTGCTTACTGCTGTATCCCCAGCACCTAGAACCACACCTGGCACATCGTAGGTGCACAGTCTACAGAATAATAAATGAATAGGTTGCTTGGACACTGGGGGTGAAAATGCAAAGTCTGGGCCACACACTGGCCTCCTCTCTGGAAATGTGACTCTGGAATTTGTTTTTTAAGGATCTTCGCTGGAGCTTTTTATGCCCTTTGAAATGTGAGACCTACTTTCTTGAACTGTAGTTCTTTCCTCCATTTTTCATTAACGGCGCTCATACACTCTGACTTCATTTTCCTGTTCTCCTTTTAAAACCTTCTTGGCTCTAAGTTAAGTAATAATAATTTAAATAACAACGATAATATTACTAATTACAACATGTTGGACACCTACTCAGCGAATTTGCTCAAAGATCATCATAAGAAAGTCATTTTTTTGGGGTGTGAACAGGACTCCTGTGGATTGTTCGGGGCTAATACTCTGCGCGGCCACATTGCTTTGACTACACGAAGGAGAGAAAATGAAGCAACACTATGTGTGTTTCTTGCAAAGCTCTCCTCTTTCCTCCACTTTGCTCTTATGTCCTGATTCATCCTTCCCTCTTCCTCACACTCGACTCCCGCACTACTTCCTGAGT
>NW_017731385.1:480263-481183 GCF_001890085.2 Hipposideros armiger
GGCTTGAATGGGAGGCAAGGTGCCTAGTGGTTGAGGGGCCTGAAACTGGACCGACTTGGGTTCTCTTTCCCTTCACATCCTTCCCAGCTGATTGCCTTTGCCTGTGTCTGTAAAATGGGTACATGGAGAGAACATCCTTGGAGGTTTTTCTGAGGCTTGAGTAAGATAAAGCATCATGGAGGCCATGTTGTTTCTGTGACTCTGTTGTTTGTTCAGCAAACAGGTGTTGGGGTCTTCTTTGGGATAAGCATTGTGCTAGGTGCCAGGGGTGCAAAGATGATACAATATCTTGGTCCTTGTCATGGGACATCTTAGCAATTTTACTACAATGCATAATTAATTTATATTTCTATGGTGATAGGTTTTAGATGTAGGGTTAAATCTTACCATTTTGGGTTAATTGGAGGGTCAATCTGAATGATAGCATACTTCAGAATAATCAGTCTCATTACTTGACTCATTATAGGAAACTTGATAAATGCAGATTTGAATGAAATTGAATTTAATCTTTCTTAAGTACCTACCATAGTTGAAACTAGGTTAACAAGTGTTATCTAATACAGAGATCCTTGGTGAGAACCAGTTAAGAATGACTATAATTAGTGATTGTTTATCATTGTCAATTTAAATCCTTGAGTATTCCTAAAGTACTTAGAGGTGCTTAAAATGTGTTTGCCCTCTTAAGAGGCTTTAAAAACATTTTCTCTACAATCTTGTTGACACAGTTAATTAACAGTTAGAACAATAGACACACATGCTTTCTTCCCAAGTTGTATTGGGGTAAACCTCAGTCATAGCACAGTTATTTCCAAAATTCCTGCATGTGAAATGCAGGTGAATAAGTATTGTGTGCGGCCTTAGTGCTGATTACTAATGAGCTAAAAAACGTTTCCTACAGGCATCTCCACTGGCTCTACCCA
>NW_017731385.1:484238-485101 GCF_001890085.2 Hipposideros armiger
GGGGGGAGGGGGGTGTTTAAATGGACTGTGGGATGTCTGAAAGTGTGGCTCTGGGAATCTTCTGGAAATCTCCAGGGCTGCGGGGGGTCGGGGGGAGTGGGCAGGGAGGTGCAGCCTGCCCATTTCTCTCCAGGCAGAATTTCATGCTTGTCTCTTTTCTGGACACGAGTCAGGTGTGCTGGGATTGGAACGGGTGTGCTAGACCCCTTTGCCACTTGGCTGTCAATATTTGGAGCCTTTGCCAGGCCCCTGGGGAGATTCTGAGCTTTGCCACAGCTGGACTTGCTCTGTCAGCAGGGTGGCGGGGAAGAAGGAAAGCGTTCTGAAGCCTGGGATGAACACCAGATTCTAACGATATGAATATAACTCTTGTATAAACTTAAAAACCAAAAAAGAAGGAAAGAAAAAGAAAAAAAGATAGTTATTAGATTAAAGGTGGATTTGAATTGAACTCGACTTTTCCCCGTCGCTCAATGCACCCAGTGGCTAGAAGGTACTAGAGGGGGAGCCTGGGCAGTGGTCCTCAAGTGCGGTCCCCAGACGTGCAGCAAATAGCATCATCTGGGAACTTGACAGAAATGCAAATTCTTGGGCCCCTCCCCAGACCTACTTGGTCAGACACCCTGGGACTGAGGCCCAGTCATCTGCGTTTAACAAGCTGTTCAGGTGATGATGTACTGGGAGTTTGCAAGCCTCTGGGTTAGAAGAGAGCTAACATCTGGGTTTGCGTGTTCCTTTGTTACACTGATCTGTTGATCTTAGATTCAGGGTCTCACATCCTCATCTACATGGTGGACCTGGGGACACAATAAAAGTGAAACAGAAGGCACCTGAGCTTAGAGAGGTTAAAGGCTAGTGGCGGA
>NW_017731385.1:486031-490731 GCF_001890085.2 Hipposideros armiger
CTACTAGAAAGGCAATCTGGGGAGCACACTGCACCCCAGACACAATGAAGGCTCCATTTATAAGGGATAAAGGGGAATGGATAGTGGGTAACCACACAGTGTGTATACCTTGCATGCTTTGTCCAGCCGAGAAGAGATGTGGGATGGGTAGCTGAGTGTATATGCCTCCATCGCTCAGGGACCCGTGAGGGATGAAACATTTCAAGGTCATGATTATAGGACTAGTATTAGGATCTTTGCAGTCGAATTAGACCCTTGAACTCTTGAGGTTCTGACTCCTCGGCCCACCTGCCCCCTGCCTGGAATCTGTCTTCTTGGTAAGGAATACAGCTCTTCGGCAACGCCTCTTTGCTGTATTCCTCTTGCCCCCAATTTCTTTGCTGGTTTCCCAGCTAGTTCTCTGCTGCCCACGCTGTCTAGCAGGCAACCCAGTTTTACCACAAAAGCCTCCCCAGGCCTGGGCCCCCGGGGGGTCTGGTGGCTGATGACTGGTGTGGGTAAGGGCAGTGCTGCTTTGTGGCAGATCTGACCCTGTTGCAGTGGGCCCCCTGGGGTGTGAGCTACTGGTTGTCCCTTTTGTTCAGCCACTGGAGTCCCCTCGAGGTTTGCCACGCCTCCTGATGGGGCCTTGTCTGCAGGTTTTTAATCAGCAACCCTTTTTCCATCATTAGGAATGACATTAAATTAGGCTGGCTGATTGCCAAGGAGATGCCGGCCCTTCCAGAGCTGAGAGGACAGGGCTACTCTCTCTTCAAGTTGTCAATCTTGTCCTTTTTCCTGGAGCACAGAACCAACTTTAAAAACGAGAACAAAACACAAACAGAAACAATTAATAGGCTGAGCTGACCAACGATGCCCAGAAGAGGAGGAGTTGGGGGGGGTAGGCTCATAAATAGCGCTTTTGTCCACTGGGGGCTTTTAGCACTTTAGATTTAAACAAATAAAGAGTTTGCTCTTTAAGCACCAAACCAAATGGGCCTTGAAAATTATAGAGGCATTTCCCTGGCCGTCATTCTCCTGTCCCCTGCCTGAAGCAGCAGGCTTAAGGCCCGGAAGAATTTCAAGCCGATGTGTCGGGCACATCCTGGGCTTGGGACCGCACAGAGGGCGCCAGCAGCTGGTTAGCACCCTGTGCTTACAAGCAGGAGGGCGCCACATTTGGGGCCTATTCTGTGGTGCCTGAGGTCAGTGCATGCGCACATGTGTCCTGGGCTCCCCTGGCAGCCGGCCCCGTCCCACATGATGGTCTCTCTGTCTGCAGGTTTAGGCCATTGCCCTCATTCCTACTTTGTCCCTTGCTTGGGGACAGTGTATGTACTCACTAACCATTCTCGTTTGTAATAACTGGGTGACACTGGCCCAGCTCAGAGAGGCTAGTGGCTTGATCCTGGATGGACAGGTAAGAGTTGATGCTGTTGAGCATATACTGGGGCCAGGCTTTCTTCTGTGCGTGGTGTATATCTCAATTCAGTTAATTCATTGATGAATTAGACGCCTCCCAATGACCTGTGAGGAAGGCGTCTGTGTAGTCCCTGTGTTTAAGACACAGATACAGTCTGGCTCAGAGAAGCTGTCGTTCACTTCTGTGGGATGCTGCCACTGAGTCAGGCCACCGGGTGGTCCAGAACTCTGCCTGTTGTGGATGGGCATTTTGGGTCCCAGGACAGCCCAAGGACGGGAAAATCCACCTGAGACTCACTCGCTGTCCCGATGGCGACACACCAACGTAGGTGCATGGTGCTCTGTGCGAAAGAATTGTTTCTGTGAGACGGGGACTCGTTAGCTGATAGAGGAAACCACCTTCCCTGTGCAGTTCTGCCCATAGGAGGCCTGGCCTTGTATCCTGCCTTACCCAGCAATTTAGGAGAATAGCAGTACTGATGACAACCAAATCCAGTTGGATCGGCAGGGAGAGTCTGAGGAGGCAAACTATAATTATCTAAATTAGACTCTGAGAGGGAGTTGAATTTTACAACCTGATGTTTTCTCTGCCACAGAAAGCAGCATTGCTAATGTCTCTTTTTGCTCAGGGTGTGGCTCTGCAGCGAAGTGCTTCCTGGCTAATTTCCAGGTGATTCCTAAAGCCGCACTCTTTGCCAAAGCCTACTCAGGGAGTTCATTGTGTCTAAGAGTGGTGACATTTGAGAGGGCTTCTTCTAGAATCTTGAGAGTTCATTCCCATGTCTGTGGAGGAAATGTTTCAGGAGTTCTCTTAAGTTACATTCCCATTAAGAAGCAAGTAGTTCTTGCATATTCTTACGCCTTAAATTAATCATTCATTTAACTTTCCCATGAGGTTTTTTTTTTCCCCCTTCTAACATGGTGGCAAATGTCCACAAAGTGATTTTTTTTAATAAAAAAAATTTGTTTTTAAATTATTAGTTTCAGGTGTACAGAACAATGCAATAGTTATCCTTTATACCCCTCACAAAGTAACAACCCCCCTCCCCCATCTACTGCCGTCCCACCCCCATATCATACATATCTATTACAATTCCATTGACTCCATTCCCAGACTATACTCCACGTCCCGTGACTATATGTGTATATATCATTATAGTTGACATACATTATTATTCAACATCAGCTTCAGAAATACAGTGCGGTGGTCAGGCACAAAGTGATTTTAAAAAAATGATATTTATCTCCCTTCACAAGAGTTCTTGCTACCTCGGGACCAGAGGAGACCCATCTGCGCCCCTGAGGGCAGCTGGGCAGCCTCACCAGCTAAGTGTCTCCCTTCTGCTGCTCCTCAGTGAAATGACGAATCCCAACTGAATACAGGGTTAGATTTGGGCTTTGTGGTCAGGCAGGTTTGTGTTTACTTCTAGACTTCCCTGTGCTGCATGTAGAGCCAGGTGCAAGTTAATTAACCCCCGGAAGGTGTGAATTGTGGTCCTAAGGACTTGCCCCAACGCTGGCTTCTGCCTGCACTAGGCCATGTCCCTAAAAGTGACCCCAGCCCCCATGCTGAACTTTTGCTCAAGAAAGTGCAGTGCTGCCAAATTGCAAAATGTACGTTGTCTCAATCCACTCTGCCAAACCATTTCCAGTAATTCTCCACTCATCCCCCTTCTATCATTTCTCCTTTCCCCATGGCTCACCCGGGCCCCTTTCCACTTCCCCATAGCTCTTTTATTGTTCTCTCTCTGTTCTCCCTTCAAAAACTGAAGTTACCTTTGTGTTAGCTGGTGCTGAGTTCACATTTATAGTGGAGTCTTTCTCCTCTGTAGCAGTAGTCTGAATAAAATCTATCTTGCTGCCTTTGACGTGTGCCCGGCGCCGTTTTTCTTTGACAAAGTCTCAGCTTCCCAACCTGTATCATGGAAATGAGACTGTTCCTTCTGCTGCTGTGTATTGCTCTGTGATTATGACAGCTACGTGTCATGGGCCGTTAGGATTGTCTCCCACAGCGGAAACCATGTTTGCCAAATGTGCAAATATCAACGGTCGTACCGAGTAAGAAAAACCCCCAACAACTTCAAAATCAACAGTTGAAAGAGTCTTCACGTTTTGCCTGCTAAGAGGGATGAGGATATCTTAAAAATGTGGACAGTGTATGCAAGGCAGACATGTAGAAGGGAGGATGGAGGAAGCTGGGATGAAAGTGGGGGCTTACATGTTGGAAAAGAGGCAAGATAGGAAAGGTGGGATTAGGGTGTAAAGGACCCTGTATACCAGAGTAAGGTGCTTTGATTTCCTCCTTGAGCAGACAAGAGAGCAGAAGCCACAAGGTGAGTTTTGCCTGCTAGGACACAGTGGTGTAGGGGCCAGCTGGGGTGTGGGGAGTAGTTGGGGGTGCTGATAGGAAGTGTCAATCAAAAAGTGCGAACCATCAGGCCAAAAAGAGATGAATGTGATTACATCAGAGTTAAGGGTCTCTGTCTGGTCAAGTCACCAGATGACAGAATAGGAGATGGTATACCTAGACTATGCAAGAAAACCCTCAAATCAGCAGGAGAAAGAGAGGAACTCCTGACAAAATGGGAAAAGGATACAAACAGGCCATTTTTAGAAGAAAAAACCCCCTGCCACACACCTAAAGAAATAAACCCACCAAGAGGTGCTTCGTATCATTAGGAATCAGTTAGATGGGAATTAAAACGGCAAGATGTTTCTGTGTGTTTATATCTAATAGAAAGCTGGATAATGCCAAGTGTGGAGGGGCTGCAAGGAGGTTAGACTAGGAAGCAAACAAACTGGGTATGTGCATACCTGGGAAGCCAGCCTATACCCGGAGGTCTGAACAAAGATGTTCACTGCCGTGTTATTTTTAGTGCTAGAGAACCATCCATCAAGCTTAAGGACTAGGCTGCCTGAGCACCAGTTGGATGTACATGAAGTACAATGTCACAACGAGAGGAAACAGATCAGATATACAACACAGCTGGATCCTAAGAACATAACAAGAACGCTAGGAAGCAAAATGAAACATTGTATGCCACTAACAGAAAATTAAAAATACACATGTGCCGATTTATACAGTGCTTGAGGAATAGGTATAAAAGTCTACACGTTAACTAGAATAAAATAGTTGCTTATAGGCAGGGAGGAGATGATTGGGAGTGGGAATCGACCTAAAAGGGACTAAATAAATAAACAATAAGGGCCGGCCGAGTGGCGCGATGGTTAAGAACTCGCTTGGGATGCCAGAGGGCCCCGGTTCGGATCCCACATATGAGGGCCAGTGACACTGCCCT
>NW_017731385.1:491601-516601 GCF_001890085.2 Hipposideros armiger
TTTTCATTCAGATTTTTTGCTTTTGTTTTTGTTGAGAGAAAAATTTTCTTATTCACATAGACATCCGAAATCAATGGCTGTTTGCTCCCTAACATGGTGTAGTGGACTTAACAGAACCACTTAGAAGGTATTTTTATTTTGGAAATATCTTCTATTTTTGAAAAAAGAAAAAAATATTATTTATGCTCCAGTAATCCTTTATCCTGCCATCCAGAGATGACCACTGTTAAAAATTTGACTTATATTCTCCTAGATCTTTTTTTTCCCCCCAAGAAACTGAAAGTTACATTTTTTTTCCCTACAAGGAGGAAAGAAAGTAAAATCTATAACTGGGCTAGAGTCTTGGTGATGGTAGTTCTGAGAAGATGGGCCCAGTTTAGCCAAGTTGGAGGGTTTGCCTCCTGAGGCTGGAGATTCAGAAATAGTTGAGTTTGCCTTCACAAAGCAACTTTACATTTTTAGACACAGCTGGGCTGTATGAGCCGGAAGTCGAATTCCCTGGAGGGTCCAGCTCTCAATATCTTAGACACATGTGAAGTCAGAACAGTTGGGGGGCTGCGTGTTTGCCTGAAAGAATTCCAGTCTCCTGACTTGTTATAAATTTAGCTCGGCTTCTAAGAACCGTTCCCATCAAAGAGAGATTTCTGGTTGCTGTAGAATTGGGTTCCCTGTGGGATTTTCCGTGTGTAACTAGGCCCAGTCGTTTCTAGGCACCGGGAGAACAGATTTGTGTAAGATCTCCCCTATTTTGATGATTTGATGATTGGTGACTTATGTGGTATTATGAACATCTGTTGGTTTTTTTGATTTTGCCTGCCAAGCATCCACATCCTGTTTTTTTTTTTTTTCTGGTATCTATACCCAACTTTCTTCTGGTTTACCACCTGTAGTGGGTTCAATAGGTCCCCCTCCCACACTCCTCCCCCAATTTATGTTCACTTGGAAACTCAGAATGTGACTTTATTTGGAAATAGGGTCTTTGCAGATGGAATTAGTTAAGATGAGGTCCTACTGGGTTAGAGTGGCCCTCAGTCTAAAGATGGGTGTCCTTATAAGAAGGTCATGTGAAGACACAGAGGAACCAATAGAAGAAAATGGAAGCAGGCGATGGAGAGATGTGGTTACAAGTGAAAGAACACCAGTGCCACCAGAAGCCAGGAGAGGGGAATGGGACAGATTCTTCCTCACAGCCTCCAGAAGGAACCAGCCTCGAGACCTCTGGCCTCCAGGGCTGTGAGACAATACATTTCTCTTGTCCAAGCCACCTGGTTTGCAGGACTTGGCTAAGACAGGCCTCGGAAACGAACACACCGCTCTCCCACTCTGTCAAAGTGACTGGGTGGCCGGGCTGCATCCCTGTCTCCAGGATAGCCGCATGTCACTCAGCACTAAGCAGGCCACCGCAGTTCACTCAGGGACAGACATATCACTGCACCTGGGCCAGTAAGAATCAGGCCCGAAGCTTTTTCTGGATTGTTCTGGAAAGAGAATCTCTTTTTCTGTGAGGTCTGTCAACTTGGAGCTGCTGGAGGATATTTTTGTCACCACAGGCAGAGAGCCTGACCATGGGTGAGGCCAATGCTGAGGACAGCAGAACAAGGAGACAGGGAGACAAGCTCCTGACAATATTACTTGAGTACCTAGATCCAGCTATGCCTGAACCCCACAGGATTGTCCATTGAAGGAAGCCATAATGCCCTTTTAAGCCAGTTTAAGTTGGGGTTCTTGTCACTTCTCACCAAAGGATCCAGACCGATAAGTGTGATTTGAGACAAGCATTCATGGTCATTGGACGATTTTCCCCAGAAGCCCATGGTGGACCCTGTTGGTTTGTAGTTGCATTTTCTCTGGGAAGACAGGAAAGTGGGAAATGAACAGAGGAAAAAAAGAAAGTAACCTTGGAAAAAGGAAACTACCATTTATTGAGTGCTTCGTACATGCTAAGCCCTGTGTTAAGTGCTTTAAAGCTTTCTCTTTTTTAGACTTCCTAACAACAAAACCTTCCCTTAAGTCTTGTTGCCCATAAGTTACAGAGGCATTTCTAAGACTCAGGGAGCCCTATTCAGGTCTGTGTGAGTCTAAAACCCATGCTGTTACTTGGCCTCTTGGCAGGAATAGTGTTGCTGGGCCCTGCATCCTGCTCGAACATCCTTATGGGGTCTTTCTCTTGCTTTACAGGAGGCACAGCCTGCAGTGGAGCTCCAGTTCCCCTCCTTCCCTGCTCACTCCCTCAGGAGCTCAGCGTCCTGCTGACCTAGGGACTAGGGGCTGGTTATCAGTCCCTCTTGCAGAGGAGGAAACAGGCTCAGAGAGTAAAAGACCTTTCTCTGTGCCATGCAGTCACGAGTGGTGAGGCAGTATTCAAACCTGGGTGTGCCAAGTCCTCCGGATTCAAATTGTGGTCTGTGGTCCAGCAGCCTAGGCATCACTTGGGGGCTTGTTAGAAGTGCAAAATCTCAGTACCACCCAGAACCGCTGACCCTGACTTTGCATTGGAACGAGACCCTCCCTGTCCCCACCATGTAGCAGGATAACTCAGAGCATGGAAAGCACTCCAGGGTGGCCCTGCAGGCGGGGCCACTCACACGCTGTGTGTCCAGCTGGGCCAGGCTCCCCATACCAGCTGGCCTGTACTCTGGGAAAGAGAAAAGGCTGGTCCTTGTGCCTGAGGTTAGCTGAGTGAGGGACAAGCCCAGCCTGGGTAGAGGCATGGCAAGACCTCAGCCCTTCTCCTTGGGCTGGGAGAGTAGAGGTTCTTGCTGCTGAGTGGAGCACCCTTTTAGCCACTGCTGCAGGGTTCACCCAGCCTGCATCCTTGCCACCTGGGCCCAGCTGGAGGGCCAGCTGCTTTCTCACCAGCGATTATGCCGGATAGCTTCCCACAGCAGCTCAGAGGATTCCTTGCTAAGCTGCTCTGGGAACAAAGGGCTTGCAGAAGGCCCACAGGACTTTCTGGAGGGAGGAATAAAAGTGAGGACCACATCTGTCACAAGAAACGTGGGAACAGCTCTTTGCCAGGAGTGCTGGGGGAAAGACTCCATCGCAGGCTGGCTTTGAGACTCTGTGGCTGAAGGACTTTTCAGGACCCTCATTGGGTTAGTAGATTTCCATTGTTTATGGAAATCCACTGTGCAGGGATCTCTGCTTTTGATATCGTCACATGCCCAAGGCCACGTGAAGAGGCAGAGGTGCCGTTATTGTCAACTCGGAACAGACTGGGTGACCCAGGTTAGGATACAGAAATGACTGTTGTGACGCCCTGGGTTCCCACCCAGGGCATCAGGCCCCAGATTCCTGCTTCTATTCACAGATGTTCTCTGATGTCACAGGTCAATTGAGCAGCTGAACAAAAGGGTCCAGTTCCCTGGATAGTGACATTTGTGTGGATGATGGGGAGGGTCAAATAATTTGATGTAAGAAAGCTGTATGATCCATTTCTAACAAGCTCCTGTGGGAGGCTGCTGCTGGTCTGAGGAACACACGTTGAGAAGTGAGGGGTCAGGGATCAGGGGTCAAGACAGAGCGTGGCCCTGGAAGGCACTTACTTCTGTTTCCTTGCTTGCGAGCTCTCTTCATGGTGGAGAGAACAACTGTGCAGAGACCCAGAGGCATGACACTGCATGGCTGTTGCGTCAGATTTAAGAAAAAACAAATAAGTGACTTAAATGAAAGCTTATCTCTCTCATAAAGAAGTCCAGAAGTAGACAACTTAGGGCTGGTATGGATATGACTTCTTGCTCTCTGCTTTGGCCATCCTTGGCATGCGTCTTCTGTCCCCAAGGTCACAAGATGGCTGCTGGAGCTCCAGCCAGGATGCTTATGTTCCAAGCAAAGAGAAAGGGGAGGGGAAAGGTGCAAAAGGTTTTCCCTCCATCTGCTTGAACCCCCTGGAAAGAGACTTCTTGGTCCCTGCCTGGATTCATGGGAGGCAGTAAAATATGTCTTTTAGCTGAGTACATTGCAGCCCTGAGTTGATCCCAAGGTCTGTTATTAAGGAAGAGAGGGAGAATGGAGACTGGGTAGGCTGCCATGGCATGCTTGGAGGAACGTCAAGTTCTTGGTTCTTGGTGTTGCCAGAGCCCAAGGTGCCAGAGGGCATGTGGTGGGAGAAACATGGCACTGACTTGCCTGGCAATTCGGGGCAAGGAAGGGTACTGGAAAATCCTCATGCCTGAAGTGGGAAGAGAAAGTTCAGGGAAATACTGGCGCTCGGACTGAGCCTTAAGGGTGAACCTACCTGGCAGAGTCCACGGCGCTGGAGTGTCCTAGTGTCCTCCCACCCTCCACTCCCTCCTCTCACTGCCTCCTCTCCTTCTCCCTGCCCTCCCTTCTCTCCCCCATTCTCCCATCTTCTTCTCGCTCTGCCCCTCTCTTGCAGGTTCTGCAGGATTTGGGTAGCTCAGAAGGAGGAGAGGTCTTAGAAACACAAGTGTCTGGAGGCCTCTCTGTCTTGGTTGCAAGAGGGAACAGTGAAAGGAGAAGCCATAACTAAAAAGGCTTTTGCAAAGTGTGTCTCTCAGTGCATTAACCCCAGTAGATGCTGCTTCAAAAAGGGTTGGCCAGTGGGCCAACTTTGGGATATGCTGGCTGCTCTGTTGCCTTCGTGGGCATTTGCGATAAGCGCTGGCATGTCGAGGGCCCCAGGGAGGCTTACAGTGAGGAAACCCATTTATCAATCTTTTCCCCAAATATATTTGACTCCTGGACTTTTGTTTGTCACCTAGCGCCTACTAGCATCCCAGGCTGCACCGCTTTGGGGCAACACTGAATTAAAATGGTCTTGAAGTTTTCCAGAATAAGGAGAGCTACCTTGACAGGCTCTGTTGGGGTGCGTGGGTGAGCCCTGCTTGTGGCTTGCCTCACTTCTGACTAAACCGGGGTCCTCTCCGTGTTCTCAGCAGCAGGGGGCAGGGTTTGAGACCCACATGTGGGACGGCCGTGTGGGATTGATGCTGATATCAGTGGTGAGTCATGAGGGCCCATATTTGAGACTTGCCTATTAGACATGAGTCATGGCCGTATGGAAACCTTAGCCACGTCTACCTTCCTTTGGTCTCTAATCCTTTGTAATGCCCCTGGTTTCATGATGTAACTCCAGGAGCATTAGGCTCGGACAGCAAAATGATGTAATTAATTAACTCAGCTTCAGTTAAGGTCTTCGGCCAGCATGACATCTGACCGTGTCAGTTTCACAGGGCAATGGCGGAAGGTGGCTGAGCATGTCCAGACGTGTGTGTGCCATGCCATTCGGGGAGGAAATTTGCGAGATGGCTTTCATTCCTGGTTTTATTCCAGCCCTTGGTGTAGAACAGTAGAGTTTCCTCAAGACTCACTTTTTCGACATTTCCTGACCCACCTATTAACTCAGGACCAGGGCGGTGGTTTTCGGCACCCAAGGTCAGGCTGTTTTCTGGTCATTTGAATCCCACAGCTGTCCTTTCTGCCTACTGCTCCTCTCTTCGAAAAGAAATCTCGTCTTATAAATCCAAACTAATTCACCTTTTTTAAAGGCCGTTTGGTTTTTGCTTCTTGGTTCCTTTTCAGGGGCCATATTAACCTATTAAGAGGGTTTGTTGGGGGCAAAACTTTGGCCTAAAGGAGTGACATAAATAGTGGGGACTTTGTTTCTGTCATGGGGCAATGACAACCAAGTAGCTTCAAATTTGTTGGTAAAAATAAGCTATTTCTATGACTTCTAGGGCCACTGTCCATACATTTTTCTTATATTTTTTTCTCCTCAAATGTATAATTAAAGAAGCTTCTGGAATAGGCGAGCATCTCCTCAGCCCAAGACACACTGCTCTCTCTGCCCAGCTGCCCCCCCTTTCTCCCCCACCCCCCTGCCACTTTTTTGGAGTGTGTGTGTGGGGGGTGTTTCATCCATCCTGCCTCAGATGGCTCCTGATCCTGTCTTCAGTCTGAAAGCCCGACAGCCCGGGCAGCGCTGCTGAGGGCCAGAGCGTAGGAGTGTGCATGGGCCCTGCCTGTCCCCTACTGCCTTTGGGGAGTAGGAGTGGCTAAAGCAGCATCGACTTTGAACCATGAGTCAAAGCGAGGGACCCCTGGGAACAGCCTTGCCTTGTCTCCTGGCTGGCCGAGAACACTTTCCAGGTTCTTTTGGAGCACTCAGCTGGCTGATCTGACCTATTCTTTTCCAGACATTGCTGCTTCACATTCCCTCCCTTCGTATTAGTCACCGGAGCTCTTTGTTCATTCTTTCGTAACTCACACAATCCGTTTCTGAGCCCCCTACCGAGATATGGGCATCCCTAACCTACATGGGGCCCGGTTGGGCCAGGCCCGGGAGCATCTGACACACATTGCCTGGTTTCTCCTCATTTCACTCATCTGAGGAGGAGCAGTCATCACCATCTCCAGATTCAAAGTGAGATCTCTGAGACTTCAAGAGGATCAATTCCTTGCCCAAGGTCTCCTGGCTGATAAGTAGTGGAATGGACACTCACTCAGTGAACCATTCATGGCCCACCTGTTACAGCCCAGGCATCGAGTAAGCTTCAGAGATAGAGACCTGACTGAGACCAGACCCAGGAGAGACTTCAGTGGGACAAGACGACTGAATCGGGGATTACGGGAAGCGCCATCAGCACAGTGGTATGGAGACCACGGGCCTGGCTCGGGCCACAGTGGTAGGCGTGGGTGGGGTGGGTCATCTCAGCTGGACTCTGGTTGAAGGAAGGCTCTTAGAGGTTGGGCACTTGGCGTATGTGTGGAGGATGGTTGAGCAGGAGTAAGGAAGGCAGAGCAGAGGAGATGGAACCACAAGAGTAAAGGAAGAAAAAAGGCAGAAAGAGGCACAGCACCTTTGGGAAAGCACGGTGCCCGGTACAGAGGAAAGACGGGATGATATCTGTGCACTGAATGAATGGATCCCAGCCAGGCCTCTGACCCAACTCGAGCTCCACGACAGCAGGACCCTCAGAGAGGTGCGTGCAGGTTTGGGGTTTGGGTCGGTCACTCTGGCAGGATGAAGAGGAGGAGTGAGAGTGGCCAGGAAGGTGGTACCATCCAGCCGAGTTCTCTCTTGCTGGACAAAAAGACCATTAGGTTCAAGAGTCCTCCTATTTACTAGAGTTTCAAAGTTGGAAAAGGATTCAGGAAGCTGCTATGGAAAAGCTAGGGAGGGAAAATTCTGGGACACCAAAAAGTGGTTTTACAATCTTGAATGGTGCTTCAGGTTTTTTTTGTTAAGAAGGATCAGCAGGTTCTATAGAATGAAACTCTTAGAAATACCTTCCCCAACTTTTAACTCTGTCAGTAACTGTCATGTACCTAGTGCTTATCTTGTGCCAGACACTGTGTATGTCATTTCGTTACTTCTTGCCACTGCTATGGGAGGTGGGCCTTACCATCGCCATTCTACGTACGCAGAAACTGAGGCTGAGAAGTAGTCACTTCCTCAAGGTCATGCAGTTACTAACAGTATTGCTGTTAAACCTTCAACCTGGCTGTGAAGCAAAGCTCTTTCAGAGCCCGGAGCCCAGCCACTGCCTCCCTACAACTCCTCCCTGGATGCATACGTCTTTGGGGAACACAATTGGAGAACCTCTGATACACTCCATCACCTGTTTCTTCAAAGTGCAGATGCCAAACGCGTAATCGCAGTCTACATTTAAAACGCAATTTGTTGCAAATCTTCCAGGCAGAAGAATTCTAAATTATGTAAATACGTACTTTGTTCTTAACGAGGTCAGCATATTGTCCACTCCTTACGTGTAGGTTGCAGGTTGTGACTTCTTTCCAAAGAGGACAGTGTAGAAAGAGATGAAAACAGAACAACTATCCAGTGAGACAACTGGCAAACACTCCCTCAGCCAGGTGACCAAGGTCAACCTCAACAGTGGTGAGTAAGATGGATAGGATGTGCCCTTGATGTGATGTGATGAGAAGGATACTTTCCCTCTGTGCTCTTCATCTCAAAGCACATAATCCTAGTCAAACGATGAGAAGCATGTAGACCAATCCCAATTGAGGGACATTTCACAGAATACCTGATCCTGATCGGGACCTCTCAGATCTAACAAGGTCATCCAAAACAAAGGAAGTCTGGGAAACTGTCAGAATCAAGAGGCGCCTGAGGAGACATGACAACTAAATGTACTATGCTATTCTGGATGGGATCCTGGAACAGGAAAAAGGACATTAGGTAAAAAATAAAATCTGAATAAAGTTATGAGCTGTAGTTAAGAATAATGCATTGATATTGGTTCATTAATTGCAACAAATGGACCATATTAATGTAAGCTGTTAATAACGGAAAGATGGGTTCTGTACTAGCGTTGCCAATGAAAAAAAAATCCAAACCGTCCTAAAACTAAAAGTACTTTTTTAAACCGTTCTATTCCATCACATAATATTTTCTCCTGTAGGAAAAGGGTAGTGTTGATTCAGTCTAGTTCTTGCTCGCCATACCTGAAGGCTAAAGGGATTTAAAATACTGTGATGAGGGTCTCGACTTCAACTTCTATAATCCACATGTCTCACTTCACCAGCTTGGGGTACAAAACAAGGTCACATCTTTGTCAACATACATGTTCATGGGCTCGCATTCTCCCTTGCCTAACTGGACAACATTATTCTCCTATGCCCTTGACCTTGGTGGCCTGGGTGAGCTGGGAGAGGCCCCTCTCCCATTGGCACCTGTGCATCTTTGCTTCAGGCCTGGGCTCCTTCAGTGACCCAACTCTCCTGGACACTGAAACATGGCCATTTCCCCCCAGGTGTCCTCAGAGTTCCTGGTGGCTAGGTTAGGACACATCTCCAGACTCAGCCACTTGAAGTTGCTGAGGACTTCAGAATGAAAACCTCCTTCCCTCTCACTTTCAAGCCTGCCCATTTCCTGCTCCAGTGCGAGTGGTATTCTTGCCTCTTCTTCCCCCAGGGGGACACTTCACTTGATTTCCCTGCTATTTTTGTTCTGTCGTGGGTGGAGAAAGCCACTGCTGCTGGGAGACTGTGTGACTTACAGGGAGCAGTCACTGTGTGTGACTTAGGGGGACAGTTGGGGCTCAATCTCTTTGAACAGACCCAGGAAGACAGCAGTGAGATGGGGGCGCTGCTGAAAGAGACAGGACTTGGGTTCTGGGCCTGGTTCACCCAGCTTTGTGAGTTGAAGGGTCGTATTTAATCTTCCTGGACCACAGTTTTCTCATCTCAAACTGAGGAAAGAAGAGGGTGAATTTGGAAAAGACAAGCGTGATTGTTAAATATGTTCTCTGTTTCATCCAGTGGTGTTTTCAGAGGCCATCGGCTCCAAGGCAGTACAGCTGACCCTTGAATAATGTGTGTGGGGGGAATTGGGGGCACTGACTCTCTTGCAGTAGAAAAAGCTGTATGTAACTTTTGACTCCCCATAACGTAACTACTAATAGCCTACTGTTGACCAGAAGCTTTACTGATAACGCAGTCAATTAACACATTATCTCGTATGTTATATGTGTTATAGACCGTATTCTTACAATACAGTAAGCTAGAGAAAAGAAAATGTTATTAAGAAAATTATAAGGAAAAGAAAACAACATCTATAGTATTTATTGAAGAAAAAATTTCCACTTATAAATGGACACGTGCAGTTCAAACCTGTGTTGTTCAAGGGGCCAACTGTATTGTCTGGCCTGAGTGGGTGCCGACTCCACCTCAGGAATGGGGGTGGAGAGAGGACAGCCTGGCTGTGACCCCACCTTAACCCCGAGCTCCATTTCTAGCAGCCGCTCCTATTGTCAGAGGTTAGCTCCAGGAGAATACTGCCCCTTAAAGCTCTGAGAGCCTTTCCAAGCTCTAAGCAATTCCCTCCCCGGCCAGAGAGCACATTCACTAGATAGGGTTAGGTTTTACTTTTTTGTTTGCAAGATGCAAGTTCTTTCACTTTTCCCCTCCAAAGCGATAAAAAGGAATGTGGCTGCCGGGACAAGTCACAGGGAAGATGAAAGCAGCTTTCCTGAGGTTCAATTCTTCCAGAAACAATCTTCCTCTTCCCTCCTCCTCACACTCCTCCCCAACTTTCAAAGCACCCCAGTGTATATTGTTTTTAAATGTCAAAGAGAAAAAGAAAAAAGAGAGAGCGAGTGTGAGTGAGAGAACACCCTTTGGCTCCTGAATGTCACATTCTAGTGAGGGGAAAAAAGGGGAGAAAGAAAAGTGGCAGAATTAAAGAGATGCAGATTTTTTTTTTTTGTTTCCTTGTTCCTATTCAGGTTTCCCGTGCTTCTCTCTTTGCCCCCTCCTCCCCTTCCTCGAGTTGCATTGAAATGTCAAATGCAGCCCTTTGCAGCTGAAATGGGGGTCCCCCGGGGTGGGAATGAACTGCCCTTCTAACCTGCAGGTCCAAGCTGTGCCTTTCTTATCCTTGTATTTGCTTTTTCTCATTCTTTCTCCAGCTTTCAGCAGATGTTGCTTGGGATGGAAGAGTCTGGGGGATGGGGGGAGTGAAGTGCTTTCCACCTGGGACTGGGAAGGAGGTACTCTAAGACACCCTAGCTGGCTCCTTTCTCTTGAGTTCCTCCAACCTCTAGCTGGCACATAAAGACATTGTTTTCCAGGCCTTTTCATCGTCTGTCCTGGACGAGAAAGGCTGAGAGAGGCAGTCTGTGTGCCCACAGCTCCTGGCTGTGTCCTGTCCATCTCTCCCCCGCCCCAGGGCTTCTGTCCAAGGATGGTGGAGGTCAAGACAGAGTGCAACAGTTATGTGCTTTATTGAAAATGTATAAACTAAGGTTGAACCGTTGTAGGATACCCAGAGTTGGTGATGGTTTGGGAAATGGGTGTTTTTCTAACTTGCCGGGGTAGGGCGAGTTGGTCTAGCTGTGCTAGATGGGTTTTTTTGACAATATGGATCAACAGCCTTAGAGAAAGTGCAAAAATGATCCATTCAGCCAATTCCACTTTTAGGAATTCCTAAGAAAATAATTAGGCAAGTGAGCAATGAGTTATGTCCAAGGATATTTGCCCCAGGAATGTTTATAATACAGTGGGATTGGAACATTGTAATTTTTTCTCGGTAGAGGTTTTAAAAAAACCCCCCCACAAAAACATCAGCACACTATCTAGTGGAATAGTATAGCGTCATTAAAAGCAATCTAGTAAATGTGTTTACTGATGTGGAAAGATAGTCACAAAAAAACTAAGAAATAGCAGGTTATAAAATACTATGAATAGTTCTTTCTGTCCTTTTCACACTAATGTGTATATATATATATATATACACATATATATATATATGTATATATATGTGTATATATATATATATATATATATACACACACACATATATACATATATATAATATAAAGTCTGGAAGGATAGGCATCCAGATGTTAATGTTTATGTAGTAGAATTATAAATGATATTTATCATCTTCTTTATAATTTCTGGTAGTTTCTGAGTTTTTGATGTTTACAACTATTCCTTTTTTAATTAGAAAAAAATATCAACAAAGTTATTTTTTTACAAAGAGTGTAAACTAACTTTTGCCCCTTAGGTACTGTAATCGTATTTTTTTCTTTATGTTGTACAAATAAAAACCTCCTAGTCATTAAAATCCTCACATTATATCACAAAACTAGAAACTCTGTTCTTGGCAAATCAGAAGCAAAGCAACTAATAAGAAATAGGTTCGAAAGCATACAGTGAAGTTGTATAATTTTTTCTCTGATCACATCTTGTTGAAACTTGATGGTTCATTTAGTAAAGAATGATTGTCATCTCCTGTGCTCCAAGCTGGGTCACTCCCACTTACCCACCCTCTTCCAGCCTGCTGTTAGTTGGCCTTTCTGCTGATGTGCTTTGCATAACTACCTCCAACCCCTACATCAGGCTACATCGGTCAACCCATTTAAAAGGAGACTGTTCTGGATGACCCAGGACAAGTGGACATCACTGTAAAACATACCCTCCTTGAATATTGAGAGATTTCTGTAAGCCTCCCATCTTCCCCTCCCCAATATCACCTCCCAAATGCATTAAATGCCATTAGAGTAAAAAAGGAATCTCTTTTCTTACCCGTCCCATGGTAAGCAAGGTCTTGGCTTTGAATACACCATTTCATGAAGGTCAAAGTCCCGACTCTTCTTTTCCAAATGGAAACTGATATTCCTAGGAACCATGCTGCAGGATTGGCTGGTATTTCCAGTTTGTGCTCAAGTGGGAGTGGCTGGGGGAAATAAGGGGAAGAGATTCAACATTTGCCCTTGGGAAATCATCTGCCATATTGGAAAGCTGGAGGCATGGCTTGAATGAGTGGGGTCGACTCCCAGAGCTCATGTTCTTGCCCACTTTGTCAAAGAAAAACCAGAGCTGGACAGTAGTGAAAATGGTCAAAACGGGTTCTATTTAGGAACTAATACAAGAGGGGGAAAGAGACTTCAGTGTAGAACTGGACTACAACATGGACAAGTGGGGATTTGCCCGCAGTGAGCAGTGTGGGGGTTGGTGGATGGAAAATTACTAAGAGGAAACATCAAGTATAAGGGGGGTTTCTTGCTAAACCAACCTAACAAGGTTCTTGCTGAAGGCAGGCCAAGGTGACCAGACATCACCTGAAGCTCGGTGGGCCATAAGGAATTTGATCAGACATTTGAGTGATGAGATACTGAGGGTGGAGGATTCTGGCTGAACCGATTTAGCAGGATTCTTGCTTCAACCGGACAAGGCAAAGGCAGATAGATATGAAGTCTAACGTTGAGGTCTTGTCAGAGGAGCCTGACTCGAGTTTGGTCCAAGAGAGATTCTTTGTCAACTCTTCCGGTCTGGCAGTGTAAAGACTGACCTGTGGCAGATTGTATTGGGGCAGAGGGAGAAGCTGGGGAAAAGGCAGCCTTTATTTGTGCTGATTCTGCAGCTGGGGTGACTGTGTCTGAGGGTCACCACGCAGTTCAGATGCCTTCAGCTGCTCTTGGCACGCAGCTCTGCCCAGGTGCTGGCCGTCACTTGTGCAGGGAACAGTGTGTGTACATGGGGCTATCTCTTGCCCATCTTTTCCTTGCTGGGGAGATGTTCCCAAGGCCTACAGAACAGAAAGATTAGCCAAAGAAACCCTTTTCATCTCTTGCAAGGATGCCTGTGGCTGTGACACACTCAAGGCTCAGGATGACCCAAGACCAGTCACCCTGCAGTTTCTTCCTCGTACCAGCCCCAGTGTCCGTGTGGTAACACAGAACGGCTGCAGTCTCCCTGGCAAAGAGCAGCTTTTGGGGGGTGGGGGGCAGGGGGAGGAAGACAGCTGGGTAGGAAACAGCAAAGCACTTCCATGGATGATTGCATCTGTTAGCATGGCCCAGCTAAGCAACAACGAGGAGGCTTGGGCTTCCATGTCAGGCTAGAGAACAATCCTGTGCTTTTCAGCATAAATAAGGGACACTTTCTCCAGGACTGAGATGTCTTCTTGAAATTTTTCTCCAGTTATAGGGCTTTCAATGGTCTTCTCTGATTCTTTATGGTTTGTAGGTTTTGATAATATCACATATTGAAGAAAAGTATGGGTGTTGTAAAACCCAGCTCTAGTGATTACAAAACACGTAGTCTTAGATCCTCAAACATCACTAGTCTTACATTTCCTTCATTTTTAATATGAGGACGGTCCTACCTTCCTCAGGGGTCATGGTGCGCCAATGGCTGGTTATAACTGACATGGTTCTGGGATACCTTTCTAGCTCTATGTCATTTTTTGGTGTCCTGCTTTCCCCTGCCTCAGCAGGTGCCCTCACTCCTTTTTGCCTTGCACTGTTTCCCTGCGGGCAGAACCACTCCCCCACTTATTTACCGCTCAGTCGCCATCACAGAGTGTGATGTCCTTTCTGTGACACCCTTTCTGCCTCTCTTCACCCCTGCTGGAGCTCATCATACCCTCTGTGCTTTGGAAAGCTTTCTTGAAAAGTGTCCCTCTCCCCTACTAGACTGCGCTTCCTGAGGATGTGGAATACTCGTTGCTGAATGAATGGACAGAATAAGTGCTGTATAAATGTAGCTGCTGTTTTTCCAATTTTTCTGCTTTTCTCTAAATAGTTCTCATTCTAAGGAGTCCTTCATCGCAGATGACTTAAAGGACTTGATCACATTCTTATAAAATAATTCTACCAGGAGTAGGTGCCCTGACTCCCTATCTGTTACCTGTAAGGAAGCCCCTGGATCAGTGGTCTTCAATGTTTAATCAGGTGTGGGATGTTTGGAATTTGCCGTATTCTTTGGGGGAGGGGGATGCACTATGGATTATTAACATAATCTTCTTCATCATGGGAACTAGAAATAACTTACTCATAGAATATAAGATGTGTGTAAGCAACATGAGATTGCAACCAAGGGCATGCGTCCATATGTGTCCATAAAAATCAAACTAAAAGGGGGCCGGCCAAGTGGCTCAGTTGGTTAAGAGCTCACTCAAGAGTTTGAGCTCTGAGCAATAGTGGTTCGATGCCCGGCCCGAGCTGAGCTGGCGCCAAACTGCCAATAGGTAGCAGGATAGCTCAGCTAACAAAAAAAAAAAAAAATCAAACTGAAGTCCAGAATCTAAGCCCTCACACTAATCATAACTGCATCCCTCCAAATTTTTAATTAGTGTTCACTTGCTGCTTATTTATTTATTCATTTGCTCTGTGAGTGCTCACTATGAAAGAAGCAATAATAGGGGACAAATATTTAAGGGGAAAAATTGTTGGAGGACAATTTAAAGTTGAGAGCATTCTATCCATTCACCATTACTCAATTCTGACAGCTTCATAGTCTTGTTCGGTAACATTACTTGTGTACGTATGATGTGCCAGACGCAGCGTTAAGGGTCGTGCATGGATTATTGCATTTATCCTCACTCCCACCCTATGAAGTGGACATTTTTATCGTTTCCATCGTACTGATGAGGAAACAGAGGCTTAGCGTTAAAAGAATCAGCATTTTTAAAAAGGATAATCATGGCTCGCATATACCTATAAAATGCACACTTGTCTATGATTTTATGTAACTCATTAATTAAGGAGCGAACCAGTAAGATGTTACAAGCAGCAGTTCAAAGGAGAATTCAAAGACGCATATACAGCAGTCAGGAATGCTGAAGCAGATGTGAGCTGGTCAGTATCTGCAGGGTAATAATTGCCTTTCTTCAGCCCACGTCTGCTTGTCTGTGGACAGGCGTGTCTTGCATTGCTCTAATTTTTCTGTAACACACAGGATGGTAAATTAGCTTTCAGTCAATGCAAGGTGGAGGTAACCCAGAGGATACTGGCACCCAGAACACTCAGTTATCTCCTTTGCTCATTTTCAAGTCTTTCTCAGGTTTTCATGCCTTTAGAAAAGGTAAGGGATTCGTTTAAGGTCTCATAGCCAGGAATCCAGAGCCAGTGTCCCTAACAGCTCAGTCGCTAGAAAAGTTTAAGAACAACCAACAGAAAAAGAGATCAGCCTTTTATTGGAGTTGCTCTTCTGCTAACGTTTATTTATCTATGTATGCATTTTTTGGTCCATGTAAAAACAGTGCAGTGCATGTGTCTTTTTTTTTTTTTTAACAAATGAAAGGAACTCAGGTTTACTAGGTTCTCAATAGGTACCCGGTATTGTGTCAAACGCTGGGAGCCCGAGATCTCATTCTGTCTTGACAACAACCATGGAAGGGAGGTATTAGCGATCCCCATTTTACAGAAGAGCACTTGGGTTTAGTTAGAGAGATACTCAATGTGGCAAGGCTAGTGTAGTAGAGCTGTGAGTCACACCCATGTTCCTTCCATCCAAGGCTCAGGCTCTCTGGCTCGTGAGTCACCATTCTAACAGAAATACTTTGCATCATCCCCGCCTTTTAAATGCTGTGTCACTTGCTTTAGGGGTGCTGAGTTGTGCTGAGGACTAGGGGATGGTTCCAAAGAAGACGGCGTTGAAAAGAAACAATCCCTCACCCCCCACGCTGGGCTCAGTGGACCCAAATTCGTCTGCATGAGGCAGCACCAAAGTGACACATGTCGTGGGCACAGCCCTTGACTCGTGTCAGCCCTGATGTTGAATAGGACCTTGGTTTTGGAATGGCAGTGTGCTTTTGCAGCTGTGCACGGGCTGGTGTACCAGGACGGAGGGATGCTCTCAAGGCATTAAGCGAGTTCTTTAAATGCCACAGGCCACTGAATTGACTGCACCTCGTTGGCTCTAAGTCATTCCCCCAAAGAAATCACATGGTATTTTTGGGCACTCTCTGTGCCATGTGATACCCCAGGACTGACATTCATGAATCTGCCCATGGTGACTTCCTTGAGGTCTCCCGAGCATGATGCCTGGACCACTTCTATCGGAATGGCCTGGATGCTTGTATCTATTGCAGTTTTGTCGACAGCACTTGAGACTTAATCAGAACTCAAGGGGATGAGGGCGGAAAAATGTCTATTTCCAAGATCCCTCCTAGGGGATTTTTGGGGACCCCACAAGTATAAATACTTGGGTTCTGGATTCAGACAGGCTTGAATGTGCAGACTGGCCACACTTGGTGATATTGGGCAAGTTAATTCAGCTCTTGAAGACCTGCTTTCCTCATTTGAAAAATGGAGATAATTATAGCTGTGAGGAGTGCATGAGATAATCCATGGGAAGCGCTTGGCACAGGGCCTGGCACCAGCTATGTTCCCAGTAAGTGTCAGCTATTAATGCATTTCATTGATTCTAAGACTTTTTTTTTTTTTTGCATATTAACATCTCTTAAATCAGTTTGCTTCTTAAAATTGATGACATGTCATGGTCTCAATGGTGGCATCCCTCCTCCCCCTTTTTGGCGACTTCTGAAACAATGGTGCATCTTATAATAGATGGTACTTTAGAGTTGGTGAAATGGGTTGCATGTGAGGATTCCTGGGGGCGGGGGTGGGGTGGGCAGAAGACAGTGTTGTTGACCATAGGGTCTCCTGGAGGCGTGCAGGAATTTGGGGACTCTCAGATCTGTCTAAGCTGTGTCCTTCTTCCCCGTGGCCCATGTACACACAGGAGTAAGTGAAAGGAAAGCTGAATAAATAAGCTGGGAGGCTTTGCCCTTCTATGGAGGGGTCTCCATGATTTCAAGTGCATGGCTTCAAGCCAGGGTGGCTTGAACTGGGTGGGGCAAGTGGGGTACAGGCATTGCTTCTCTTGTTCTATCTTTCCAGTATCCAAACTCGCCTTGTTGGATTTCTCTAGGTTTACTTGGCGCCAATAGCTTTCATCCCCTTCCCCCTTTGGGTCCCTTTTCAACACAAGGATTTTGAGACCTGAGCCCAGAGTTCAGAAGGAGCCAACAACATCCCTAATACTGCTGGACCCCCAAATAGCAAATCAGGGAGAAATCTACCCCCCTCCTCCCAGCGACCCCCACTTTGGTCGGGGCTCCTGTCGCTCAGCTGTGTGATCACAGTGGGATTTGGCAGCAAGATAGTGGTGGTGGGGGAGGGTTGGCTTCTTGTTGTTGTTTTGAAGGTGATCTTATATGAAGGAATCAGCTTAATGAGTGGTTTGCTTCCTTTGAAAAAGCACCATCTGGGTTTAGATTTCATATTTACTATTTTAAACCCTTTCAATTAGACCCCTGGGGTTTCCCAGGCCTGCCTGGGGGGAGCCGCTCTCCAAGCTTCCCTTCCTTTCTTTCCCAACCCTGGGACAAATGTTTGTTTTTCTCACATATTCATCACAGCCCACGGCCTTCAGAAAGCACTGAGAAGCTTGGCATTGACATGGGAACCTGGTGTCTGCTTGGGGAGTGTTTAGCTGAGAACAGCGCTTGGCAGCCTTACTTCCTGCCCCACGCAGGCATTCACCATGGAAAGCTGAGGGGGTG
This sequence comes from Hipposideros armiger, assembly GCF_001890085.2. NCBI lineage: Eukaryota > Metazoa > Chordata > Mammalia > Chiroptera > Hipposideridae > Hipposideros > Hipposideros armiger. The sequence continues at coordinate 509,384 of NW_017731385.1, forward strand.
TTGGGGGGGGGGGTTGCTTGGCACATTTGTTGAGCCTACTGGAAGCCCTCAATTTTGAGAGGGAAAGGGACTTTCTCATGGGTTTCCCGCTTCAGAGTATCAATCAGCTTCAGAGAAACACTAGTGAGAACAAGAAGTGGTTTCCTAGCAGGATGACAAAAGCCCCCTGGCTCACTTTGTGGCTTTGTTCCTGCTGCCGCCTTGGTCAGGATTTGGGGCTGCTGGAAGTGCAGCCTTAGCCTACCTGGGTCTGTCAGTTGATCCTGGAAGTCAGGGAGGAGAGAGGAAGGAAAAAGATGCTGGAGGGAGCAGAGATAGCCCCGGGGCTGTGGCCCCTCTCCCTCTTTCTGTTGCATGATGTTTGGCTTTTTGCAAATCTCTGAGCTTCTGTTCTTGACATGTCAACAGGGACTGATCAGACCAATCTCGTGGGGTTATGAAATCTAAGTGGTGTGTCGCGATCTGCTGGGCACCTAAACTGGTGCTCCTTAAACATTACTCCCTGCCTGCACTGCCCCCTTCTCTCTTTCCTTGGAGGGTCGAATCCATATCTAATGTCATTTCAATAAGATATTTGAAATGGTAATTGAAGCAGGGGAATGAGGAAAGAAAACAAGGAGGAAATAAATGATCTCATCCTCCCCATTTACCTGCCGGCCCCCCCCCCCAAACTTGTTTACACTTTGCATGCATTAATGGGTTACTGCACTTTCTTGTCTGAAGCCAGCCTCTGAGGGAATCCCCACCCTGCTGGTCTGTTCTTTTGGTTAGGTGAGTTGTGGCATGTGGGGTTCAAGGACCCTCCCCAAAGTGAAGAGTCTTATCTGGCTGCCTGACAGCTGTGAGGAATCCTGATGGACAATAGGACAGAGACTAAGCAGGGAGCTGGGAGGCTGGCACATGTGAGGAAGCCTTACAGTGGAGGAGAGGCCCCTGTGAGTCGGTTCTGAGAGGTACTGTTGGTTTCGGAAAGATTTCATTCTTGTATTGCAGAGGAGTGTTTCTTTACTATGGAATTGAAAAATAGCTAAGGATGTCGCAAAGGGTCGTCACTCCAGCACAGAGAATGGTCTGTATAAAAATGATGACCCATCTGCCAGGCGGAGGACCCGGGATTTACGCTCAGAGAATTGAATTTATAGCAATAGCTGTGCGCTGTGAATGGCTCTTGCAAGGCAGCAGCTTCTGGGAAAGACATGCAAAGGGTTGCTAATAGGCAAATGAAGTTGGGTATGAAGGCCCCAGGATTAAAAAAAAAAAAATCACATGAATCTCATTCATCATTTTATTAGCAGGTAGGGTCCTAGACTGATTTTGTGGTTTCTTCAGTATGCAAATTAATTAAGCTGTTAAAAGGTGAAGCAGAAACGTGCATAGGTGTCTTTGACCTTATTTGACAAGGAGCACACTGCTCTGGGTCTAATTGTCAGGATAATTATTTTCTCCCCCGCAAATCCCTGGCAGAAAATTCAGCACAGTGCATTGGTGTGCTTTTAATTATCCACAGGATCTGAGGATGGGGGGCTACATGGGATATGTTTGTATGAAATAGCTAGGTTTGTATATATGTAAAAATACCTATTAATTTTTCCCAGATGGAGTCATTTATTTTAACCGTGGTGGCTGGATATAGGTTTGGGCCTTCGGGGGGGGTGCTCCAATAAAAGATATTTACCTTCGTGATAATGTGGGTTTCGTCTTTATTTGTCTAAGTGACATGAAAAAAAAATTCCAGTCTTTCTCAAACTGCACTTTCCGCCTGCAAGCCAGGTTTTGTGGGCATTGTTGTAATAATTGGCATTACGAGACGTTTCAAAATATAGGCTAAGGTCCAAAACAGCAACAGAAGAAAATTAATCTATTCTGGGGCAATGAAAACCATTTGGGCTAAATACAAAGGGTGCCAAAAAAAAATGTATACACATTTTATGAAAGGAAAAAAACTGTACTAAAACTGTAATACTCAATATATAGCAATAACAAACGATGAAGACAAGTCATGTGTATACATTTTACTGGCACCCCTGGTAGGCAAGTGGTGTGTTATAGTGACAGCAATGTAGGTAGCAAATGAGCAATAACCTGAAACAATAAAAAATTGTTAAAGGTTAAAAAAAGTGAAGTAAAAAAAGTGGAAGAAGGAGAAATAAAAGTTAAACTTTTCAGGCATGCGGATGAGCTTTAAAGGCATGAAAGAAGTAGAAAAATCATGAAAACAATTGTTCATAGATGTAATGCTAAATTAGAAGCTGATTATCTGGGTGACCGGTCAGCTCAGTTGGTTAGAGCGTGGTGCTGATAACACCAAGGTTGCCGGTTCAACCCCCGCGTGGGCCACTGTGAGCTGTGCCCTCCTTTAAAGAGTCAACTATGCCATTGTAGTATGAAAGCAATGTGTAACCAATGACCATGACTGTTCCCCAATAAAGTTTTTTTAAAAAGAAGCTAATTATCTAAAAAATCAAGACCAAATTAAAAAACTACCACCAATTTGCAATAAAATTGACAAGACCACAATAAATGAGAAAAAGAAACCCAACTCACCTTTAAATATAAAAATGGTCAAGTTACATTAACAAATAATTTAATAGTAGAAAAAGTCAAAATGTTTAATAAACTTAAGAAAAAACATCCCCAGAAATCAAAGAAATACATATTACAACTACATGGAAATATTATACATTCAAAAAATATTTACAGACATGACAAATGTTCACAGCATAATATTCAGTGAGAACAAAAAGGTGAACACACTAGGAACTCAATTTTATGAAAATAAATGAATCGTAAAATGGGTGGAAGGGATGCATCAGCTATGCTAACAATGGCTATCTCTAGATAGACAGGTTGGAGGTTATTTTGAATGTCTTTAATGGTGTTCTATGGACTGTGTACATAGTTAATATTACTTTACTGAAGCAACAGAGAATTTGAATATATACAAATGCATCTACTATAAGATTGCTGCCTTTGACAGGAAGGAAGCCTCCTGAGTTATAGACAGGCCTTCCAAAGAGCCGACTGTCAGTATCCTCCTAGAAATCTGTACCAGCGGAGGACAAAGAAGGGCTGCCGAGCATTTACCACTGGTCTAAAGTTTGGTGCTTTCCAGCAGGGCTTTCTGGAGCTCCAGTGGCTCAGTGGGGCTTCCCTGGGGGACTCTAGATGTGTCGAGAGCCCCAGATGGACCCCCCTGCTTCTTCCCAATTCCTCATCTCTCCGCATATTACCATCACGAGGCTTCAATGACTTCTCCTTGAAAAGATAAGGATCTTTCAAAATCTTTATTAAAAAAATGGGTTCCTGAATTTTTAAAGAGAGGATCTAGAGCTAAAACCCTTACCGGGTTTCTGCTTGGCGAGAATCTAACATAATCCCCGTGGTGAGGATGTCTGCCCTGTGGTCGGTCACATCTTCTGAAAGCAGACTTCTTCCTATTCTGTTAGTCTACAGCTCAATGGGTAGAAAGTTCTTTCTTATATTGGGAGAAATAGATGATAATATACTTTTGAGTATTTTAAATGGGAGATTTTATAATGTGTCACAGATCATCTCCAAAAGTCCAACTTGTCTCTTGGGGCTGTTGTGAGGGTTTTAGCAACCATGGAGTGCTGAGCACGAAGGCCAGTGCTGGAGAAGCTCAGAAACTATTGACCAGGACAGATTCTCCTGGTTGCTTAGGCTTCTAATGGAGAGTGAGGCAAAATGCTCATTCCAGTCACCTCTGAGGAGAGCCGTGGGCTCTCTGAGACTGAGTCAGTTCTTTCTATCATGAAGGGTCTGTGATGTGGGAGGCCTTAGGTAGTCCCTTCTCTTGTGACACACTTCCCTGTGGCCTCAGTCCTGGGCCGTGGCGCTGCCTTTCACACATTCACAGGTAAAGGTTTCTCCTCTTCCTGAGAAGAGTCCCAACTCCAGGGTCCAGGGTAGGAAAGTCGAGTAGAAACGATAATGACTATGACCCAGGGCCTTGGTATAATATTGTCCTCTACTACCTGATACCCACTGACAAAGGAGTCCTACCGACAAGGGTTGAGTAAGAGGTGGCGAGCATGGCCACGCTTGTCTATTTTGGCAGCCTTGTGGGTTTAGAACTTCGACTTGGAAAGCCCTGCTGTGACATTCGGTTGGAAAGTCAAGAAGAGCAGGAACCGGGCTGGCCAGGAAGCCAGGTCCCTATGAGCTTTCTCACAGGGGCAGAGCAGCAATGCTGGCAGCCACCTGGGCCTCCTGGTGGAACCCGCTCATTGCATAAGGCCGTGTGGGTGGTGCTGTGCTGTGAGAAGCAGCAGCTGCACTATGCACGCACGGTATGCTCTTCCTTGCCAGCTCTGAGTCATCGCTTAAAACCATCCCAGGCTACCCAGGGGTACAGAAGGCACATACCATGGTGCATACTGGTTCAAGCCATCGCCACCAGCTGACATCCTGTGAACTGTTAAGAAGGGCGAGTTTGTGGGAGGGCCCAGCTGGTGCCCGGCGGGGAGGTCACATGTCAGTTTGAGTGTTAGAAGGCATGTCACTTTCGTAGGAACGCATGTGGTCAGCACTTTGGGTGGAATCTAACTTGATTTTTAAGATGAAGATGACAAGCCCACGCAGAGGCTTCAAAGCAAAACAAAGAATCGTCTTTGTAGCTCTGGTTGGGACCCACCACATTCTATGTGTTGTGTCTACCCTGCTGCAGAGGCTTGGCTTAAGGGGTGATAACCCCAACATCTGATGGCTGGATAAGGCCCTCAGCTGCCATCAAATGCATCCGCTGGTCTCTGGACAGCCCTGCTGTCAGTGTCCCAGCCAAATCAGTAGAAAGGCCTTGCTTGGCAGGGATTTCTAACAGCTCAGGGCCTCTCAGCACCACACTAAAGCTGAAGGCTCCTGAATGCTTGCTGGGTGCCAGGTACCAGAGTGAACCTGTACATGACTGACAGATGGTGTGCTGGTGAGACACAGGGTTTGGTGGCAGATGGTCTGGGTTCGAATCCTGGCTCTGCTGCCTACCATTGGGAGATGGTGAGCGTGTCATCGAACCTTGATGTGCTGCCGTTTCCTTTTCTGTACAGTGTGTGTGTGTGTGTGTGTGTGTGTGTGTGTGTGTGTGTGTGTGATAGGAGTATCTATCTATAGCATTGTCATGAGGCTTAAATAAGATAAACATGCGAAATGCTCAGAGAAGTGATCACGGTGTCATAAACACTAACTGTTCTAGTACCTCATTCCAGTGACAATGTCGGGGGCACCAGTGCTGTGACTCTCACATGGTTGGTGAAGCTGAGATGTGGGTAGTTATGCCCTGACCTTCAGTCAGGTATCTTTAGATCCAGGCAGCCTGACATTGCATGAACTGTAAGCCCCAATGCTCTGTGGCTTAACTGGATCGAACTGATTTAAATTGTGTCAGTCTTTCCATTATGATGTTTAAGTGTAGTGTTGCTTACTACAATTTAAGACCTTTGTGTCACTTACCTTGCCCTTAGTAGATTAAAAGAAGAAGCCCGTATAGAATTATCCCCCATTTTATTCTCTTGGTGGATTTCAGAAAGTTTGACCTCAGCATTTCCTACCTCTGGTAACAGAGGGTTTTAATTCTCTGCCACTCGTCTTGGAAACGGTCACCATTCTCTACTCACAACTCCCTTACCTGCCTTCCCCACTGTTCATAGCTTTCAGAGGAAAAATACCTGCCAGCAGCAAACCTGCTTGCTTGGGACCTAGGGTATCTATTCCCATGAAAATGCAGCAGGGAGCGGTTCCACACACGGTAGAGTTGATTTGGCTTGCTGCCTGATTTTCTTCTGGTTCAACCTGATTTCCCCAGGCTTGGGGACGAGGGCTGGTCCTTGTTTATTTTACTGTGGTTTTGCTCTTCTCTCCAGGGCTTTCCTCTCCAATTGCAAGGCTCTTGGTTGTGTTTCTAAGTCCCTGGCCGCTCAGCGTCAGACCCCTACCAGGCACATGGTGGGGCCCACGGTGAGCTGGAAGCAGGCACTTTACTGCGTGGCCTCAAGTTCTCTGACATGCAAGGCTTCTCACCTCCAACCGCTCCTTTGGGGAGTGCTTTTCGTTTTAGCATATGGGAGTATGTTTGGGTCTCCAGGGACTACTCCAGAGTTACTCTATCTGGAATCAAACATGATGGCTGTTTTTCCTCCACGCATATGATCTTGCAAATGTTCCCAGTTGAAACTTATTTATAGAGTCTTCCTTCTGCAGCTGGAAAATTAATATTTGTTTTTGGCTGCAATCACAGAGATGCTAGTCTCCCCAGAATTAATGAAATCTGCCTGCTCAGCATAGACCAATCTGGTCAGCACTCAGGGACGAGAGGACCTCGAGAAGTCCAAGACAACAATGGGTAAGCAAGTCAATGGAAAAAAGCAAAGAGCACTGGCATCAGAGTCCTGGGTTCTAGGTCTGGGCCAGCCAGCCTGTCTCCTCACTGTTTGGGGTCTTGAATGAAGAGGATCCTTTCCAGCTGTAAAAGGAAAAGGCCTTGCCAGCTGTAAAAAGCCATGGTGCTAGCATTTAGGAAGAGCCACACTTCCTAGGTTACTCTGGAAGTACGGGCCATGGCTTTCCAGCCAGAACTGGGTTGTAAACCAGCTAAGTCTCTGTCTGATTTCATGGCTCTGGGTTCTCGATTTTTTCATCTTTCAAGATTTGGGATAATGATGCTTCCCTTTGCAGAACTGTCAGAAGAACAGTGCTCATGAACAAAGAGAACCTTGCACAGCTTCAGCACGGGGCAGTTACCCAGTGCACGGAGGTCTCCTACTCCAGCACTGGGTCCTGGCAACCCATTTGTTTCTGCAAATGCCCAGCAGCACAGAAGCAAAGTGGCCACTGGTGACAGAGACAAAGGTACCTTCAGAAAGCAAAAAGGAAAGATTGTTCTCAGCACCCTCCCGTGGGGCTCCTTAATCAGAGTCGGTCACTTTCTCCCACGTGTGCTGTTGTTGAGTAATTGGTGTCCCAGGTGGAGCCAAGACCACGGCACAGTGAGGGCCTTTGTTTTAATCTTGTAAATTTCAACACAGGTTGGAAGGAACAAAACCCCAATTCATTTGAGAGATACTCCAAATCTGATTCTGTGCGCCGAGCCAACGGAGAGGCTGCCCGGCAGTCCCGGGAGTGGATGGTGAGCTGGGCAGCTCAGGCAGCAGGAGGGTTGAGAATGCTAAGAGATGTGGAAAGGTAGCCTTCTGACTGTAACTGGCA
>NW_017731385.1:518208-523531 GCF_001890085.2 Hipposideros armiger
TTAGGGGTGTGGGGGTGGTGGGGGGAGCGGTCCAGGACAATGGTGATGGTGATGCCGGGGGCTCTTTCTTTAGTGTCCTTTTAAGGTGGCTCTACTTTCTTCATTTCCAGTGAAGTCTTAAAACCTGAAAGAAATCTTAGCATAGTGCTTTGCCCCCTGGCTCTGACAGACGCCTTGATTACTCCTGACAGAATCCCAAACTCCCAGACCCCCAACCAGGAGCCTCTTGCTACTCTCCCAGCTCAATTTCTTATTTCTCTTCTATGCGATCACCCTATTGGGCAAAACCAATTCTGACTGCTGCCCTTGCAATAATATCAAACATTTTCTGTTTTACATCTCTGTGTCTCTGCTTCCTCCTCTATGTAGTATAGTTAAAATGATGAGTACTGCATTTCCCCAAGTATAGGACGCACCTTAAGTTTGGGACCCAAAATTTGAAAAAAAAAATGTATTACATAAAGTTATTGAACTCAAGTTTTATTCATCATAAAAACGCAAAATTAGAGAAAAAAACGGGAAATGCAAGCAAAAAAAAATCTACAACGACTGTATAAGACAAACCCAGCTTTTAGACCCCAAATTTTTCAAAGAAGGGTGCGTCTTATACATGGGGAAATATGGTAAATGTGATATTCCATCGGAAGTGCTCAGGACAGCGTCTTGCTCACGGCTGGCTGATAGATACAAGTATATTTTCTCTAAAAGGACGCAGATAGGCAATGGCTGTGCAAATCTATTTCATTCTGAAATCCCCGGGAAAATAATTTGACCATTCCAGTTCATTTCATCAATGGGTATCTTGTGTTTTCTTCCATGCCCTGTGTGAACGTCTGTGTTGGCTGGACGTGAAATGTGGGTGCTTGACTGGTTTCCACCATAAGAATAATGGCTTCTGTTCACCCTTCAAGACCGAACACAAGTTTCACTTCTTCCTCAACAGCTCCATCTCCAACTGTGACTGTGTGTGTAAAAGCTTGTGAGAATGTGAGTGTGTGTGTGTACACGTGGAGGGAGTGGGTGATGGAATGGGCAAGGACAGTCTCACTTCCAGGGTGCCTCTATGAACCCCAAGATGGCATGTATTTCTCGCTTAATACCCTCAACAATGCTCCATGCGAGACATTATAATCAGCACTTTACCAGACGTAGAAATAAGATTGAGGCAGACGAAGGACTCTGCCCAAGGTCATCCTGGTGACTGGTATTGCTGAGCCTTGAGCCTAGGTCAGGAGCGCTGGTGACCTTCTCACCATACCATGCCAAACAGCTCAGCAAGACATTGCTGGGGCGCTGGCGTTGTTTCAGGATAATGAACTCGGGAGACAGTGCCAGAGGAGGGAGCCGAGCTGGATTCCTCCTGCAAAGTCCTGGAGAGGGAAGCAGGGAAGGAAGTGTTTAGGGGGTCTCTGGGGGTAGGGAGGCGTGCAAAGCTGAAACCTTAGGCAGCTGCCCAGGTGTGAGTACCCCTGGGAGAATTAGAACATTGGGAGGAAGGAATTCCAGGAGAGAGAAAGCCTTCCTGCAGTGCAGATGGGAACATTTTGGTGGATGAAAATTTCCATGAATGCTTAGGCCTTTCTACCTGGCATTAGACGGGAACAAACTTTAGGGCTGCAGACGACAAGGTCACCTTTACAGAAAGCGTCCTGAGGTTACTCCCCTTCCCTAGGCTCCTACAGTAAGACTCAGGATGGAAGGTTCACAGCTTGGAGCAAGGACACGGGCCAAGTAAGTGATAAAAGGCACCGATTGTAAAGTGCAAAGAAAACCCTTCACCCTTTTACTTCTAAAATCCCAGTATCCATGACAACTGGACCGAGGGAGGAAAATGGCTGCCCCCTCCCCTCTTCATTGTTTAACTCGCAGTTGCTGCAGCAACTGAATGAATATACGAGGTCGGCCAGATCCGCCTGGCGCTTTCTTCTTTCTCAGTCCCCCTCTTTGCGGGCCAGCACCGCTTTGTCTTTCCTTGGAGAGGTCTGTGAGAACCGGGATGGGCATTGGGTCCGCCTCTTGGTGCTGTTGAAATCCTCTGAGATGGGAGAAGGCGCTGGAACAAAGGGGCAGAGAAACAAAAAGCTCTGAAATGCTTCGCCCCTGCCTCTTAAGGGTCTTTATCATCTTCAACTTTGGGATTTGAGAGTGTCTGACTTTGCCTTTCCCAGGGATGGTTTGGCACAGATACAGAGAGAATGGGTCTAGGAAACTGGCTGAACAGCAAACTCAGCAGAGAGAGCTTCTCCGGAACAAAGCCTTGTTAAGTGGTGGTCTTTCTCTTCTTCTTCCTCCCTTCCTTCCTTCCTTCCTTCTTTCTTTCTTCCTTCTTCCTTTTCCCCTCCCTCCCATCCTACCTCCCTTCCTCTCATATGCTTCTGGTTAATACTTCTCTACTTGAAGAAATTCTGTACCGTTAGGGTGGACCTTCAAAATCTTGGAGTAGTTCATTCCTTTCAATAATCTGTCCTCAGGAGATAATCAAAATCTGTATGAAGAATCCTCTGTGATTCACTGCAGTGTGGCTATAACCCATTTTACAGATGGGGAAACTGAGCCATGTGGAGCCACGACTGAACCCAGGCAGTCTGGCTCTGGGCACTAAAACACTGTATTCTTTGCCTTTCAGTAGCTGGGAGGCAGGCAGGTCCTGAGTGGCCCCTGAGAACTATATGCTAGGCCATAGAATGCGTTGCCTAGAACCTGCACACTCCATAAATGTTGACCTGAAATCAGGCATACGCGTAATCACACGAGCTGTTAGCTCTGTCTCCCTAGCTCACCAAAATTTTTAATTCTTTGATTTTCTTCAACTGGGTAAAACATAGAAAATCTGTTTTCCTGAAAAAAAGACTATCCAGTTCGTGGAAAACTACAACGAGACATGTGAGAAGCAGTTTTGGTAGCGTTGGACACAATATCCCGTGACGCTCTCGCTCAGAAGCTGGAGCTGGGCAGTGTTGCTTGTTTTCAGAACTTGTTGAAGGAGCACCCCCATCCCTGTCGCCTAACCCCTCTTACCTTGACCCCCTAGCTTCCCTGGTGAAGCATGAATATTTTTACAGTCAAGTGTACATCTAACTGTGACACTCTCACTGCCCACAAAACACACAGGATTCCAGTGCATCCAGAACCTACCCAACCTTGGCCACAGGTATGCTGGCAGGAACCCGGGGCATTCAGGAAGGGGGCTGCTGCTCAGGAGGTCAAAGTCATCTGTTCTTTCAATGTCACCCCCCCTCTCCACCCTCTAGGCTGTGGTCCAGCTGCAGTCTAGGCAGCCTGAACTTAGATAGAGCCGTCTGTCACCTCGCTTTGTGTCATGTTTCCTTTCACCGTCCTGATACAGTCCTTGGATGCTTAACTGGAGGGTGTGAGTATGCAGGGACTGTGACCGCTCTGTCTGCCTGGGCCTCAGGGAGAGAGAGGTTGGCTGCCTTGGAGAGCTCACAACCTTTCCAACAGTGACCCAACCACTTCTTCCTCCTGCATTGTAAGTCCTTGCTTGAGAGGACCCTCCTATGGTCACTGATATCAGAAATGCCTTCTTTACAGAGTTGGCTTGTCTGAGAGGTAGGCTTAGATTCTGAACCCAGCAGATGTGGGGGGGGGGGGGCTGTGTTGGAGCTGCAGCCTGGACACGCAGGGGCCCAGAGTCCTACCAGTTCCACCCACTCTCACACTGGCCAGGCAGTCAAGCAGGGATGGACAGCAGAAGGTGGGCAGCAACATTTCTACATTGGTCAGCGCTCCCCAGAATCTGCCATGTGTGTGCTCCTTCTCTAGCGTATACTTGTGTCCTGCTTAGCCGTGGTCAGTGGCTCTCCACAGCCTGTAGGACAAGGGTTAGGCTCCCACCTGTGGTCCCCAAGCCCCTCTGTACCCTGGCCCTGCTGAGCCTGGGGCTCGCTCCCGCTTGCACCGGTCACTCCAGCCGTGCTGAGCAGTGTGCTGTTCCCTGACAGTGACCTAGGTAGGCCCTGGGCTCCTCCCTGGACTTCCTCTGCTTAAATGTCCTTCTCTGCTTTCTCTTTCTGGTTCACACATCCTCACCTTCAGGCCTGGGCTCAGCTCTCCCTCCATCTGAGATCCCATCCCTGACCTCACAGGCTGGGTCTGCTTCTGGCTGTCATGGGACTCATGGAGGATGAGAGTCTGTAAAAAGTTAGCACTGAGACATCAGACAGACCAGGGTTCAAATCCTGGCTCCGGCGTCACGGATCACGTCATCTTAACTAATTGCATCTACAACAGCCCTGTTTCCAAGTAAGACCATACTCTGTGACCCTGCAGATGAGAACTTCAACATGTGATTTTGGGGGCCGAGGGCACAATTCCACCTCTAACAGTTGGTATAGAAATTCTTTTGTGACCCGTGTCACGTGCAAGGATTTCAATTTCAGGAATTTTTGCTTCTCTGTTTTAGGGATCAAGCAAATGTTTGCTGTGAAATCCACACACTAGTTTCTAAGCTTTGGGTAAAATCATAACGTAGGCAGAGGAACTCTGGGGATGTTGACAAAAACTTGGAAATCAGATATCTCTAGCCGACTAGAGATCAGTATGCGCTGAGGGGGGAAGTTTGGGAAATTCAGGTGAACAATACGTAAATAATTGGTCTCGGTTCCTCTTTCGCTCGCCGCCATCTCCTTTCCCTGCCTTAATTCACTGCTGATGCTTTGGCCAGACGTGGTGTCCTGAGATTTCACAAGTGGTTTGTTCACAGGATGACTGAGAAGCACAGAGATGACTGGAAAGAAGCACCTACATGCTTGTGACAAATTGTACAGGAACCAGTCCCCTCCCTCCCTTCCTCCCTCCTTTTCTTCCTTCATTCTCTTCATTTTCTTTCTTTCTAGACTCAATTGTTAGCTCCTTTTTCACTTGTCAGTTGTTCTTTTGTTGTGTTCGTTTGTGGCAATAAGTCTAGTGAAGGTTTGGTAATTAGCTGCCGTAATTGGAAACGCCTTCAGGTTAGAACGGTGTTTGTCTTGCATTGCTTTAGGAACTGTTGACTGCCTTCCCTTTGACATGTCTTGCAGTGGGCTGGTGGGGGCTGGAGGAGGGTTACAGGATGCACACAGTTCTCCACAGAGGAGGCCCCTGCTAACGGTAGCACCTAGCATCCTGCCTTTCAGAATTCTCTCTCGCAGCTGAAAAGTGTGGAGGTGGCTCTCACAGTCCGGGCACATTTCCACGCTGAAATCTGGACAGTGTTACCCTGGACAATTCAGTCCCTGCCAGAAAGCTATCATCTCCCCAAAGGTTGTCTGTCTGCTCTTTTTCTCCTTTTGGGGGCCAAAGGGACTTTCAGGAATTTTTAATT
>NW_017731385.1:523766-530905 GCF_001890085.2 Hipposideros armiger
ACATGAAATAAAGCCTGAGTGAGGATCTCCGACTGGAAATTGTTGCTGCCTGATCTTATCCACTGGAGCAGCGTGGAGGAAAAGGGAAGCTGTCTTTCTCATCTATTGTTACCAGAAGCTGAGCTTCTGGGAAAAGACAAAAAGGTCTGATGTTGTGATTTGCTCCTCTGCTTTTTCTGTCTCGACTCCTCCTTTTCCTGTGGCATCTTCAATCTGAGGGCTTTAGATTTGGGACGGACTGAGGGGGCCCTGCCTTCAGGGGACCAGGAGGAGTTTGGGAGCGCTCTTCCTGGGTTCGGTCTGCCACTATTGACTGGACTCTGACACCCCTGAAAACAGTAAGACTATTTCCAGCGCCTCCCCCGGCACGCTCCTGCCCCAGCCCCGTGGTCAACCCAGTGTGGACTGAGAAGTCCATTTTCATGTGGGAGTTTATTCAAGTTTCCCCAGAAGTACTCTGAACACCCCAAACAGGTAAACATCTACCCCCCAACTTGGGCCCCCTCCCCCACCCCCAGATCTGAGGACGGGACAGACAGTCTTTGCAGTGGTTCAGTTAAGGTACGGCATTTATTCAGAATTCTTTTTTTTGTTTTGTTTAAATTCTTGTGAGTTTGACATTCTATTCTGTAATATACCTATTTTGGTTTTAGGAGTAAAAATGGCATTTATTTTTCTCAAAATTTTATTGGGGAATTGGGGAAGGGAACAGTGTTGGGGAATTAGGGAAGGGGAACATTGAGTTTTTCCAGGACCCATCAGCTCCAAGTCAAGTTGTTGTTCTTCACTCTTAGTTGTGGAGGGCGCAAACTCAGCTCCAAGCCCAGTCGCTGCTTTCAGTCTAGTTGTGGGGTGGAGGGAAGAGAGGGCACAGCCCACCATCCCATGTGGGAGTTGAACCGGTGACCTTGTTAAGAACATGCACCGGCTGCCCATTGGCAGCTCAGCGGCAGCTCAGCTCGGGCACAGCTCACTGGCCCCCATGTGGGAATCAAACCAGCGACCCTGTTGCTCAGAGCTCATGCTCTAACAAACTGACCCACTCAGCCAGCCCCAAAATGACATTTTTTTCCCCCACCAGTTTTGTGATTAAAGTTGATCGTCCTATGCAGATGGTGCATGAGTTTCCGAAGACCCGGAAATAGGCAGGTGTGTGGAGCTGACAAGGAGCAGCTGATAGAATAAAATCAAACACATTGAAATTATCATCACTTCACAGAAGGGGCTCAAGAACCCTTCGGCAGATGACAGATGCCTCAGCCATGTCCAGTTTGCAGAGGACAGCGTTTGTGAGGTCCTGCCGTTTCCCACCCCCTGGAGGCTGTAGACCCTCCTGCCTTTGACATGGGGGATGGTTCTGTGGCCACCTGGCTTCCCAGTACGGGACTCGGCGTACCTGGGTTTTCTTTGCCCTTCTCACTTCACTCTTGGAGTCTTGGAACAGAGATCTCGAAACTGAAGAACCCCCAGCTAAAAGCACCAAACACCCCAGGCCAGACGCAGCGTATGTCTGACGTGAGCTTGTCAAGGAAACCTAAACATCTGGTGAGATGTAAGTTCCTAGCAGCAAATGGGGGATGGCCATGGACTTGGGAAGAGTAACGTGCCCATGCGTGTGCTCCCTAAATCTCTTACAGTCCAGAGAACAGGAATGAAAATACAGTTGGCACTGACTCTTCCCTTTGAGGTTTCCTTCTGTGCAGTGATGTAAAGAGTGAGGGGAGGGTCATTCATGAACCTATGGACACCCGACTGACTTACAGTGGTCACCAAGAAACCAGAAGGAGAGAGGCACCTTGTCAGGAAATCGTAAGCAGGCAAACACAATGCAATCTCTTCTTTTCCAGTTCAGATTTTCCTTTAGAGCAGCGGTTCTCAACCTGTGGGTCGCGACCCCTTTGGGGGTCGAACGACCCTTTCACAGGGGTTGCCTAAAACCATCGGAAAACAAAAAGATATTTACAGTACGATTCATAACAGTAGCAAAATTACAGCTATAGAGTAGCAACGAAAATAATTTTATGGTTGGGGGTCACCACAACGTGAGGAACTGTATTAAGGGGTCGCAGCATTAGGAAGGTTGAGAACCACTGCTTTAGAGGAAGACACTGGTTTTACAGAAGCTACATCCCAAATTCAGTTCCTCTCTCTGCTTTCTCTGTAATTCCTGCTTTTTCATGGAGACATAGTTCTCTTGCTGACTGAGTTATGCTCATTAAATTCTACTCTTTCAGCCCACTTTATTTCTACCTAAAACATCACCTGCAAGATATTTGCAAATACCAGTGTCTACCTCCAGTGCCATTTAGAGAAAATGTTCTAAAGCCATTTAACCTACAGTTCCCCTCTCATTTACATAGTAAGTGTACCCCTCTCCCCCTAATTAGTACTGCTCACTGATTACTGTCATCCAGAGCTCTAGGAAAAGTGCTGAAATACCAACAGCATCTGTCTCATTATTGTACAGATCCGAGTTCAAATCCGAACTCTTGTCACCACAGAGCTGTGAGACTAAAGCTCCCTGAGCCTCAGTTGCCACATCAGACAGCTGAGAGTAATAGTAGTCTCCTCACCGTGGTGTTGAAAGGATTAGGTAAGGATGGTAAATGCTGTTTCTAACATGACACCTGTCATGCCAGGTATCCAGTCCAAATTCACAGCCCCTTCAACAGTATGATGCTCTCTGGGATGTGGCTGCTTGGGCAGAGATGTTACTTGGTTTCATTGATGAGTGGAAATGATGTAGGTGGCACCTGGGCTGAAGTGGTTGAGCAGAGTGTGTGCCCTCCACCTACCTGAAGGAAGGTGACCCCAGGGCAAGCCTGGGAAGTCCATGCAGGAGCTGGCTGAGCCTCCTCTGCTTAGGTCCCTGAGCAGACCAGCTAGGAGCAAATGCATTGAAGTGTTATCTGAGTGAGGACCGCTTTCGTATTGTTAAGCAAGAGTAATTTGGGGTTTTCTTTGTGACAGCAGTTAACGTTATCCTAGCCAAACAAAAACAAAAACAAAAAAAGTTGTACTTTTCTTGGGCTTCTTTTAAGAGGCAAGGGTACAATGCTAATTGAAGTGAAGTTGATAGAATAGCTGGAAAAAGGGGGTAACGTGCCTCTTCACTTCCCCAAAGGGATTTTCCAGTTGGTTAGTTCATAAGAGCTATGTCCATGGCCAGGCTTATTTTGAATATGAGACTGGGGTGAGAGGTGATGGAGGAGGGGACCATTGGGGTTGAGATGAGGCTTGAGTGTGTGTGTGTGTTTGGGGTGAGTGAGGTCTAGATTATTCTATTTGCTCTGTAGCCCATTCAACAAACTTTCAATTATATGAGAGTCTACGAAGGCTGGCAGGAGATAACTTCGGATAAAGAGAAAAGTGAACTAAAGAGGAAGCAGAGGTACCCCGAATGAATGAGTTTTTGAGGTGCATCACCCTGATGTCTGATCACTCTGACTAAGCAAGGGGCATTTGCCTTTCTGTTGTAAAAAATCTTAGATCCTCTTCTGCAAAGAAAAAAGATTAAAAGCACATTTCCCACCCCCCTTCATAACATAAACCTCAAGTCACGATCCCTTGTTTGTCAGGATGTGCTTTCTTGGGCACGAAGGTGATTAGATATTGATTTGGTTAAAAATGGAGAAGTCTCTCTCTGCTGAAACACTGCAGTTCACACTCCCTCTGGTTCTGCACATAATTTCTATTACATTTTCTGGAAATCAACAGAATTGAAAACGCCACGTATGGCTTGCTGAATTTCATCAAAAGCATAAATAGTAACGAGAAAAATTGTTTGGTCATATAACCAGGCAAATAGATATTTGGATATTCAGTTTGGGGAGAAATGAAGCTAATTGGTTAGGCACTGCTGGGCATGGGTAGCCGTGCTCCCCTTTGGGCTGGGTCGGCAGTGGTCTTAATACCATGGACATTTTTCTTTCCTTTTTTTTTGGTTTTTTTGTTTTTTGTTCCTTTTGGCAGAGAGTGCCTGGAGGGTCCACGTATTCCAGTACATTTTGAAACAACCTGTGTTTTACATGTTTCCGTTTCCCCATTTAGACGATGCAGGAAGATTAATGTAACTTCAGAGGCACCGGGGGATAGTGTGTCTGTCAAAGGGAGAAGATCTAAATGGACAGACCCATTTAGAGCCGTGGATAGTTCTCATTTGAATGGATACGCTCATAAAACATAAAAGGCTCTTCCGTAGATGGGTTTGAGTGCATGCGATGGACCAGGCTGAGGAGATTTAATAGAATAAGAACCGTTCTGACCTCGGGCACAGTTGAAAAGCAGGAAAAGCTGCCTTTGGGGGCTTGTTTCTGATTTTTGGCTCTCTCTGTCCCCTGACCCCAGGTCGGATCCCAGTGACCTTTCTACCTCCCCCTCCCCACACCCCTGGCTTGTGTCATCTCTTCCAGAGCTTCATCAAAACTTGTTCTTGTCTGTGCTAGTCATTTAGGCCCTTTCCAAGTGACAGTGGGTTCATCAGACAAGCAAATCCCTCAGTTTGGTTATAAATTGAGCAGGTGACATGCTGTCATTCAATGGCAGGTATTTCAGGCATGCGGTAGGAGGCATAAGGATGATATTCTTCCCATGGGAGTTATTTTAAATAACTCCAGTTACTAGAGGGTGCCAACTGGTCAGGTTCCTCCTGTAAATAGTTCTGCCGGATGTCTAGGATTTGAGTGGTGTGTGTGTGTGTGTGTAGTTGGGGGTCCTAAATGGAGGGGAGGCCTCTTGATGCTTTATGTGATATCTAAGAAGACTTTGTCTTTAGGTGTGATGTGGGGGGGCAGCTGTCTGTTTCAGGGGGCTCAGATGAAGCTATTCCCCATCCTTTTGTTTCATTTGGTCCCCAGTGCATTCTGTTTGATTTGAATCATCACTCCTTTTAAATCCATTCTGCTCTGATTAAAAGCAAATGCCCACAACTTGGCTGTGCTCACAACTCTTTAGTTCCCCTCTGCCAGGTTTTCCTCCAGGCGGAACACGGGGGCTGAGGGTGAGGTTGTGTAAGTGTAAAGACTTGCCCAGCTCCTGGCCAGAGGCATCAAGGGATAAGGGACAATCGCCCTGCCTTTCTCCTAACTCCTGAATAAACTTTAAAAAAAGATTCTTTGTGTTTTGTGTGAATCCCAGCTCTGCTGTTGCCCCCACCCCCACCCCCCCTCCCGCCACAGCAGAGAAGGGCAACAAATGATGGAACTGCTTCGTAGGGTAGATTGTAATTTCTCTCTCTGAAGGCTGCCCTGAAATTCAAAGAAGCATTATTATTTCGTCCAATTTAAAGCTCTGCCCAGTGCTGAATGGGCAAGCACCTAATTTCACCTTTGGAGGCAAATGGGAAGCTTTTTGTGCTGGAAGAAAGTAGAGGAGAAAAGAGGATTGGGGGTGGGTGGGGGTGGGGGGGAAGTGATAATTGAATGGAAATCCCTTGAAGGTGCCAGAAAACTGCTCCCATCCAAGAAGGGACGAAACAAGGTTAAAATATGTTTGTTAAAAGTGTGTGTTTGAGGGGGAGGGCTTGAAAGCCTTAATTATTTCTTTGGAAAGTTCTGTCTTTTAAAGACTTAAACAAAAGCTTCAAGAAGGTAGAAGCTGGGAGAAATGGCCCGTGGCTTTAGAAAAGGTGGAGACACACGGAAAGCAATTACTGGTGAACAATAGTATATTAAGGGGGATTATTCCTTCAGATGGGGGCCCCTGCCTTTGGGTTTGGGATGAGATCTACTGAAAGATGGCCTCGAAGTGGGAGGGACAGGGGAGGCGTCAGCCTGACTGCAGGCTGGGAGGGAGCTGGGCTTGCTGATTAAGGAGGCAAAGAAATAGTCCTTGTATTAGAAGACACGTTCTTTCTGTTGGAACAGAATGGTGAGCTGTTGCAATGAATGCTCACTGGATTTAGACAGATGTATTCTAATCTCCAAGCCCTTCCGTCACTAGCCTTCTGACCCTAGGCACATTTTTTATCCTCATCATCCTCATTTGTTAAGCGGGGAAAATGTGACCTGCCACAGGCGGTGAAAATGAAATTAGGTAGTGCTGGGTCTGGTGTATAGTAGGTGCCCCAGAACCCAGCTCACTTCTCTGGTTCGCATATGACCCCTCTGCTTGGTCTGGCCACTGGGCAGGCACTCCGCAGCCCTGTGGGTTCTTGCTGTTGAACTTACAGTGAGTCATGATTGAAGGGCTCCCTTCTCAGTGTGCTGGCCAGGTCCAGGGGGTAGCTGCCCTCTTTCCATCTCTCCCTCCAGGCTCTCAACTGCCTGTGCTCTGGCTTTCCTGTGACGTCTCCAGACTAGCTAAGGATCACAAACCATCCAACAGATTTACAGTATCCTAGAAGGAGTTGGCATTCCTGCCCCCTCCGTGTTCACCGAGGGGCAGGGCAGTATCTTTCTCCAGGGAAGGAGGTGCACTAGCCGAAGCTGTCCCTACGGTGCCTTTGGAGTGTCACATGTCATGCAGAACTCCCCTGTGGGTGTTTCAGTGTGTATATTAGCATTTAAAAAATGCTGAAAGTTAGTTGTAAACATTTGTCTTTCTTTGAGGAACTCTGAGCCTTAGAACCTCAGGCTGCCAACAAGACCTTTATTATTATTATTTTTTAAGTTGTTCTGCCCTGTGATCTGAGTAGAGGAAAGCACAAAGATCTGAGGAGATCTGTGTGTCTCAGCATGGTGGGGTGCGTCCCCCGCATACTCATGGCATCACCACAATATTCAGAGGGGTGGTTGATATGCTTGTTGGTCTTGGCCTTGAACCCATTTGTTATATGTGAGGGCGCAGCGGTTGCTCCTTATGTACAAACACTAGTGACCCAGTCCCTTGTCTTCCAGGGACATTCCCAACCAGGTGAGGGGTGAGGCCGATAGAGGAGAGAGAGAGAAGCAAAGGAGCAGGGAGGGAGAGGTGGCAAGACGGGGCATGTGTGAGCTGGTTGCCAGGGAGGCAGAAGAAAGACTTCTATGCTGACATTGTTTTCAAACAACTGCAGTTACTAAGAAAGAAACCACAACTGATGACAGCAAATTATTGAGCGACTGAGAGTCAGAAATGCGTGTAATAAGCGAAGAAAAGCTGCGCAAGTCAGAATGAGAGAGAGAGCGAGAGAGAGAGAGAGAGAGAGAGAGAGAGAGAGA
>NW_017731385.1:530970-534486 GCF_001890085.2 Hipposideros armiger
AGAGAGAGAGAGAGAGAATGAATGTGGGTGGGGAGATAGTGGTGCTACTGAAGTGTCCACCCTCCCTCATGTTAGACCAAAGCACTTTTTATCTTTTCTTTGCATTTTGCTTCCACTTTGGGAGAACACACACACACACACACACATGCACGCGTGCACACACACACACACGGTGCCAAAAAAATGTATACACATTTTAAGAAAGAAAAAAACTGTATTGAAATTGTAATACTCAATATATACCAATAACAAAAGATGAATACAAGTCACGTTTGACTTCTGCAATGACAAGAGGTGCTCAAAGTGGTTCCCATCAGCAGTTCTCAACCTGTGGGTCGCAACCCCTTTGAGGGTCAAACGACCCTTTCACAGGGGTCGCAGGGTACTTGTATGTGGGCGTATCTGCATGTGGGCCTGGAGAAGGATAGAGGAGCAGTGTCTCGGTTCCTAAGACCATCGGAAAATGTGTATTTTCCGATGGTCTTAGGTGACCCCTGTGAAAGGTTGAGAACCTCTGGTCTAGACCCTTCTGATGACGGCAAACTACTGCTTGAGCTACGTTGACCAAAGTGTCCACTTGTATACATTTTTTTGGCACCCCCAATATATATTGTTTACACATCTACAGAACGCATGGCTTATATGTTTCAAAATTTACATAGATGATCTGTTGCAGTTTTGGTCATTCTGTTACATGTCTTAACATGTAAAGTGAAATTCTTGATTTTTTTTCTCTCCATGTAAGTTGGGGGATAGGAATACTGGCTCTCTCACCCCTCCTCATGCTAAGCTCATAGTTTCTGGGCATAGAGGGACAGGATGGCTTGTCAGGGATGAGCTGCTCAGCTTCCTAGTTTATGGGCTGTTCAACCTATGACTTGTCTGTGATGAGATGCCCAAGACCCTGTACCTATCATTCTGTTTCTCTTAGCAATCTCTCTCTCTGTCTCTCTCTCTTTCTGACTGTGACTAAGGCAGGAAATGCTCATTTGGCGGAGAGGATCACAGACCATCTATCACTTTCCTCTGGGACCTGGAGAGCACAGCGTCTGAAGAGGAGGGTAGAGACCCATGTGTTGTACCATAAAATTCGAGGAACACTCCATCTGTAGTACAAGCCTGAGAATACCCGGCGTGACAGTGTATATAAAATTTCTGGCTTACGCTCCTTAATACCAGTCTGTAAAAATAACAATCCAACTGGATGAGATCATGGGGAGACTGGCGGGGCCATATGCCATGGGCCAAGGTGGTGCTGACTGACATTTGGAGGCTTACATTCTGGGACTCGCTGCTTTGGGAAGGAGAAGGAATCAGAGAAAGGGAGTGGGGCTGGGGGAGAAGGAGAAAGAGCTTCTCACAGCAGAGGAGAAGCCCATCCATTAAAGTGTAACGGGCAAAGGGACATAATAATACCATTTATTGGACATCTACCACGTGCCAGATACGTTTATGTTTGATCTCATTTAACCTTCTATACCATATGCATTGGATAATCCCATTTTCCAAAGGAGGGAACTGTGTTTTAGACATAGTATCTGAGACTTGACTGAAGGCTGCGAGGGATAGAGGCAGTATCCAACCACAGGGCTTCATGACCCAAGGCCATGGTCACTGCTGGTAAGCTGCAGGGTATTCCCTTGGGGGAGGTCGGTTTCCTAGTGAGTGAAAATCAACTGGAGTTTAGATGACTGTTGGAAATGGGTCAGCTGCTTTCATTTTATGAAACTGAGCAGTTGTCGTAGGGTCCTGTGGATGAAGATGTCTCTGTCCTTTGTGGGCTCCAGGGATGTGGGATGGGTTGTATGACATGTGTGGCTGTTGGGTCAGGTTGTTGGGGATGGGTGCCCAGTAGCAGGGGCCAGTGGTCAGTCTCCTAGAAAATGTCTCAGCTTCCTCAGGGGGTAGTTCAGACAGATGCAGCTCTGACTTGTGTGCAGACTACTCCCTGGACTCGTCATGGAGAGAAGAACCATTTGGCACTGGTGCCCCCCTGAGCAGAACCCAAAGTAATTTTAAAACTTGGTTCAGTTGCATCTTTATATCATATTCCAACACAAATATAGCAGCTACTGAACATTGTCTATGTCTGGGATGGTTTAGTGCATGGTGCATTTTAATTTTCACAACAACCCTACCAGGAAGGTGGAATTGGCTCCATTTTCTGGAAGGAAAAAACAGAGGCTCAGAGAGGATAAGTAAGCTTCCCGAAGCAATGCTATGATTATGTCATTGTGTTGAGATTTGAACCATCTGTCTGCTTTCAGAACTTCTTCCCCACTGGTATCTGTTCCATCTTAAGAGGAACCAGGGAGGATCCTGTCTCCTTAAGTATTGGGTATGCATTGGTTAAAATAGGGCCTGAGATCATATTTGTCACCAACTTCACAAATTGTGTTGAGAGTTTATTAAAAGACCTCATATAATCCAGCTGTTGAATGGCACTCTTACTTAAGTTGGAAACAAAGGTCTTTCCTTCTCTTCATGGAAAGTGGCTCACCTTTTTAAAAACAAAATCAAATGTTTCATAACAGCTTTGTTGAGCTATAATTCACATATCATACAATTCTCCCCTTGAAAGTGTACAATTCAATGATTTTTAGTATATTTGCACAGGTGATGGGTACACCATCCTACAATTTAGGAACATTTCTAGTTCCCTAACA
Organism: Hipposideros armiger; assembly: GCF_001890085.2. Lineage (NCBI taxonomy): Eukaryota > Metazoa > Chordata > Mammalia > Chiroptera > Hipposideridae > Hipposideros > Hipposideros armiger. The sequence continues at coordinate 533,637 of NW_017731385.1, forward strand.
AAATTAAAATTTTAATCTGAGATAAGAAATTAATATTAAACAAAATTGAGAAAAAGAAGAGGGTCTCTAATGATTCTACTGCCTCAATTTAACTTTTTTCCTTGTTGCCACACTTTCCTGTCTTCATATACTAAAAATATAGAGTAACATAATTATCCTGTGCACATGGTTTTATGTCTGCTTTTTAAAGGTGACATTTTCCATGTTGTTTACTTTGCATTTTTAATGGCCCATGTTATTCTCTCATGTTGATGTGCAATAATTTTCTAACTTTAGCTGAACCGTTAGAGTTTTTTTAATTTTTTCTATCATAAATAATGTTTCAGCGAACATATTTGCACATAAAGCTTATTTCCCCTGTTGAATATATTTCTTGGGGTTGCATTCCCAAGAGTGGGATTACCAGGTCAAAGTGGATGAACGTTTTATGTCCCTATCTCCTTTTTCTCATGTTTATTCCCAAAGAGGTGGCACTATTTTACAAAATTAAAGAAGTATGGTCTGTGTGTGTACACACACACACACACACACACACACACACACACACACACACAGAGAAAACATTATGCATAAAAAGTCATTCCATGTTACCAAGGTTTTGGGTTCATTATGTAAATCAGAGACAGGCAAAAATCAAACATCCTGCATTTCTTGAGAGCCAAGAAAGACTGCCTTTTATGTATCCCACCTGGTGACTCAAATAACTTTACCATTTCCCTTAGAAAATTATTCCCATGGAAAAACAATTCCCTCAACCTCATGACCTTTTATTGGTTGCTGTCAGCCTGGGGCAGCATTTTGTTTCCAGCTGTTCTTAAAAGCCACTTCTCCAGCATTTAACCCTTTGAAG
>NW_017731385.1:535741-590186 GCF_001890085.2 Hipposideros armiger
GAGAGAGAGGGAGAGAGAGGGAGAGAGGGAGATTTGTTTAAAATTCCTCACATATTAAATGTCTCCTCTATTGAAGGATGAGAATTTTACGAGTCATCTGTGATGCCTAGACTCGAGGGGTACTCGTGGCTGAATGTCCAAAGAGCTCCTTTTAATATTTTATTTAGCTACAATAATTCTGTCATGTGATGGCTATTTGGGGCTCTGGGGGTGGGAAGTTACTAGAGAGACGGGAACCCGCAGATGATGTGATGCCCAAGTCTCTTCAGTAGTAAGAGGACGGCCCTGTGAGCCAGGTATGGTCTTTGCTCTCTGCTTTCCCACCCTTCTCACCTTGGGCCCCACCTGTGCTCACCACTGGAACACAAGCTCCTCCAGGCTGAGACTTTGGCAGGCTGGTTCACTGCCAGGAGGTAACAAGTGCTCAGTCAATTGTGGTTGAGGGTGCTGTTGTGACTTCTGTCTTGCACAGAAGACAGCCGAGACTCAGAGACGCTCACCCATCTGGGGAGTGGTCGGTGCAGACAGCTCTTGGGTCTGTGAAGCTAGCTGAAAGCTCAGTGTTTCCTCGCTGGCCTCCCAGGCCAGCGGTCACAGGACAGACAGGCCGAGCTTGCCCTCTGCTGCTGAGTGTGGGGTCTGAATCAGGGTTTCCCTCACCCTCCAGCTCCGAGGTGCTGCCCTGCTGTCTGGGCTGATGACAGATTGGTAGAGATGTTAACAAGTGGGACTGTTTTGATCCTGTGTAATGAAACATATCAGCATTTGGAAAGTGTGCACAACTCTGTGAACTGATATTTCCCAAGTGACCAATGAATGACACTAAAAAAAAATCAGGCGTGGTGAAAAGATCTATGGAAAGTACAAGGAAGTCCAGTGGATTTTTATAGATCAGTGCGCCAAAAGCTCATTGATATAATTTTGCATTTCACATCGCAAGTAACATTTAAGAAATGACCACTGGTTGAATTTTAGTGTATTATCCAAGAAGAATGTCTAAAATTATCAGCAAAGGCTCTTAAATATTCATTCCTTTCCTAACTACATATCTTCATATACTTAAGCCAAAATAATATAATACAACAGATAGAAGGCAGAAACAGATATGAGTATCCAACTGTCTCTTAAGTAACACAGTAAAAAGATTTGGAAAAATGAAAAACATTGCTTTTCTCTTCACTAAATTACTTGTTTTAGAAAATAGTTATTTCTTATAAAAATGTTATTTATGTTTACATATAATGTGTTTATTATTGTTCTTTTAAAATGTGTGAAATCTTTAAAAACATTTTCAGTTTTATTTTCTAGAATGGTAAATATTGATAGACATAACAAATGTAAGCAAAAGCCCTTGGAGTTCTAAATTATTTTTAAAAGTGTAAAGGTTACCACTCATCCCCTCTTCCTGCTCAAAATTTGTGAACTGCTGACCAAGAATATACAAAGGATCCCAAAAGAAAAAAATGGACAGGCAATTTATAGGAAAAGCCAATAGGCACATGAAGAGTTTCTTGAATTCGTTGCTCATCGGATTCATGCAATAAAAACACAACAGCACGGGCCGGCCGAGTGGCGCGATCATTAAGGACTGGCTTGGGATGCCAGAGGGCCCCGGTTCGGATCCCACATATGAGGGCCAGTGACACTGCCCTCTACAGCTAAGATGCTGAACAACAGCTCAACCTGGAGCTGGGGCGCCGGCGGAGGCTGCAGCCCCTGTGGTAGTGGGTTGCCATGGGCTACTGTATGTAGCCAGTAGCCAGCGTGAGAGGCCAGCAGCCGCAGTGAGCAGCTGTCCAGAAGCCGGCGACTGATGTGCCTCACCCGAAAGAGCGCAATGATGGTGCCAACTTGGGCCAGTGAAGCAACGTCCTCCACAACTAGATTGAAGAACAAAAATGACAGCAACTTGTCTGTTCCCCTTCCCCCAATTCCCCAGCGCTGTTCCCATCCCCCCAATTCCCCAATAAAAATCTTAAAAGAAAAAAAACCAAACAAAGAAAAAAAAAAACCACAACAGCACTTTATATCTATTGTGGCAAAATGTAGAAAGCCAAATAATGACAAGAGCTGGTGAAGCTGTGAGGATGGAGAAACCCTCTTTGCTGTTGCTCGGAGTGAGGAAAGTACAGCCATTCTGTGAAGCAAACTGAGTAGTAGTTATTGCAATTAAATATGCATAATCCTTAGGACCCAGCAATCCTACTTTTGGGCCTGTGAACAAAAGAAGCTGTCACACAAGTCACTTGCAGATGTTGGTCCCAGCTGTGTGTGGTGGCAGGTGGTTCCAAGCCTTCCAGGCACCCATCACTGTGTGTGTGTGGGCAACATGTGAGTGCCATGGGGATACCGCAAAGTGCTACGTGAATGAGAAAGAACAGGAGCAATCCGCAGCACCCTATCATTTATGTAAATTAAAAACATGGTCATACGGAGCCACTCCTGTTCTGCAAGGACACGAATGAATGGAAGGATCGCCACTGGATTAGTTTCCGAGGCGATATCCCAAGCTGGGTTGCTGAAGACGACCGAAATGTATTCTCTCACTGCTCTGGAGGCCGGAAGTGTGAAATCAAAGTGTCGGCAGAGTTGGTTCCTTCTGGAATCTCTGAGGACGAATCTGTTCCGTGACTGTCTCCTAGCTTCTGGTGTTTGGTGGCATCTCTGGTGTTCCCTGGCTCGTAGATACATCGCTCCCATCTCCGCCTCCACCTTTCTTCTCAGTGTGTCTGCATCTCTCGCTCTCTCTGCCCAAATTTCTCTCATAAGGACACCAGTCATACTGAATTCAGCACTTACATCAAACATGTGAGAAGAGCTGGCAACACAGGGGAAGGAAGTAGGACTGTGAAATGAAGATAAATGGGCGTAAGCAAGCAAGCAAGCAAACAATAAGCAAACAAGAGAAAGGCCATGACGGAACCCATGGCTGTGCACACACTCAATCCCACAAAAATAAACTTCCCTGAACCAGTATTGGCTCCGATTCAGGAAGACAATAGCAGCAACAACAAAACCCCAGTCAAAAAATAAACATGATGTCTCTTGAGATTTCTTAACCATACTCTGGCCTTCACGTGGTTTTGAACAAGAATTCATGCCATCCTACAGCTCCCAAAGACCCCAAGCCGAGAATTAACTGCGTTTCAAGTAGTAATGATTTGGCCGTGCCTCCTGCCACTTGGCTTAAGGAAACACAAATCCTTTCTGGAGAAAAAAATACTTTCCTCAGGCCTCAGAGAGCTTCCACAGATTAAGTTTCTCAAGAATCAAGAGACAAAAAAAAAAAAAAAAAAAAAGAGACAGAAAATAGTGAACTTTTATGCAAGTAAAGGGGGCAATGGAATTCTCAAGAATCAAAAGAGAAAAAATAGTAAACTTTTATACAAGTAAAGGAGAAAATGGAATAAGACAAATTATAATCAAGGTTAAAGAGGGCAAACAAGGACAACAAAATAACAGGAAAAAAACAACTTGTGGAAAGCACAAAAAGAGTAAAAACTTTGCACTACAATCCTGACAAAGCAACAAATTAAGTGAAAGCAAAGCATAAGGAATGTCATTATTTAGACATGAATATCTATACAGAAAACCCAAAAGATCTACAGGTTAATGATTAACGTTATTAGTTTATGTGGCTATAAAATGAATACGGAAAAAAAAATTGCACTGCTATGCAGCCTTTAGAATATGTGATTTACAAAGGTATTATTTAACATAACAAACGAATAAGCTACCTGGGAGATAAATCTAAAAACAGACATCCAAGACCTTTGCAGGCAAAATACAAAATATAAAATATATTTATATATGCAACTTCATGTATCTCTTTAATATGCCTTAAATAAAAGACATATCATGTTTATGGACAGGATGATTGAATATCATACAGGAGTTAATGTGCCCGATATTGATCTTCAAAAATCCCAACTGGACTTTTCTTCAGACTATTACAAACTGGTTCTAAAGTTCCTGTGGATGATTGAGGAGCCATGCCCACCCAAGAACAACAACCCGAGAAGATACTTACCTGATGGAAAGATTGGAGGGGGAGCTAGAGTCATTACTGGCTTGAGGGTCCTCCTGGATGGCACCTCTGGTTGACTCTTCCCCCCTTACCTTTTCTGGCCACCTGTGGAAGTGAAGCTTGCTCCAATGCTGTGTCACCTACAGGGAGCCTCTTGCCCTTAGATTTCCCCAGGTTGGAGTAGATGCCAGCCCCTGTGGCCCCGGAATTCTCTGACAGACAAGGATTTGAGTTTTGGTCCCAAGTAACTCAGCTGTAGAACCTGTGTTAATTCTCTGAGCCTCAGTTTCCCAGTTTATAAAATAAGAATGATGGTGCCTCCATGCAGGGATACGGTGGAACCCCTGCAGAGTCCACAGCAGACGGCTGAGGTTGTTGCTGTTTGCATCATCTTCCCTTTCCCCTTGCTAAGCCTTAAATAGAGCAGAGGGGTGTGTGTGTGTGTGTGTGTGTGTGTGTGTGTGTGTGTGTGTGTGTGTGTGTGTGTGTGTGCACGCACATGTGTACACTCATGCTTGTGTCTGTGAGTCTGTGTGACTGTGTTTCTCTTCTATACCTTCCATACAGCACATAAGCAGTATCAGATCGTAATCATAGTAACAGAGGGGATAGTGCCCAATTAAAGTAGCAAGTGAGTTGTTCTCATTGTTTTAGACCTTACTTGCCCAAGCTCACATGGAGATACGGAATCCTTGACACCTCCACCTTCCCCTTTCCTATGTGCTTGGAACAGTTTATCTTGGCAACAGCCTAGAAGCCATTGGGTGTAAATGAGAGTCCTCAAGTGTGGCCCGATTCCTGGGCTCAGGTGGTATTATCAGAATTGATTATGTGGCTGGAGACAGTGCCAAGCCTTTTCTTGGGGTAAAAGACTCCTTAGAAGACACTATTAACATTGTTATTATTTTTTTAATTACCTTGATCTATCTGTAATCAAGGCCTCTTAGAAAGGTACTTAAAAAAAAAATACAGAAAAACAGAAATGATCCAAAATTTAAACTGCAACCCTTCCTGTCATTTTCTGGTCAGCATCAGGAATATTGAGCTTTCTATCTTAAGAGCTTATATAAGACATGAAATGCCTGAGTGATGGAAGGAATCTGTTGCTTAAATTGGAACCTTGCAAATCAATTATCAGGAACTGGAGCAAGCATTTTCTCCTAAGCCAAAATAATACACACACACACACACACACACACACACACACACACACACACACATATATATATATTTTCAAAATGACATTTGTCTGCTCACTGCATGTCAAACCAGGAGTGAGTGCCTGCATGGTGACTCTGCATCTTGGTGAAAAAGAGAAAAAATAAAAAACCTCGTCTGAAAATATGTAGATCTTCTAAGATGTGTGAGCCTATATTTTCAAGACTTAGGAATTAAGGAGTTTAAGAAAGTATTAGTTCACTCCATTTCGGTTCTTGACTGAATCATGCAGAGTAAAAATGCCAAATTCCTCTGGTGACACTTTATTGCAATCTCAGCAGGTCTAGAGCCTGAAGAAGAGCTTCAGATGGCCGGAGGGGGTGAGGCTGGCCCCGTGGGGGGCCATCTCCAGACACCCATGCTGCCTTCTTTTCCCTGGCTCCATGGGTGATACGTCATAATACAGAAGTAGAAAAGGAGCTTAGCGGTTCTTTGCATGGGGAGTCTCAATCCTGGCTGCACAGTGGGGTTTCCTGGGATGCTTTTAAAAACCATGGATGCATGGGCCCTATCCCTAGAGATTCTGATTCAGTTGATCCGGGCCGGAGCTCAGCGCTTGTAACGTTTAAAAGATCTCCCTGGTAATTCTAAGGTGCAGCCGCGGTTGAATCCCTGGGTTCTCACAGAGGAATAACGTGAGCATTAAATGAGAAAAAGTCCGGAACAGTACCTGGCACCTGGGCACTCAAATATGGGGGCTTCTCTCCCCTTGCCTCCTCTGGTGTCCCCTCTCTCTCCCCTCACCCCCATATCAACTTTTTCCATCCTATTATTCCCAATTCCTTGTGCTCCCTGGCTTCCTGATGAGCTAATATAAGCAAAAGCCTTTGTATATTCCATCTAAGTGCCTGTCATTCTCAAGTGTGTGCCTGCGCCCGTGCAGGATGGGCCTTGTAACTGCTTTGGAAGTGGCTGTTTGGGTGGGAAGCATGCAATCTGCGATTTCTGGCAGGGTGTAGAGAGCTTGTCTAGCACCCCCAAGAGTAACATCTTGGTGCATTCACTGTCATTGTGATTTGGGTGTCCAGTAAAACGCAGACTGTCCTAGGCTGGAGATGGGTGACCAGGTGAGGTGGAAAAGTTGCATGGTCTTGTGGTTTGGGGACTCATGCTGGCAGTGAAGACGGGAGGACGATTCCAAGTTTGATCTCAGCATCTGGGCTGTTGTCCCAACACCCTGCATGGGGTTGGCGGACAGCTCCCAGAGCTCTGTTCCGGGGGGGGGGGGGGCAGGGCAGTGGGGGCCAGCAGAGCTAGGCACACCTTCTCTTACTGCCTACGGCCCTTGGGCCTGGTAGCTATCGCATGGTTGGGTACATGGGGCGAGGAGGCCTGCACTGGAGTGCTCTGCCTTCCAGCCTGTGTCTTGGGCTCCATCTCCGAGATGGCCACAAGAGAAGCCCACCTGAGCCAGAGTTTGAGACGGTCTTGTTTCATCCTGGCTGACCGTAGGAAGTGGAGGTGTGCAAAGTAAAGGTAGCTTCTTCTTGGGCTGATTACAATGCTGGGCAAATTAATGTGGGTTATTTTAGGGTTGTAATGAGAAATAGGTGTCTAAGCTCTGAGGCCCAGAAAAACCTTAACCAGCCCTTTCAAGCAGCTGAAGAGCATCCGTAAGTAGCTGGCTGACCTTGGCCTGACCCCCAAATACCCTTCTCTTCAGGTAGTAGGTTAGGGACCCTTCTCGGAATTGCTCATTTCTCTCCTTTGTTGTAATTCTCATATTAAACATATTTATTTGGTGATTTGCTTGCCTTTGTAGTGAAGTGGCTTTGGCTCTGCCCTTTATTTTCCTTTGCAATTGTGGAGGATTTGAAAGACCAAGTAACCTTGGAGGTCTATTTGAAATGAGCCTAACTTTTTATTTAAGGTAAGCGTTAATTGACCATAGAAATGAAAAGTTCTTAACCAGAGATGGATATTGGAAAGACATACATCAATGATTTTATTTCCTTATGACTGTTTGTATTGGAATTGAACTCCTCTAAATGAAGACACTGGGTGTAGGAGAAAAATGATGAGCCACTTCTGAAAGTGACACCCCTAATATGATGCATCTAGACATACCGTGTGCTTTTTATCAATACTCTGCCAATTGAAGTCTGCTGGCCTCCGGGGTGAAATTGCTCTGGCTGGGAGAGTAATTTGATCTTGGAGTGACTTTAATCAATGTGCTTTTGTTAGGCAAATATTTCCAATTTTTCAGCAGGTTTGTTTGCTGTGTAAATTTCTTTTCTCTGCCAATATGCTGAGCTGGCACCATTAATTACCACAGGTGGGGCAGGGCTGTTGGCTTCCCTGGGTTACTTCTCAAGAGTGTTGGGAGCTGGAAGGATAGAATTTCACAAGCCATTCCAGCCAGCTGCTGAGCACCTGGGGCAACGTTTGCAATAACTCGGGGTGACCACCCTCTAAGACCAAGCGCCCCCCACGTTGCTGAGGAAGGTTCAGTTGTCTGAGGTTTACTTTGGACGCTTTTTAAATCACAGTGGTTGGCATAGACAGGAGGGCTGTACTAGGAATGAAATATCTCAGAGCCACAAATGTTCTAGGTTGGGGGAATTTTCTGGAATGATCTCTCCTGGAGACTCTGCTGGTGGCGGTGGAGGAGATTATCTGAGGTCTCTTCCTCAATCAGTTGCTTAGGAGGCAGACTATTAAGATGCTGTGCCGTACATTTCAAGTTATAGAAATGCACTGCATAAAAACTGCTAAACTTCACCTTTTTTTTTTGCATTGTTTTAATGCATTTTTCACCCACTCTACTTTTAGCCCTCAGTAGGCAAAGAAAAAGTCCTCTTGAGTGTGTCCCTAAATTTATGTTGTAAGAAGGCAAATGAAAAGTAAAGCTTAAGTTCCATAGAAGGAACAGGATATAATGCTAGTGCCCATGCACCCCCACATAGCACACCTATACCTGAGAGGCCAGCCTGACCCCACTGGGCTCTGTTTGGTCAGCTCTTTTTCTGATAATTTTACTGGTAACAGGGACCCCCCCTCTCATCAATCTGCAACATTCTTCTATCTGGTTACCCTTTTTCAAATTTTGCCTACCTTTAAGTCTTGGCCCAAATACTGCACTTAGTAAGCCAGAGGCGCTTTGTTTCTGTACTTTATATTTAAATCAACGGTCTTACATATGTTCAAAGAGCTAATGGAAACCAGGAGAATGATGTCTCACCAAAGAGAGAATGTCAATAAAAAAATAGAAACTATAAAAAAGGAACCAAGGAGAAATTCTGCAGTTTTAAAGAACAGTAATGCAAATGAAAATTCACTAGAAGGTTTCAACAACAGATTTGAGGAAGTAGAAGAAAGAATAAGCAAACTTGAAGCTATATCAATAAAATTATCCAGTGCAAGGAAGAGAAAGAAAGAAAAATAAAGAAAAATGTAAGGCATTTAAGAGATCTGTGGGACACCGTCAGACATAATGACATGTATTGTGGGAGTTCCAGAGGGAGAGGAGATAAAGAAGCAGAAAGAATGAAGAAATAACAGCCCAATCTTCTCAGATTTAAAGACAGATATAGAATTACATATTCAAGAAGCTTAATGAAATCCAAGTAGGATAAAATAAAAAAATCCATGGGCACACAATGTTTAAAAATATTTGTGACAATAATAATACAGTGGTGGTGGTTGGGGGAGGGGGGGTCAAAACTGTGTAGGAGCAGAGGTTTTGTATATTATTGAAGCTAAGTCGATACCAATTCAAACCAGATTGTTATTAATTTAGGAATTTAATTTTGTAATTCCCAGGGTAACCAATAAGAAACTAACTAAACAAATGTACAGAGAAAGAAGTGAGGGAATCAAAATCAATTTAACACAAAAGAAGGCAGTAATGGAGGAATTGGGGGACAAAAATGATATGACATATAGAAAACAAGTAGTAAAGTAGCAGAAGTAAATCTTTTCTTATCAGCAAATACTCTAAATGTAAATTGAATTAAACTCTCCAATTAAATTTAGAAAATGATAGAATGGATTCAATTCTATGTCTAAGAGATTCACTTTAGATCTTAAGACAAATAAGGTAAAATGAAATGATGAAAGGTATTCTATGCAATTAGTGACCAAAAGAGAGTTGGGGTGTCTCTACTAATATTAGACTACACAGACTAAGTAAAAAAACTATTACAATAGACAAAGAAGAATGTCATATATTGATGAAAGGGTCAATCCATCAAGGAGTTAAGACAATTATAAACATACATGAACCCCAAAACAGAGTCTTACAACATATGAAGCAAAAATGGATTAAACTGATGAGATAAATAGATTAGTAATAATAGCTGAAAGCTTGACTACCTCATTTTCAATAATGGATAGAACATGTAGATGGAAGATCAGTAACGAAGCAGAAGAATTGAAGCAACTAGACCTAACAGGCATATACAGAACACCCCACCCAACAACAATAGAACATACACTCTTCTCAAGTGCACATGGGGTATCCTCCAGGATAGACCATATGTTAGGCCACAAAACAAGTCTCAATAAATTTAAGAAAGTTGAAATCATGCAAAGTATCTTCTCTAACCACAATGGAATGAAATTACAAATAAGTAACAGAAGAAAAGTGGAAAATTAAAACATGGTGGAAATTAAACAACAAACATTTGAACAACCAATGAGTCAAAGGAAAAACCACAAATGAAATTAGAAAATACTTTGAGATGAAGAGAATGAAAACACAACATAAGAAATTTTAAATTAAAAATATATATTTTTTTCCCCCCGCTAAGACTAAAATGTAGCCAGGACTGAAAACTATTACACTAGAAAATTGACTGGCGAATCTCGTCAGGAGTAGGAGAGACAATACAAATAAATATACCAAACAAAGTAAGCGTGAAAAAGGGAATGCTGGTCAGGTAGAAAAAGGCTTGGAAAATGATTATAAAAATCACGTACAATTGTATATGATTTTGAGAGAAATACATATCTGACCCAAATGCTCTCATAGAAGTCAATAAATAAAAGCCAGATATCTAAGGCACAAATTTAAAAGTTTTCAAGGTATTAAAAAAAAAATCTAAAACTAGGTTTATGAATAAATTCTCACAAATGAAAAAAAAAACCACAATGAAACCCACATTTTTCTGTTAACTATTTTTGGCTTTACAAAACAATCAGACAAAAATAGAAGAAAAATTAACACTGTAGAAGAACATTGCTTATAACAAGAGATACACATCTTAAACAAAATACCAACATTTCAATATTTTGAAATGACTGAAAATGATTTATACTAGGGAATGCACAATGATTTAATGTCTGTGCCAAGAGAGCACACCGTAATGAAAAATGAATCATTTCTGTAGACACCAAAAATTACTTGATAAAATTGAGCGGTCACATCTAATACATTTTAGAGAATTAGGAATGAATACTTACATGATACAGCGTTCTCCCATGAACTATCCTGCATCCAAACTTCACAGTGCAGCATTAGTGGTATTCCCATTAAATTCAGTAGTGTAAGAAAGTATTTTAGAAATAATGACTATGAAGAAGTCACCCCAGGCTCCTTTCACTTTACCAGGGGATTGGCAGGGCGGGAGGTGTGTGTGTGTGTGTGTGTGTGTGTGTGTGTGTGTGTGTGTGTGTGTGTGTGTGTGAGAGGGGGTGAGTGGGAGGGAGAAATAATTATAATCTAAAAGAAACATTCCAAGACAGGAGGAATGGGACTTTCTAGAAAAATGGGAAATCTTTTAATCTCTTTACTTCTACTTTTACTACTCTCACTGAAGTTGGAGCACCTGGTACTATAGCCCAACTGTATGTCTTTGAATTTCCCATTTGTCCTTGACTTCAGACCTGCCCAAACATTTGTAGCCCCTAGAGCAAGAGTCCAAAGGAAGGCTCACATATAGCTTACAAAATGTAAATTATAAACCAGACTGATAAACTATATATGCTGTGTCCTACCTTAACAAACATATCTCCATGATGACCTGGAAGGCTAGGTTCAAATTTAGAGTTCTCAGCGTCTTTGTATTTGCATGTCAGGAACGTGGTAGCACAAGGAGAAATGGCCACTGGCCTGACCGCCCCTGGTCGTCTCACCTTAATCTTCATCTTAGGCTGCAAGGAGCCTGTGTGCCCACACGCTGATGGCCCAGCCCACAAACTTCCGCTTTAACCATCCCACCCTCTCTTGCCCTGTGGACACCCCGTGGACCTGGGCATGTTCATATTGGTGGTGTGTTCTATCCTCAGGATAACAAAACTGGGGGAGAGGCTCATGTTGGCCTTGGAAGTGGGCTTGGGGCTCTTTGGACAAGGAACCCAGGTTCCCAGGTACCCAGGTTATAGTCCGGAAGTGGAATAGGGGAGCCCCCATAGACTCCTTGCTCTGTGCTTTAGCCATCCATGCCCTCCTGCGTATTGTGCATTTGTGTTCTGAATCCCTTCTTAGGACTTAAGCAAGGCATTGACACTCTTAAGATTCAGCTTCCTTAGGGGAAGATAATACCTGCCTTACCTTTCAGAATTGCGGTGATGATCGATTCACTCCTTATAGGTGACGACACTTGTTAAATGCTCCAGCTACACACAGTCTCATTAGATTGCTATCCTTTATTTTATTTATTTATTTATTTATTTTTATTGGGGAATTGGGGGACAGGAACAGCTCTGGGGAATTGGGGGAAGGGGAACAGACAAGTTGCTGTCATTTTGTTCTTCAGTCTAGTTGTGGAGGACGTTGCTTCACTGACCCAAGTTGGCACCATCATTGCGCTCTTCCTGGGCGAGGCAGATCGGTCGCCGGCTTCTGGACGGCCGCTCACTGCGGCTGCTGGCCGCTCACGCTGGCTGCTGGCTACACACGGTAGCCCATGGCAACCCACTGCCACAGGGGCTGCAGCCTACGCCTTCGCTGGTGACTCACGGCAGCCTAGCTCCAGGTTGAGCTGTTGTTCAGCATCTTAGCTGTAGAGGGCAGTGTCACTGGCCCTCATACGTGGGATCCGAACCGGGGCCCTCTGGCGTCCCAAGCCAGCTCTTAACCAACTTGCCACTCGGCCGGCCCAGATTGCTATCCTTAATTCGCGCTTCCCTGGCTGTTGGGCCATGGAATGGTCTGTGGTAGGGTTTGCTCATGCCCCGATGTTCCCTCAAAAGGCAGGACTCCTTTCCTACCTTCCCACACTCTTCTATGGACCTGTTTCTGAATGACTTTTAAAAAGGCACTGCAGAGCTGTATCTTTCAGTATCTTTCTGTCTGGGGGAGGGAGTGCCATACAGTGGTTTCCCATGGATTGTGCATAAGGCTTCTAACCAGCAAGGTGTCGATGGGTGGTTCCCTGGTGTAGATCTCTTCTAAACCCCAGAGGAAACTGTGCTTAGCTCAGAGTTTTGTCCAGTCATCCCAAAGGACTAGTGGAAAATAAATGAAGTCATACTCCAGGTGAATTATACCCATTTACTAATGGCTACCTAAAGCAAAATACAGGGAATATTGGTACAGGCACAGCATGGGTGGAGTACAACTGACAGTTCTTCCTCAGGAGGTTAATAATGAAGCCAGATGTGCCCAAGGGGACATCTCCCTCTGACCTGGTTCCTTCCTTTGGTCATTTTGTTCAGCATCTTTTAAATTGGGGGTGCAATTACATATAGCAAAATACACAGTTTGATGGATTTTGTCAAATGCGTTCGACTCCTATGTAACTAACCAAGATACGGAACTTTTCTGTCAGCCTCGACCTGTTTTTCAGCCTCTGTATTATTGACATGTGGGGCTGAAGGCTGAATCATTCTTTGTCCTGGGGGGCTGTCCTGTGCATTGTAGGTGTCAGAGACGTGACAATCAGAATGTCTCCAGATGTTGCTAAATGTTTCCTGGGGGACAAAATCATCCCCAGTTAGAACCACTACCATAGAATGTTCATTTCTGGCTCTTTCCAACCCATCTCCCTCCCTCCTGGAAATAAGTACTTTCTGTCTCTATAGATTAGTTTTGCCTGTGCTCCAAGTTGATATATCGTATTTCCCCATGTATAAGACGCACCTTAATTTTGGGGCCCGAAATTTGAAAAAAAAATGTATTACATAAAGTTATTGAACTCAAGTTTTATTCATCATAAAATTCATACAACTCCTCATCACTGTCAAAACTCCCAACCATTAGCTTGTCCTCATCTGTGTCTGATGACGAATCACCCAGTTGCCCTTTGCTCTTCAATCCATATCTTCAATTCCCTCTCTAAATCTGGCCATTTTGCTGAATTGCCTCTCAGGGCCTTCTGCCATGGTGTTTTCAGTAGGGTTTCTTCTTCCTGTAGCTAATCTCAGATTGTTTTCTCAGTTGGAGGAGGATCAAACTTACGTTCAGCAGCATGATTTCCATTCACTTTTGCAAACTGGATCACTTTTAACTTGAATTCAGCACTGTACGAAAATCTTTTCTGAGCCATTTCTGGGTAGAATGTGGTAAAATGTAACCTACCGTAATATATTGGTAACAAGTGTGAAACAATGAGTGCAAAGGCAACAAGCGCAAAAAAGTGGTAAATGCAAGTAAAAAAACTACAATAATGAGTGCAAAAAGAAGTGTGAAAAAAGTGGGAAATGCAAGTAAAAAAACTACAACCACTGACTGTATAAGATGCACCCAGTTTTTAGACCCCAAAGTTTTCAAAAAAGGGTGTGTCTTATACATGGGGAAACACGGTAAATGAAAGCACACAGTAGGTGCCCTTTTGCGCCTGGCATCTTTTGTTCAACATAAAGTCTGTGAGATTTGTCTCTGTTGTTGTGCCATGTCCATTCCATTATATCAATCATAGATTGTTCTCTGTTCTCCTTTTGATGGACATTTGGGTTGTTTGTGGTGTTTGGCTATATGAACATTCATGTACAAGTCTTTGTGGAAACAGGTTTTCCTTTCTCTCGGGTGAATACCCAAGTTGTACGGTAGGTGAATGTTTCACTTTATAAGAAACTGCCAAACAGTTTTCCAAAATGGCTCTATCATTTTTGCGCTCCTGCCAACAATGCATGAGGGTTGCAGTTGTTTCAGTTCCCCTGACACTTGATGTCACCTCTCTTTTTATTGTCAGTGATTCTAGTGGGTAAGTGTCATCATTGTGGCTCTAATTTGCATTTCTGTAATGTCGACTAATGATAGTGTCTTTTAATGTGCTAACTTCAAGTGCACCTATCTGACAAAGGATTTGCATCGAGAATCAAGAACTCTTAGAAATCAATAGTAAAAAGACAGACAAAACCAATGAAAATGGTCAAAAGACTTGAACAATTCACGAAAGATGATGTGAATATCATGTCTGTATCCTTTTCTGACTCAGGCTGTCACTTCTGCGTTGGATGTTGCTCAGCAGTTCACGGCAGTGCTAATATGTGTCAAGCACATTTCTAAGCACTTGACCATGTTAGCTCACTCATGCCTCCATATTAACCCGTTTAATTCTCAAAGCAGCCTTATGAGATGTCACTAACCCCATTTTACACAGAAGGAAACCGAGACACCATAAGGTGAGGTGACTTGCTAAAGAACCATGCCTGGTCAAGGGACAGTCCAGATTCCAGCCCAGGCAGCCTGGTTCCAACCACCAACAAGGCTGCTTCTCGCTGCGAGGTGAATGTTAGTTACAAGGGGTTGCACTCTCTCTGCTGAAATTTTTCAAGACAAATTTTCAAAATTGTATTAATACGGGCGCATTGGGTTCAGATACCCAGAGTGTGGAATCTACCTTTTTATTTTTATAGCTATTTTCTGATAACAGCTGATTGCTGTTCTGCAAAATTCCATAGTAGTGGTACCTTGGGAGGTGGGACTTGATGCCTCTGGTGAGTAAGAAGCAGTTTTTCAAGTCCCTCCTAACTGTGGCACAGAGAAAGACTGTATAGTTTTTTTTTTTTTGAGGGGGGGTGCGGGAAGGAGAGAGCCCTGTGGTCTGAGGGCTGTCTGGAAAAGATTTTTCCTCTCTGATTCAAAACATTTCCCTCCAAGGCATTTCCCAATATTTTTATAAGTAAATACCTTTCCCACCTCCCACAGTGTCAGCAGTAATGATTGAGGTGAAAAACTATCTTTGTGCAGCAAATTCTGACACACCTGGGCTTTCTGCCTTACTCCTCCATACCATTACACAGCAACATGAGGGTCATTTTATTTGAAACTAGTGGCAGCACTTTCTTAATAGTAACAGAAAAAGATTTTATGAGTAAAATGTTTCTCAATGTTCTTACTCTTTTGAATTGGTCTCATTTTAATATGACAGTATTTAAGTTTTCACATGACTCTGTGTGTGTGTGTGTGTGTATACACATACATACATTTTATATATATATATATATATTTATATATATATATATATATATATGTATTTCTTGTTTGTGTATAATTACAAACTTGCATTCATACAAGTGCAGGGAAATATATTCATTCAATGAATCCAATAAACATTTATTGAGTACTTGCTAGGTGCCAGGCAATGAGGGGAGAAACACACGCAATATAATTGAGCTCCTGCCATCAAGATGCTGGAGACATGTGATCAGAAGTGTTGAATGTTAATGAACACCAAGTTTCACAAATTCCTTACTGGTGAGGAAGATAGCAGGGAGAGTGGGTATGGTGGGAGAGACCCTTCATGACACAGATCTCCAGCTGGCCTGCTGTGTGACAGCAGAGGAACCAGGTTTGGAGGGACTTATTGGACTTGGAATAAGGAGAAATGAGCAGGTATGAAGCAACACCATAACCTAGAAGGTGATACTTCCTCTCTACCCAAGCAGAGGGTTCACTGTGCAAAATACTCCATTCTCCCCATTCCTCAAAACTACATATAGTGTAGCCTCTTCTCATGGCGGTCACATTTTGGAGTTGTAGGAGACACATGTATCCATAGTCACATGTAAGATTTACCCCAAAGGGTTATGAGCTAGACGCTATAAGAGCAGAGGGCCTGAGATGATACAGTTAGGCTGAGAGAGCTGGAAAGTGCTTTCCTGCTGCAGTGACACTTGGGCTTGGATTTGTAGGAGGACCTGGCCTTTGCCGAGTGGAGGAGGAGAGCACTTCAGGGAGAGGGCACACCCAGTCTGTGACAGGATACAAAGTAGTGCTGAGCTGAGGCGCCCTTGCGTGGGGAGGCAGGGAGAGCTGAAAGATGACATTGGTCTGGTTGCCTGGGGCCATGTTGTCAGAGGGACCTCGTGAAGTCTTGTCCTCTATGAAAAAGGATTTGGACCCAATCATGGAAGTCTTGGGGAAACATTGAATATGCTACACTGGGGCGGGGGGGGGGTACGATGATAGCAGTGTTTGGGATAGACACTGGGAGCCCAGAAGAAGGGGACTCAAACTCATGGCCAGGGTTGAGAGTAGGAAATTACTTTGGGAAGAGGTTTAAGTCATGATTAAATGTCAGCCAGTGTTGTGCGGTGTGAAGGGCATGGGCTCTGGTGCCTGACTTCTTGAATTTGAATCCTGGCTCTGCTGTTTCCTATGTGCATATTCTTGTGCAAGTTACCTGGCCTCTCTCTGTGCCTTGGGTTCATCGTCTACAACATGGGGTTCATGGCACTCACTAGAGCCACACCTCTCAAAGCTGGACTGTGGACACACATCCTCTTGTTAAGTGCAGACTCTGATTTAAGTGCCCCGCTATGGAGACTGAGATGCGGCATCTCTAATAAGCATCCAGGTGGTGTTGGCACACAGGCTACCCTGTGAGTGTTGAGACTTTGACTGGTGGTTTTGAAGATCATGTGAGTCAATGCACCCAGAGCAGCACCTGGCATAAGAAGAGGTAGCCATTATTAGGAGCCACAAGAAAGACTGCAAATACATCTCAATTATTTCTTCACGACTGCTCTGTCTACTAGAAAGTTCTCTGAAGACAAGTGCTTGGTACCCAGGCCCCCTGTCCGGTTAGCTACCTGCAGAGGGCTAGTGTGGCTCTGTGGAGCAGGAATCCAAGCCACCTAACCACTGTGGGCCATAGATTCAGCCCCAGGGAAAGGAGCTCCACAGACGACAAGTGCATCACACCAGCTCTGCCAGGTCCCCTGTGAAGTCAGGAGACGGGATCTCGCCTTTCCTCTCTGAGTCGGATATGGGATTTCCAAGTGAAAAGAGCTCCTGGAAGAGATGGGCCCATGGCTGAGAGCTCTTCAAACTCTACGTACTAGGGTTTAGGCTCAACAGGTTCAAGACCTAGAGGGGCTTTACCCCTTTCCTTTGCAGGAATTGTCGCCGAAGCTTCAGTTGGGGTTGGGCCACCTGCTGGCTTTCTCTTGGAAAAGGGCTTACCAACAGGTAAGAGGGCACACACTTGAGTTCTACAGAGCAAGTTATAAAAATGGGCACGGGAGACTGGATAACGAACCAGTCAAAGAAACTTCACCAGCACTTCCATTTGGCAGGAAGAAAGAAAAAAAAAGAAGAAGAAAGCTGCCATCTAACCCTTTCCTTCTTCCGCCTCCCACCCAGATGCCTCCATCTCCATGTGCTCCTTAGCTCTTCCCTTTGGAGGTGAAGAATGAGGTCTCTGTGGGGCATGAAGAGGGGTTCTCCAGTGAAGAACTAATGCTGAAGGACGTCCTCAAGCATTACTTCATAAAAGCCGTTATATAGGAGAAGGGATTTTATTTTAAGCAGAAATTCTACACTGCATGTAGACACTTGATTTGTGAAAAGCCAGAGCAGCTTGAAAAGAAAAGGAAAAGTCCCACTAGGAAAAACTGCAAATGGCTCTAGAGAGTCATGCTGCAAAGAAGTTCCTCTGGTCTTCCTAACACACGTCAAGAAGAGGAAACTAGGAATTACCTGGGCTTGGAGTGTCACTTATTGTCCGATACCAGACGGGAAAACTGTGGTTGCTAAGCTGGGTTACCCAGACCAAGTACCCAAGTACCCACATCTTAGAGTTAACACTTGCCAAGACATGAGATTAAATGAAAGGCTCACTGTGAATGTTACTGATGTTCTTTAAGTACCTGGTGCATTCTAGGCGCTCCAAAAATGTTTGTTGAATGAATGAATGAATGAATGAATGAATGAATGAACGGATGGATGAGGAGATGAAACTTCATGGTAGCATTTTGTTTAGATAAAGCCCCATTTCTCTTTGAAGGCGAATTTTAATTTCTGCCTTCTCCCAGAAGCATTGCGTCTTCCCTGCCACCGTTGCTAGATTGGGTGTGGATTCCACCCCCACATTGCATCCTCAGGGACAAAAACCCTTCATTGTGTCTGTCAGCCACCATACGAAGTGCTTTGACTATATGATTCCAGTCCTCAGAACAGGATGTCAAAAATTCCTCCTGTTTTGTGGGGGAGGAAACAGGCTGGGGGTGTTTATGCTCCTCACTCAAGGCTAGCTAGCACTTGGTGGGCCCCCTGTCCCCAAGCCCCAGTCTGGATGATTCCAGAAACCAAGAGAACCTTGGAGCTTTGGCATGGAGTTCTAGGGACAGCGTGGACACTGGGCTGCAAACACCTGGAGGACAGGTGTTTTGCTGCTGCCTCCATTTCTTTCATGGCTCTCGCCTGATCCTCTGAGCCCACTGGATATAAAGGAAGAGGGGCCTTGAGGGCACGGGAGGTTATCTTGTGGTCTGTCCATGTAGTTTAAGCTTGTGATTTGGGGAAAAGCAACTTTTCCCTTTTAGCCTCATATAGAACCCACGCTTCCTACGTATGCCCTGTACAACTGGACATAGAGCCGAGAGGGCACTGGGTTCCCACTTGTCCTTTGGAGGACACTTCCCACAGTGCAATTTCTCTCTCTTGCCATTCTCCCGTAAGATTAGCAGCACACTGAAAGGTGTTTGAGGAAGACTCGAGAAGCCTCATGTCCTTGCCTCCTGGTTAAAGTTTGGTGAGCGTGTGGAAAAAAATCTTACTTCCACTTACAGAATAAAAAAAATAAGGAAACAGGGCTTGCTGTGACTCACGTGCTTTCTTTATTTACAAGAAATCTTTGCTCTCTCCATCTTCTCCATTGTGTGATCATGCCTCAGTTGATTTCCTCACTCTTCTGTGTATATGTAGGGAACATTAAGTACCAAGGCTGCCCTTTCAACTACCCTTGCTTGGTGGCCGCACCTTTCCTGAACCACTCTGCTGTTCCAAGGCCCTGGGCTCTGTTTTCAACCTTTTCTTCTTAAAGCCCCCTCCTCCTTTGTCTTCCATGTGGCTTCTGGTTCTCCCTCTGCTTTTCTGCTCTTCGAAGCCAACCTCCATTCCCTCTACAAGACGGACTCTTCCAGAATTATAGCCTCAGTGCCCTGGCCACCCTTGTTTCCTAGGCTCATCTCACACACGCTGGGGCTGGTACTCAGCCAGTACATTGGTTCCCCCAAATATATTCCCAGCTGCTCGCCTGAGCTCCACCCCTGCATCTCCAGGGGCTTTCATTTAGCTGGACCCTTTCGGTGGGCACACCAGAGCCAGTGCTCTCAAATCAACGTGTGGTCTTCACCCCTCAAACCTTCTCTTTTGTCTGTGTCCTTTTGTGAGTGGGTGATGACACTAGCCACCATGTCACAAAGCCAATGACCTAATTAAAGCATGTCACAAATGTTCGTTAATCATCTCATGGTCAACTGTCTGAAAATGTGCATGCTCCTTGGAGGGAAGAGAGGAAGGCAGTGTCCCTGCCCTCAAGGAGCTCACAGTCTAGCGGGGGTGGCAGACGTGCCCACCCATGTGGACGGAGCAGCAGGACCTGCACAGTGGCCAGAGCATGGCTGGGGGTGTGGACGAGAAGGGCCAGCATTTGTTCTGTCCAGGCCAGGCCTTTTTGAGGAAGGAGCAGTGCTGCACATGGACCGAGGATTTTGTAGCAGTGGGTTGAGTTGAAGTTTGTGAGCCCAGTGTTCTGCACTGGCCTAGGCTCTATGGAATTCAAAGTGTCCCCTCCTAGGCAGAGGCTTGCATGATGGCGGAGGCCAGGGCACTGTGATATGGCTGACCAAGAAAGGAATGAGTTGAGACTGGAGAGAGAGAACGAGCCAGTTTTGCTTTTGAATTTTCCCCCACCTGATATATATCGCGTCGGCTTCAGGACAGCTTTTCTTTCTTTCTTTCTTTTTTTAAACTATAGAACTACTCTGACAGGTTAAATTTGCCACGTCTGACAACCTAATGACACCTTTGAAACAGACATTTCTGTGGACGTAGCTTTCCCATACTTCTGTTTATTAAATTTGAAAAAGAGATCTTCCTCAAGGAAAAAAAAAAGAGAAATTCAGCTTCTTTTTCAAGAGAGTCCTCTAGAGAGGACTTGAAGACCAAGCCTTCCATTTTACAGATAAGCACACTGAGACCCAGTGACAAGCCGTCCTTTACTGGCATGTGGCCAGTGACTGGACAGAGCTGGGACCTCCATTTCCGAGCTAGATTACTCTCCCTCAGTAACAGGCCAGTTACTGAGCATCAGCTGTGTGGGTGGCCCCATACCACAGGACGTGAGTGGAATGGTTGGCAGGATGGGGCTCTCTTGCCTGGTCCAGCTAGATGGGGAGCTGGGAGAGCGCCCAAAGTCACCGAAGCCCGAGACAGAGAGAAAATCAGTGTGGGTGATGGGTACCTAGAGGAGGAAGTTGAGAAGCTCACATCACGGGAGCTTTTGGACTATTAATAGACCCCATTTATTGACCCTTTACTGTGAACTTAGTGTAGAAAAAGCAAAGGAGAGGTGTGAAAATAATGCCGTCCCTGTGACTGATGGACTGCTTTTGCTTTGCAGAAGAGGAAACTGAGGCATAGAGTGGAGCCTTATAGCGAATTAGTTCAAACTGGAAACCAATCCTTCTCCCCTGGGCACTTGGTCCTCTTGGACAGAGGGAGATCTGATGGGGCCTGGCCTCAGACACCTCCCATTTTCATTCCAACTCCCTCTCGCTTGAGAAAGTTCTTCCTCATTCTCTCATGGAGCCCCTTTCTTCCTGTTTTCACATAGTTTCTGCCCAGATGACTGGCCACTCTGTCCCTCCTTTCCTTTGCCACCTTTGGTTACAACAATCAAAGGCCACCGAGACCTTTTGTGGGCTGAGACTTCCAGGGTTTTTCCCGGTCTCCAGGCTCCTTGATTTCTCAGGGGCTGTTCATCCTGTTGGCCCCTCCTTTTTTCAGACCATACCCATGACCGCTGCCATGCCGTGCTTCACTGCTGGCAGCGTTACTCCTTCTGCAGCACTGGGCAACTTACATAACACTTTCCCTCTGTCCCACGGTAGGTGAGCTCCCATTTCCAAACTCCTGTCCCAGGTTCACCATTCGGCCTACATTCCTACCAGGTGATCCTGTTCCCCCGTCCCCAACACATTAGATGGGGGTTGCACATGTGATCCCAGGCTGTAAGGAAGCTGTTGGGTGAGCAGGGGTGCTCAGAGCTTCCTTCCTGGAGACTTTGATTTGAGAAGAGCAGGGGCTGTCGTTCGACATGACTGGGCGCTGTCATCTGTCCGTGAGGGCCGACAGGGCACTGAGGCTACTAATATGAACACAAATGCTCCACACAGAAGGGAGCTGAGGTCCCGGCCAAAAGGCCCGGGGATGAGAGAGAGGGATGGAGGTGCTGAGACTGCTTTCCCAGTGTCTGTTCTCTGTTCTGTGATAGTCTCCGTGCTGCATAAAAGGAGGCCCTCTTTCGTAAGTGCTAGCCTGGCTGGTTTTCTGTTTTCTTTTTATATCACTTTGCTAAACCCTCTTCCCCAAGGCACAGTGTGCCCCTGGGAACCCCCCTGTGTGATTCGTCCTGTCACACAGAATGTCCTGGCTATACTTCCCTTGGGCAGGGGTGGGTACCCATCCTGGATCCTCACGCATTGGTACGTCCTCAGCGGGGCTTTTAACTGGGGGCTGCCGGGACCCCCATAGGAGAGAGCTCCTTAGCCTACAGAGGCCCAGTTTCATCAGAGAAGCATCATCAGCCAGTGGTTACTTGGCCCAACTGTTGCGTGTTGCCAAGAGAAGGCAGTGGTGTCCCAGACAGGGCCGCTTTCTTATTTCTCCCTTTTATCATAGCAAAACAAGATCCACATGCCAGGCTACTGTTACGTGGGGGCTGTCAGAGTGACACGTGGTTACAGAGATACTTTCCCAAACTTTGTGTTGCTGAGCAGGGGAGGCCTAGCCGAGAGGGCCGCTGAAACAGGGCCTAGCTGAAGAGCCAGGAGCTTGGGCAGAGAGGGGCCTGTGAAGGCTGTTTCACGTCATTTGGAAATGAAGACGGGGAGGGAGAGGGCTTCCAAAGGCAGGCGCCTGACATTTGTCACAAGACAACTCCTGAGGCTCTGTCCTGCACTTAGGGTGACAACAAAGGCATCAGTCCAGGTGACAGCCTTGCTGTGACTGACTGCTGCTTGCCCAGGGAAGAGGGGAGACTGACCCCTGGAACCCAGGCTGTGGGGGGGGCCAGAGACGAGAGGCCAGGCTGGTACCACACCAGGCCTCTGGCTGTCAGAAAGCTGGACCGAGGAGGGCAGTGGTAGGAAGACCCTGGGAAAGATTGACAAGGCAGCCAGGACAGAGACCTGGGGAAAAGCTCTGGGTGGGGCATATCCCAGGGAAGGATTGGAAGTCAGCATCTCCGTCACAGGGAGGGGGATAGAATACTAAAGCCTCTTGGAGGCTTGGATGGGACAGATCATCCAGAAAGAGAGCATGATGGGGTGAGGGCTGAGGGGGAGATGTTTAAATATTCTAGTTCCCTCTTCAGGATTCTGAAATATGCTCAGGTCTCACTACCACCCTCATTTGGATGGATGTGAATTTAAAATAAAAAATAAAAACCAAAAACACAACAGCAGCAGCAAAAACATCACCCTTAAGGTCTGTGATTCCTCCCCTGATAGGCACCCTTAAACGCTGGGCAGACAGAAACCATCACTCATGTACCAGAATCATTTGTAACTGGCATCTTAAGTGTTCCATCCCAGTGAAGCAAGGAAAGCTTTTGTCTTTTTAAGACGCCAGATTTCCCCCCAGTTTCATATGCATTTACTTTCTGAACGCCACTTTCAGAGTTATGAGAAATCTGCTCAGCAAGTTTCTGCTATCGTGTCCCCATTTCAGCAGGCTCCGTAATAACAGTGCTTCAGTGAGCTGGTTCCAACACACCCCATGCATGGCACTCAGGCTTCATTTTGTCCTATTCCCTTGGCACGAAGGCGGCCATGATGACGTGTTGCTTTGCACTCCAGGAAAAGAATAGGGAATCCAGTCTCCAGCTATTCAAGCGTCTTCCACTCATTCAGCCTAAACTCTCTCTTTTCTGAAAATATCTTAACCAGGCAAAACTGTAAGACTTGAGCCTGCATCTTTGCAGGAGACGGAGCTAGTTCCTAGCAAATAGCAAAGAGATTGGTGAAAGGAAGGGTGTCCCTGAAATATCCCTTGGGGATAGCACCTTCCGTCAGCTAATGACAAGAGGGGGCTGTGGTTGGTTCCTGGCTGGGGTCCGCCAGCCCCTATAAGAAGGGCCCATTTCCTCAGATCCCCCTGTGCTTCCCTGTGAGTTCCTTGAGACTGTGAACTCCTTGGGGGCGGGGATCCTTGTCAGATCCATTTCCCATCTGTGCAGCTGGCCCATAATGAGTACTCAATAAATGCCCGTGGAATGAAAATGCTTTGACAATTCCACACGTGTTGGCTTGTTGTGCCAGCTTCCTGCTTCTGAGCACACACATTTTAAATACGAAGTGTTAATGGGAAGAGCAGCATGGGTTCCTGACCATGGCACATGGCAATGTGGGGATGCTAGGATGCCCTGGTGACCATGAGAATTCCCTTGTGGAGTGAGGACCACCAGGCTGCATCCCCACAGGGAAGCGTTCGCACAGTCTAGGTGTTGGGTCATTGGGGACTCCAAGGGTCATCAAGACCCCTTGCCCTCTAATTTACATTAGAGGAAAAAGGACCCAGAGTTTCTGTGACTTTTCTTTTTCTCAGAGACTCTGGCAAAATATAACTTCCAGCACAACCTAAGCCCTCCAAACTGTGCAAAGCAAGAACTGGAGAGTTCCTTTGTACTCAGACTCTCTTGTCTACACCTATGGCGTCATTACCTTCCTTTGTTCAGAGGATGATGAGAAGACGTGGGATCTTTGAGCATGTGTCATCAGGCCATGAAAGGGGTCGAGCTCTTTCCTTCCTCTAGCCCACCTGGATATAGATACAGTCCTGTGAGACCTTCATGGCACACTGGTTACAGGGGTAAGCAGCCTGAGTTCTCTTCTACAAAGGCCACTGAAGGTGCTGGGCTCGAGAGGTGCTGGCATCGAAAGGCTGGACACCTCCCTCTCTGGGAATCAGCATGGGAGGCCTCAAACTGGGCTCTGATTGTCTGCTCACAGCTAGCAGTAGCTCCTGGTGCTTGCTTTGGGGCTTCCTTCCCATTATCTGGGAAGCATTTCTGTAGGACCCTTCCTCCTTCAAGCGGGCAGGCGGAAGGCTCTAGCTATTGAGTGTTTCATGGCGAGATGCTAGAGGTGAGACATCGGATCACAGAGACCTAGGCGTGACGAGAGGACCAACACTCATCATCAAAGTCAAGTTCATAGAAAAAGGACCCGCCCCCATGATATTTTTTTCCCCTGGAAAGAGAAGGTCATAAAGAGAGGAGTAGGGGTTGTGGTGCAGCCCAAAGTGTGCCTTCTTCCGGTTCACTTCATTTTGCCTCTGCCGCCCTGTGCCACTGCCCATTCGACTCCTGCCTCACCTTCATCTGGCAAACAGCACTGCCATCATGACCTAGGTCCCAGGGTGCCCTGGACCTGGAGGCCATCCCACAGTTGGGTGGCCAGAGAGCCAGGATCAGCCAGGAATAGGGAGGGCTGCAGAACCCTCCACTTTCCTGGGAGAAGCCATGGTGTTGACATTAGGACAATCATGGCAGCAGATGTGCTCGGGGAGACGTGGCTGAGCCTTCCCGGGCCTGAGATACTGGAGAACTGAAGAGTTCCTCTTTATTCCCATAATCCTTAAGGCCAAAAGGGAGCACTTGTAAACCGCGAGATGAAAACTCTGGATCAAGTAAAGGAGAGCCCTTTCTACCCCTCCCTCTGCCTGAACATTCCTGGATGGCAGGTGAAAACATTGATGTATTCAATTTTATAGTGATGACTCTGCACACACACATACCCCCATGTCACGTCCTGCGTGGCAAGGGCAAATGGGTCTCGAGACGGGCGACGCAGATTGAATAAGAAAAAGAGACAAAAGTAAGATAAGAGCGAGACCAAGGGACTCAGCCAGAGAAGACTGAGCCCCGAATCGGGTCAGCGCCTGGCTTTTATTGAGAATTTTCAAGGAAGTAAAACTGCTGTCAATTAGCATCCGTATAAGATTTGTGCCTTTAAACGCTTTTTTCCATTAACATATCCCATTGTGTTCCAACAAATGCTATGCCTTCACACATCCGCCACATAGCCCCAGGACACTTGTTACTGTGTCCTCCCAGGGGAGATAACTGTTATCATTCCAACAGGTCCCAGTCACCTGAGACACCCCCCAGAGAGAGCTTTACCGGCCTCAGTCATACCGAGACACTCCCCCAGAGAGAGCTTCTGTGCCTCAGTCATACTGAGACACTCCCTCATAACTAATAGGGTTAGAGGCTAATGCAGGGGGGGTGGAATTGGAATCGGCTGTAAGGTAACACCCCCACATGAAAAGCCTCATGCTTTTCAAAATATCAAATGGTACTTAGTCTATAGCACATGCTCAGAATAAAAAAAATAAAGCACTTGATTTGCTAAACTAAGCCCACTTAAGGGTTTTAACTGCTGGCGGTGGACTTAAAATGTGACTACAACCCTGACTTGCACTCCTTAAGTCATTCCAGAGTTTCTCTAGGGTGTGATGAGCAAGCTCAGTTCTCCTAGAGGCCCTTCCTTGAAATCTCACAACTGGGCAAGGTGCTTAATCAATATTTGTGGATAGTAGTGTGAGGAATTAAAGAGATTTTCTGGAGTGTCTAGGGGATTTATTTCAACTTGAGGGATAGAGAAGAAAATAACATTTAGATATGTAAAAGACGTTCTATGACAGGCTATGGTTGCTAACATTCTTCTCGTGCCCTGTGTTGCAAACACATAAATGGGTTTTGAAAGAAGAGTGCAAAGAAAAGAGTGTCAACAGCAAGGGCTCTCAGCCTTCTGGAAGGAACTGTGGATCCAGGGTTTGGGATGCCCTTGGGGATGGTCCCCTCCCCAGTGCTGAATATTTCTTGGGGGCAGAGTGGCCTGGGTAGGGCGTGGATGTATGCCAAGGAAAATAAGAGCATACGAGTGATGAGCTAGATCAATATCATCCTTTTTAGTTCACAGCATCTCACAAAAATATAAAAGCAGAGGAAAAGGGGGCGGGGAGAGGAGAGGAGGAGGAAGTGGGGAGAGTCATCCAAAAATGAGTAGAAAAGAATGAGTGAGGGATGGAACATGCAGCTGCATAGGAAGGTTTCTGGTTGGGGGAAGGGCTCTCTAAGGATCAGTGAGGGTGCAGGGAGATGTACAAGCCCCAGCCATTAGGGTTTGGGTGACAATCTGCTCTCTGCTGGGTCCTCAAGGTCAGGTGTGGTCTCTGCTATGAAGAGGGCTTTCTGGGTGGAGAAAAGGGTTCGGGATCTGAAAGGTGGGGTCCTTGGTCCAGCAGAGGAAAGGTGGGCAAAGGCTGGTGCCTGGACCTGTGTGGGCTATGGTGCCAATCAGCCGTTGTCCTGGGAATGGGGACAGCGCCTGCCCCCGCCCTGGGGAAGGGCTTGACCTTCCCTTCCTCCACCTCGTGCCCGCTTTCTCCCTGCCCATTCCCCTCACCAGAGCTGCTGGGCACCCCACAATCTTGTAAGCCTGGGGAAGAGAGAAGAGGAGGATGACCCACGCCCAGCCTGGCCTCCATGAGGCTTTGCAGGGAACAACACTCCCCCACCTAGCAGAGCAGCCCGTGTCCTTACAGCCGCCCCAGGGGGATGTGGCGGGTGAGGAGGGGCCTCTCGAATCAGCTCAGATTCCATATTCCTTAATAGATGGCTGAAGGACATGCTTCATTTCCTTAAGCATCACAGCTGAGCCCAGCTCATTTTGAAGTAACAGAGAGTGGGGCCCATCCCAGTTCTGGAAGTCAGGGCAAAGGATCACCGAGTGCCTCTGTCTCCTTGTGGAATAGCTAAGCCCTTTCAAGCTGTAACACTGTGTTGCTCATCACACTTCCTTGGACTGAGAGCCCATCTGTGAACCCTTTCAGAGAGCCTGGGTTGCGAAGGGCTATACCCTGGTTTCTTTAGGGGACCTGAGAGTTTAGCTATGATTGGACACATGATACGCAGTCTTTTTATTTGAGATATTGTAGCTTCTGGTATGTGTAAGCTAGAGCAAGCAAGCGGGGTGCTTGGAGGAAGAGGCGAGAGATGCAACAGGTTGGATTTGGGGGCTAAGGAGGTGAGGCTGTCAGAATCTCAGTGATGTGCATAACCTTGACCTCGGTGAGGCTGGAGCACAGAAGCCCCCGGGGAGCTTATCCTGAGGAGCTTTGACAGGTGACAGGGTAGGAAGTATTTATGAGATGTCAGAGCTGACTGGTAAGTATCAACAAGGAGGAGGACCTGGGGCAGGAGTACAAGGCTCTACCTACCTAGCACTTGTGTTCTCATCCACAAGCTGTCACGTTTGCATCTCTTAGACCCTCTTTTCCAAACCATTGGCAAGTCCCTCCCTCCGTTCTGTAACCCATTTAAATATGGCTTCAATGGTGGTTGTCATGTTGCCTGTTCTACAACCTGGGGTGGCCAGGGCGTATGTTCTCTGATCGATGTGAGCTTGTTGTCTTCCAAATGAATTTCACTGTGAATTTTTCAAGTTCTTTAATGGATAAATATGAGTATTAATTAGCACCACGTATACAAATAGTATTTGGATGGATTTACAGCATTGTCATTTACTTGCATTTACTTTTGTTATCTCACCAATTATTCCTACTTCTTTATTTTTTTTCTTTTATGCTTTTGTGAATTCGTTTTAAGCAAATCACTTTAGTTTGGAGATGAGTCAATTATCTAGTATTTAATAGCTTTAGTTGCCAATGTAGAGTGGAACTCAGTCAATATTTTATCCAACTTTTCAAAAGTACATAGGGATACAGTTTTTTGGGTAAATTTATCTAATTTTCTTTTCAAATATGAGTTCCAGGCATTGTTGGGCCTGTGTTATTTAGAGAAAGCATGTTGTGCGATGAGCTGGAAGGTAGTTTCCAGTGTTCATTTTTGTCTTTTTTCCTTTTTTGTGACTTTTGGCAAACCATTTAGTTTTTAAGTCTTACGTCTCCATTTGTGAAATGGGACAGCCATCCATCTCTTCTATCTTAATTTTCAGATTTGGAGAATCATGCACACTCACACACAACAAAACCGTGCCAAGGTCCCTCCTTCATTGGTGAAACCATGATGTAACCTTTGTAAGTTCCTCTGCCTGAGATGCCTGACATTTTCTTCTCCACAACTGATGCCAAGGCAAAGAATGGGGATTGCTTAATAGTGATGGATGATGGCACAGGATCCTCTGGGGCCTCTGAATACACATGTGCTTGTTTTTTCCTATACTGTGCATATGGACATGTTCTAACCTTCTGTATTTGGCCCATGCTATGGTCTTGCCCTTGCCCGCTTGTGCTTTTGGCTTTAGGATCAAGACCAGAACAATTCAACGTGAACTCCCAAAATAAACATTCGCCATGACCTCTGAGAGCATGTACAATTTGGCCCGTGTCTGCCTCTCCAGCCTCCTTTCTCCCAGGCCTCTCTGAACTCCTGATATTTGGCCCCCTGTTGGCATCTTACATATACCCTGTTTCTTCTCTGCAATTAGACATTGCTTCTGCAGTTCCTTCGACCTTCTACCCATTTCAACTCAGTAACTCTTACTTCTCTTTCAGATTTCAGCTCCTTTGTTCTTAGAGGAGCCCTACAGCTAGACCAGGGCTTCAGGTCTCACAGTGTCCTGTGCTGCTCCTTTAAAACACCCACCACAAAGAAATCCGTACAGTTACTTGTAA
Organism: Hipposideros armiger; assembly: GCF_001890085.2. Lineage (NCBI taxonomy): Eukaryota > Metazoa > Chordata > Mammalia > Chiroptera > Hipposideridae > Hipposideros > Hipposideros armiger. The sequence goes on from NW_017731385.1 coordinate 565,021, forward strand.
TCTCCATCAGACAGGGCTGTCCTGCTGCTAACTCTTATATTTCTAACACTCAGCCCCACGAGGTGCTCAACAAGTATTTGTTGAATGAATAAAGGAATGAATGAATGTTGTTTCCTGCAGAGAGGATACATCTGCACTTGATGCTGTCCTGGTTCCCAGTGAACAAACACCGGTTGCAAAGCACCAGCTCAGTGCTGGAGACAGAGGCAGGCATGCCGCCTGCCCACTTAGCAGCAAGCTTGTTAGCTCGGTGGTTAGGGACAAGGCTGGGCTTCTTTTCTCCAGGACAGGCCCCCAGCAGGGCCACCAAGTGGTCAGTTTGCCTTCTGGCCCACTGGCCTCTTTGGGTCCTCAGCCCCTCAGGGCCCTGGACCCTCAGCTTTCCTTTTAAGTCTTCTCAGACTCCTGTGCCCACATCCCTGCTGTCCTCTGTCTCCTGTAACCTTTCTCAGCCCTGTCTACAGGGCCTAAAGGGGCCTCCCCTCTCTGAGCTCCATTTGGGGTGTCTGTATCCTACTCTGGACTGTGAATTCTGCCCTGCCCTGAGGTTTGACTTCAACTGCTGCCTTCAACTGCCACCAGAATGTTCTAGCCTTAAAATTCTTAGGGGTTGGTGCCCTGCTTCTGCACAGGGCTCAAGCTTTCATCTTCTGAGTGAGCTCAGCCGTCAGTATACAGTAACCACATAGCAATATATGGTGATCTGATTTCCTAACCAAATTCTTACTCAAGTAATCAGGGCAGTCGTGGCCACCTGCCTGACCCCCTTCTGCCATAAGAACTTGTGCCCCACCCACACCAAGTGCCTCAGAGAAGCCAGCTCTCTTCTGAGCTTCTGTCTTAACTGGGAAAGTTGCTCCTTGATTTGACTGTGTCCTTAATAATAAAGCCTTGGTGTTTTGTACCAGAGCTAGAGGCCCATCTAATCAGAGATGGCTTTGGGCCCCAGGGCTTAATCTGGCCACTCTTGGTGCTTCTAGAACAAGGCATAGTTTGTTATTCATACATTCATTCATTCATTCATTCATTCACCCATTCATGTATTTAATACTTATTGAACACCGATGTGACTGCCTTTAGCTAGGTACTGGGATACAGAAAGTGTCAGGCAAACAGAGACAGAGGGCTTCTAGTCTAAGGGACCACCTGTGTGAAGGAAGCAGGTTGTGAGGGGCACCTGGCTGGAGGTAGGTGTGTGAGCTAGTGGTACATGCCGAGGCCGGGAAAGGAAACCAAGATGCTAGGAGAACTTGCAGACCAGGTTTAGAATTTTAATTTTTATCCTAGGTAGAAGACTTGGGGAGCCATTGAAGGATTTTTAAGCAGAGATGAGAAATGATCACATTTGGGTTTTTTTTTTTTTAACTAAGAAGACATTATCTGCTGTGTGGAACACAAGTGAGGGAAGGTGGAAACGCGGATCACTCAGGAGGCCCGTTGGGCAATGCTGGTTGCTAGGATTGGAGGGGCTTGGGGAGAAATGGTTGGAAAAGTCACCCAGGTGGAGGATAATGACAGGCTGTGTCCTGAGAAAGCCAGTACTGGAGAAAGGCTCATTGGAGAGAGATGACTGTGAGTTAGATTTGGGGCATGAGTTGAGGTGCCATTGAAAAGAGGGGGCATTCGGGTCTGGAATTCATGGGAGAGACCTAGGATGTAGATACCAACTGGTGAATTGTCTGCTTATATGTAATTGTTCCCTGGGCAGGGGGAAGCTAGTCAAGGAGAAAGACTGGAAAAGTGAGGGTGCCTTGGAAAAATGGAGGAAGATCTCAAAGGAGGCTAAAGTGGAATGGCCAGAGAAGTAGGAGGGACACCAGGAAATGATGGTGTCATTGCAGCCTGGAAAGGGCGTCTTTGCTTCTCTTCATAACCATTCACCTTGGGAGCTGATTTCATCGCAAACACATCTTCATCCTGAATGTGAGATGTAGGGAACCACTGCTCATGTCCTTTGGGAAGGGCAGGGACCAGTCAAAGTCCGGGGCAGGAGGGCCAGGGAAGGCTCTGGCAAAGTTTACTAGATTTGGTGGCCATGAGAGGTGCTTCTGAGAGTTGAGGGGACAGGCGTGGAGAAGCTTGTGGAAGTTCAAGGGTGGGAGGGAGCATTTTCTCTATCTACAGCTCCCTGAGCTGGGAGTCAGGGATATTATAAAGAAAGGGAACAAAGAGGCCAAGGGACAGGAGATGAAAAGACTCTTTGGAAATTAAGAAGCCTGTTTGGAGGGGGAGGGTGGTCAGAGAAGAGGGCAAGGCCCGCTCTGATCCCTGGTCTCCAAGACGTGCCAGCTTCCACGGCCTGTTGGGTCTTGAGACAGGCAGAAGCTTTTCTTCCCCCGCTGGCATAGGCATGTTTCTTAAAGAAGTAAGAAGCAGGAGTTAGTCAATGTAAAAGGTAAGGGAATAGTCAGAGGCAAGGAGAGGATAGAATAGGGGAAACCAGTGAGGATCTGGAAGTTCCCGAAGGAAACAGGTCAAGGGTACCAGGACTTTCGCTCCAAATTTACGTGGGTTCTGAGGAAATCTCTAAAGCTCCCCAGCCCCTTTGCCCATGCCAGGCATTTTCGAGCTGCTCAGAGCATCTATGGGGTCCAGAGAAAAGGGGACTGAGGAAAGCTGGGAAAGGTCAGTGTAGGCCACAGGTAAAGACGACCTCAGCGGACAGAAGCAGCCTGTCACATCCCCTCTACCTCTCTCTGGGCCAGCAGGCCGCAGCTCGGGGCAGGCAAGCCCCTCTCAAAGCACTGGGTCCGTCCATGTTGTGCCTGGTCGTTCCAGACAGCCCCCACCTGGAGTCCCTCATGGTGAAGCCCCAACATGTGGAGGCAGGGCAGTCCCCCAAGGTGCTGCCTGGAGGTCATGGCCACAGAAGGAGGTGGGGGCGATAAAGGGTGGGGAAGAAAGGGCAGAAAGCGCACTGTCACACCCCCTTTGGGGGTGTGGCTTTCTTATGCTCTTTAAGGCAAGACATACGTTGAGACAAATAGATTTTTAGGGGGAAACAGCGGGCTCAGCTTGGGTACCAGAGGAGGCTGCCATGACTTTGAAGGAACCGTGTTGGTGGTTCTCCCAAGGATGAGCGGGGTAAGCAGTGCATCTCTAACCCTCAATTTCCCTATTTGTAAAATGGGGATAATGGAATAGCCCCTACCTCCTAGGGCTGTTGTGAGGATTCCATGAGTTAATTTTTATAGAGAACACTTAGAGTGTCAGAGATACTGGCTAATATGATCACAATTTCCCGAGGCATTGTCCATTTACATGAAATTCTGGGACTAAGTCTCCTATTGCTAGGACCCCATGCTGCTCAAAAAGCAGGTGTTCCATGTTAATTATTGAATAGCAGCTAGGATAAGATGTGGCTTTAGGATTACATATTAGCGTCAGTTTGGAGACAGTTTTTTCCCCCAAGCATGTTTTATTAGAGTGGAAGGGATACAGAATTAGGAGTCAGAAGACCATGGATACTTATTCCCCTCTTTTCCATGTGCTGGGATCAGTGCTTGGGGCTGGGACTTCAACAGACATCAAGCTGAGATGGTACCTGCATCAACAGACCTGATGACTCTATTGGGAAGACAGACCAAAAAATAATTATAAATTTCGACTAATGCTACGAAAGGCAAAAATCCCAATGGGAATAATAGTATGGGGTTTACCTAAATTCAGGCCATGAAAATCTTCTCCAATAAGATGCTATGAAGCCAGTGATTGGCCACCTAAAACCAGGAATGGGGTGTTTGGGATGTGGGGAGAGCATTCTGGGTAGAAAGTGATTTTTTTTTCCCAATTAGGTGATTTTAGGCACCTCTGTGAGCACCAGTTTCTACTTTTGTAAAAGAATGATCCCACCTATCCAGCTGACCACCCTGAGCTGGTGTAAGGATAAAATGAAATGAGGTGAAACGCTTCTGTTAACTACAGACGGATGCATAGACATTCTACGAGTAAAGAATCACTGATCATTTTCTCTCACTTTTTCTCTTTCTTAGATTTGGTTCCTATGTATCCCATGACTATAACACATTGGGGCAATGCAGGGGGCGGCGTCTCTCAGGGAGGGGCAGTAGCTAAAGGTCATATTAAGAAATGGCCTTGGAGTCATGAATAGCAGTGCAAGGAGGTGAGGTTCAAGGGAGACAAAGAGGATTCTTGGGACAGGAGGTGGCTAAGCTGATTGTTAGACAGCAACGGGGAGAGTCCAGGTTTTTATGAAGATGAGAACCAGGAGAAAATTTTAGTGTGGAGCAATTGGTACATGTCTCAGTGTTCAATAGACAAAAACACTTATAGGACCCATCCTGGGGGAAGGTCTTGGTTACCATGGTTAATGTTACTTATCTTTTGCCAAGCCTCCATTAAAAATTTCAGGAACAGAGAGGCAGAAGTGCTTTTCCTTGGGGGGTCTCAGAAATTTGACTTCCATCCAGTAGATGATCAACAAGTTTTAATGAATTGAAGGAACTCCATAGATGGGAGGTACCAAGGAAAGAAAGCCCCACCGGCTGCCCTATGATTCCTTAGCTATAAGAGGAATATGTTAGATCAGCATCAATCCATTCTATGGGTTTGCACAAAACATCTTATTTCACATGCACAGTGAAGCAAGATAGGTGCTAAACATGAATGAATCCAGGGACGGCCTTCCACTGGGAAGGGGGTCAGTTTCCCCGGGCTGGACAGTGTGGTATCACCGTGGCTATGTTTCTTCCATTTGGTCTGAAACTCATGGACTGTGCCATGCTACTGATTATGTCATAAGGTCACTGTGAACCTTGGCAACCACCCAGCCAGTGCCTACAGCTTCTGAATCGTGTTTCCCGTGTGAGTGTGGCTGTATGGGTGATTTTGAGAACATTTAGGGAGAAGGAAACATCTCCCTTGTGAAGTTGCCTAGAGCAGGACATAGCAAGGTCCGGTCCTGTAAAGATACTTTCTTGGGTACATATTCACCTCGAAAGAAGGTGGCCTTCAGGTGAGAAGGTGAGAGAGGGACCCACTTGAAGGGAAGTGGGTGGGAGGAGAGAGCATTTACGTAGACCTAATATTTGTGTTTGTGTGTGCTCATGGGTGTGCGCATGTGTGCGTGTATTTGCTCTTCTCCCTGCTCCTCAACCCCAAAAGTGCACTTAGTCCCAGCATTTGCCATTTTTTTCTCTGACTCTTGTTCCTTCTCCTCCAGAGTGTGCCTGTTTTCCTCCATCACTTCTGTAGCTGAAATGAGGTCAAGTCAGGTGGCTCTCAGCTCACTTCCTAGTTGGTGGCGGAACTTTCAAAACGCCACTCAGTTTACCAAGAGATTGCTTCTCAGTCATAGTGTATGTGTGTGTGTGTGTGTGTGTTCAGCGTTACCTGTTTGGGAATTTGGTCGGAGGATGGAAGAATATGCTTTTGTTATTTTAAAGAGAAGGTATGGGGTTCCTAATCAAATCACTTTCTTGAACCATAATTTGTTAGTGCTTTTTCTGAGGAGACCCTAGAAGGGCGTAAGGATAAGAGCGAATTTATTGTATCTTTATAGCTTTGCAATTGACGGAGAAGATGGCACCCACAGGGGGCAGTACAACTCCAGTCTGTTGTGTCAGCCCCTTTAGTCACTCATATTGGTGACTCTAAAAAAATGGCTATCTGTACATCGAGATAGCTGTGGTTGTGCTATTTCCATAATGTCTAATTGTCATTGGCTTTTAAATGAAGGGTTTATGTACAAGGGAACTGTTTGTTTAAAGGTTGAATGTTGTATGATTTGGGATAAGCCAATTGGGCTGACGGAACTTACCTTGATTTCTAGGTGGATCCTTGAGTTCCCAGGTGTGTGCATGCGGGGAAAACAGCCCCACGCCCCCTGGGTCCCTGACCACAGGGTACAAAGAAAACTCATACTATTTAAAGAAATGTGTTCACCCTAGAAAACTGTGTTTATAAATGTGTGTTCGGAAAAGGAGACTTCGATATCAGTGGAGGCCAGTATGTTCTAGGGCCACAGACAGAGCTGCAGTGTGAAGTGAGCCTTTCCTGAAGAGTGTGACTTTAGCTCAGCCAGGACACCCTCGCTTGTCTGTCAGTCCCAGGGGGAAGCAGCCATTTTTAGTGTCCTTTATTTTTACCGACATCCTCTTGTCCATCGGGTGATAGGAAAAAACACTAACTTGGATTGTGCGTTGTTTACTTTTTACGATTCCCAATTAAACTCCAACCTGGTGCTGTTGATGGAAGGGGAAAGGCCTCTGATATGTACTACTGAGGAAAATTTCTCTGCCATTTTCTGATTTTGCTCACTTTCACCCAGCCCCAAGGACTCTCTGTACACAGAGAAATGAAAGGGAGTCTCGTGACCAGATATCTCTTTAGAACTTCCAGTCCAATCTTCAGATTTGAGTGGTAAGGAGTAGATGACATGATACAGAATTTCCTATCCCAAAAGACTCTTGTAGGAGACTCTAGAACCCACAGTCTCTCCTTTAGATGCCCACTTGTCCTTCTCTTTTAGCTCCATGCCAGTACTCATTGGGTTTCATCGCCCAACTAAAGAAGCAAAAGGAAAATTTAAGTGTTTGCGATCAGAACATGGGATCTTAGATTGGGAAGGGACCAGGGAAGTCATGCCAACCAATATCCCAGCCAATATCTGGTCGCCCCACAACACACTTGGGTCTTACAAGTGACCCACGTTGGTCTGTAGGTAATGTCAAGGAAACACACATTATTGCCAAGGACAACAGTTTCTTTCCTTCATGGCCATGGATATGTGGGCGTAGGCTCAGAACTCACCGGGCCTTCAAAAACCATTCTATTAAAAGAAATATATGGACTGGAGAAAAGTGAAAAATGAGACTGGAGTCCATATTTTCTCTGTGGGTGAATTCCCGTACTCTGAATGGCAGAGCCTATGCTGTAGCCATGTTTCTGTTTGTCTCGGGGCCTATGAAACTATGTTCTATGACAGGTGAGGTCGCAGATCCCTGGGAGCCCAGGCGGTCATGCAGACTGCTTGATGTCGGACAGGATGTGGTCGAGAGTGCTCTCTGTGGGAGAGGCTGCTTATCCAGTGATGCAGGAGGAATGTACCATGGAAAGGAAGGTCAGCTGATGATGAAACTGGACATCCGTTTCCACCAGGAGAGGATCAGAAAATGCCCACGAGTCCCTTTCACGGGGAATGCAGGAATTGGAGAGGCAGGGTTACCTGATAGTTGTACAGATATGAGGGGAAGGGGAAATGGTGTGTGAAAATGGGGGCCAGCAAGGGGGCACAGGAAGGACATAGCAGGGTAGGCTGGCGCTGTGGGAAGGAGACTTCAAAGCGGGATGTTTGATGCTGTTGGCTCGAGAGGCTGGGGTCTCTCAGAACAGGTCTAGTTATACTTTTCAGTGATCTGTGCCTTAGTCTGAGCATCACACCACACACCTCTTAAAGGGATGATGTAATAATCCACGCCTCTCCTCACTTCATAGGGGTTGTTACGAAGAGTAGACAAGCCAATATATATATATATATCACTTTGATCTAAAACTGTGATGTCAAATTCTATGAGTTAGTCTTTTGAAACTCAGAAACAAGTATGATTCCCTTTCTAGGATAATCTGTGAAAACTTTTCTAATCGATGATGTTGCTGAACTTGGGTACCAGCTGTAGCATAAAAGACCCATGGTGGTGTCTCTAGGGGAGGATGTGCGTGAGGTCGCCATTCGCCACCTTGGGGACGTTTCTAACCACAAGAACAGTAGGATCTCGCACTCCCCCCTGTGGTTTTGGAATGATGCTGGGCTGACCGCTGGACAGGAGCAGGAGATTTTTGCAGCGGTCAGCCTGGGTGAGAGCTCAGGCCCTCAGGTTGTGTCCATAATTCTTCCGTTTGAATCCTAGTGTCCTCATTCCACCTGTGCTGGACAGAGACGCCTGGAGTCTGGGGTGTAAGACACAGGCTGGGCCTGCAAGCTGTTGACCATGTATTAGGGGAGCTAGACCTAAAAAATGACAGCGTTTGGCTGAAAGGATAAAAAGAAAACATGGCCAAGGAGCAGGAAACGGAGGAGGGACAGTTTGACTCTACCTGGGCTGCTGGGATCAGGCGGTAATTACGCCATGTTTTAAAATATCAGTAGATGTGAGACGGTTGAGCAAGGGTGGAATCAAGCTCAGAACTGTGTGGAGGTCGGACTGACGGTGCTTGGTGACTGCCGACTGTGGTGCTGAGGAAGGGGGACTGCCAGGCAATTCCCAGGTTTCTAGTGTGCGATTTTGAGCAAACGGCAAGAGAGGAACTATGTCCTACCTAGGCCATGTGTGGAGCCAATGCGGTGATGTGCATGGAAGGGTCAGGCACACAGCAGAATCCCGATAAATGTCAACCCTCCCTTTCTCCTTGGAGCGGTGTGTTCCAAATTTATTATGATTGTTTGCAAATACAATGAAGACACGTAGGTGTATGAAACCGAAATGGCCAAGATTTCTGTTGAAATATGGTTGGATTGGAGCTGAGCTGCCTGTGTGGAATAAAGCAAGGTCGTCGTAGCAATGATTTAGCTCTGCTAAGCCATCTTTTTTTTTTTTTTGGGACCATATTGGCTGACCAAAAAGTCAATTAGCATAAGGGGGCTAGAGGGGAATGGTAGGAAGCAATCATTAGTTACATCGGAAGCTGCAATTTCTTTTGACTTTTGTGTAAAGGTTGCAAGCAGAGGCTTTGCTCTGTCCAGCACAAACCTTTCTCTCCCTTGGGTTCCTCTGCCTGTTGCTTATCAGGGAGATGGGGCTCCTCAGGTGCACCTGGGACTATATTTAGGGTCTTGGCTCCTCTGATAGATAGCACTGGTCTCCCTCCCCAGCCACATCACCGTTCTGCTCTGTGTTTGCTCAGCCTCCTGCTTAATTCAGATCCTCATGCTGAGGCCCTCCTTTAACACTGCCCAGATGTCGCTCACGGCAGAGATGTCAGTGTCACCTCTTACCTCTTCCCCATGGGTATTTCAATCCCAGAACCCCAGGGACCAAGGAAACGGAATTGCCTGCAGGTCCCTCTGGCTCCCTCTCCCATCCTGCCAGAGCCCACAGAGCCGTCTGCCCAACTGGGAGAGATTTGTGCATTCAGACAAGCAGGCTGGTTCACATTGGCAGGTGCTGTAGGCTTGGGGAAGGGGGGCTGGTGAATGCCAGGTCCTTTGGCACTGACACTGCCTCTAAGGGGGGGGAGGGTCCGGGCGGGAGAGGGAAACTCAATCACAGTACAGGAGCGGGAGGAGGCTTTTAGTCAAAGTGCCAGTCACTGGGGGCAGCTGATAGCATCGCCCACCCGGTCTGGTTACATCCCCTGCCTCCCTGGAGCGCTAATGAGAAGCCAGCAGTGGATATCAGAGAAGGCAGTCCTCAGTGTGCGGAAGGGGCTGGTTGGGGGGAGGGGGGGTGTGAGGAGGGAGGGAGGGAGAGAGGGAGGAGAAGTGCAGGGGCCCTGTGACTCCAGGAGAAGCATTTTGTAGTTTTGCCTCAAACCATTCCCTAAACAGAGATGGAGATCGCTCTCTTCATGGGACATGGGGGGTTTTCTGAGAAAAGAGCAACCTCTTTTAAAAACATCAAGTTCTGTGTCTTCCAGGACGGACCAGGCCGGTTTTCTGTGGCAACTGCCTTAATGGTTGCTGCTGTTTGACTTGCAGTTCCTAGATGATGCGGGTGTGTGTGTGTGTGTGTGGCCCGGCAACCAGCAGTGGGTTCCTGAGGGCATCTTCCAGCCAAGCTCTGGACCCGGGCAGTACACCGATCCCCGTTTCCAACCCTTCTGCCCTTCCTTGGTGGCAAAGGAGCCGGGGCTGTAGGAGTCTGGAGGAATCCGAATTAGTTCTCTGTTCACTTCTACGGAGCTACAGCAAACTGCCTCTTACGAGCCACAGTGTCATCTTTTCCCCCAAAAGGATGCCTTTCTTTTTTTAGTGGAGGCTTTTCTCCAGGCCTAGTGAGCATTAAATGCATGGCATGCCTTGTCTCATTGAACCCCGCGACAACCCTGCCAGGTAGGCATTGTTTTTCATCCTCCAATTTCGAGGTAAGGACACTGAGGCCTACACTGAGGCGAAGTCAGACATCTACGGTCGTGACATAACTTGGTGTGAGATGACCTAAGCTTTCTGACTCCCAAGCCTGTGGACAGAACCTAAGGGTGTCACCTAGTTAGTATGCAGCACCTGTCACTGCTCTGTGACAGTTCACCACTGCCCTTTCTTCATTCACTTGTCTTGCTGAAGAAGCCCTGCCACCCACTAGCTCTGGTGCAAAGTATGATGAGGCGACCACACTGTCCTTGAGTGATGGGAGCTTCAGGCAGGGAGCTGAACCCAGTGCCACCACAGAGGAAAACCCCAGGGTGGTAAGAGTGCTGATAAAGGAACGCTAGGAAGACCGGTCTGGAGGGTCTGAAGGATCCTTCCAGAGAGAAGGGCCAGCTCTGCCAGAGGCCTGGTAGGGGAGCAGGGGGTCTACATGAGGGCGGGAGCCTGGGTTGGGCTGCGGGGTGGGGTTTTGACTTGAACAACTGCTCAGTGGGGTGTCAGGCAGCGAAATGACTATACCACATTTGCGTTTAAGACATAGCTTTGCAGCTGACCTCCCGAGATGGGCTTTTCTATTTCCAGATGTCTCTGTGAGGCACTCTTATCTCCAGCCTGAATCTGTCCAGGTGATCTTTCTTTTTGGTCTCCAACTTGGCTATTTGCTCCAAGGATAGAAGGAAGTCCCCTGGTGGCCCCAACACCTGTGTGGGGGATGCGTGCTCTGCGGGGGTGGGGGTGGGAGGCACAAGCGCCCAAGGCCCTGGTGGGCTGACTCTAGTCCAAGGACCTGATGAAGCACAGATGTTTCTGGAGCATTCTAGATGAAGTCTCCCTCGCCACACTGAAATTTGTGTTTTATTTTCCCTGTGGGAGCTTTTCTTCTTCTGGTCACCATTAAAACAAAACACACACACACACACACACACACACACACACACACACACACACACACACACACACACACACACACACACACACACACACTGCTTCCTATGTATGTGTTTAATCCAATTCAGGCACAGAAAGAAGTTGGGGATGAGATCTCAAGGCTGTGCCTGGGAATTTGGCCCCACGGTTCCTACTAGACAAGCCGTGATAATTATGCCAGGAAATCACTCTTGTCCATGGGTCCCATCAAGTTTGGGAGGCAGTAAGGCCCTAGTTAGAGCCGAAAATTCTCAAAACAATCGTATGCAATTTTAGCTGGTATTTTGAGCAGTTTTTTTTTGTCCTCTCACTTGCCTCCCCAACCCTCACAGCTGCGTGGGCTCTGAGTCAGCCTGACCTAGGTTTCTCAACCAAGACACTTAACATTTGGGGCTGGACCAGTCATTGTTGTGGGAGCTGTTCTGTGCTTTGGAGGATGTTTACCAGTATCCCAGGCCTCTACCCATTAGCTGTTCCAGGGAGCACCTCACCTACGATGGCCCACCCTGTCTCCAGACATTGACAGATTCCCCTAGGGGACAAAATCGCCCCAGGCTTACAACCCGCTGTTCTCACGTGTAGTCTAATCCTAGCTTCTTGACTTCTGAGTTGCGCGGTCTTTGGCAAGTTACTGAAACCCCAAGAGGCCCCCCATTTACTCACTTGCAAACTTGTGGTCATTGTATCTACCTTTCAGGGTTCCTGGGAGAGAATGTTTGTCCAATGCCAACCCCTACACTCAATTCTCACAAAACCCAAGTTCGCTTTCCCCGCTCCTAACCCAACTTCTCATGGGGAAGGAATCCTTTCCACCAGTCATGTGGGTCTTGATTGCCTCTGTGGCCCATCTACAACAAAATTGTGAAATTGAGCTACATAGAGCTGCAAAGGATGGACTCCCTCCTTGACTGGCAAATAATTTGCTGGGTGGTGTATTTGCTCTTTGTGCTTCTATAGCCGAGTGTCACATTTGAGGTGTGTAGCTCGTGCACTGGCCACTGGGCCCAGCAACGGAGCAGGGTCTGGTCAAAGTTGATTCGATCCCTGTAAGTTGCCACCATTATCATTCTTGTCTACTTCCCACAGATTTGGTCCTCGGTTTTTGTTTTTTCTTGGACTTTGCTCTCCATGTCCTTCCCACCAATCCTGGCTCGCACAGCGCACAAACAGTTAAGGGCGTTTGGCTTGGCTGCCTCCCCGGTCCCTGCAGACTACACTGGAAGGATTGAATGAAATTGATAGTACTAACATTACATCTCTCAGATCCCCGAAGAAAGAGTAGCTGGGCGGATAGAAGGAATGACCCCAGAGAAAACAGCTGTCAAGGGCAGCGATTGGTTTATCTTTCATGGAAAGGGAGACGTAATGAATTCTAAATTAAGAGGGAACTAGAGGCAGAGCCGTTTATCGGCCTGGCAAGGCTGCTGCGGCACGAGCTGGCACTTTAGAAGGACTGACTGCTGTCTCGCTTGCCCCGAGTCCTGGGACAGTCAGTCTGGCCTGGCCACGTTCGAGGAAGGGTGTTTGTGTATCTTGCAGGAGAACACCATTTATAGGTCTGGGAGCGTACATGACGGGAACGCTGACACTGCCAGTTTGGGCTGTCTGTTGAATGGTGGGCCACACACAGGCGAGGGGACGCATGCCGGCGGGGCCCACACCTGGGGATCAGTTTCACAGGGCCTGGCCCCAGAGGACCATGCAGGCCTTCTCTGGCTCCTTTTAATACCATCCTGTCTCCCGCCCTGTATATGTTTCTCCATGAACACACATCCTCAGGGGCTTTATAAGGGAGGTTATGAACTTGAGTAGAAAGAGGTTGGATTTGGGAGGGCCAGCTGACCCTAACTTGAAACTCCGCTAATTTACCTTTTAAATAGGTGGCCCTTGGCAAGTTAACTTCATCTCTGGGGGCCTCACTTTCTTCATCTTTAAAATGGGAAGGGGGGGGGCAAAAATCACACTTGGGAGTGTTTGTAAGGATTAACTGTAATATATACTGAGTGTGGCCAAGTACATAGCTCAGTGTGTTGGCCCAGTGATGGAAGTTGGTAATATTTGCAAGCGAGAACTAAAACTCAATGCATTGAAGAGAGGTGGATGTCGCCACTGAGCCCGGGAGTGGCAGAGTGGGGACACAGGCCCCAGAATTGTGTTTTTCCCCTAAGATTGCAGCCGCCGACCTTTAGGACGCAAAGGCACCAAGCAAATCGACCTATTGTGATGAGAACAAGGAATCACGTCTTAGAATGAGATTTCTGCACCCCAACCCACTGCCTGTGTGTATCACCCAATAGTTTACTTTATTCCCGATCATAAGTACCTGGTCAGGTAGGGCCTCGTATGGAGGCTGGTGTCTCGAATCAGCTTCCAGGAAGCATCCTGGAGTTGGGACCACAGTGGTGACATGGATAAGGTCCCCTTATCCAGGCAAATTGATTGACAGACAAATGGTGAATGCTAAGAAAGCATTATGTCTCCTGAAAAGCCCATCGTGAATTGTATTAAATTATTGAACCTTGGTTAATGAAAGGGTTAAAGACAGTGAGTTTCGAAGTGGATTGAAAGCCATTGTATTTGTCTTCAACAACTCTTCAGTACTTGCTTTAAGGCATTTGGCTCTGAAAAGGCATTTAGGAGTGTAGGGGGGACCCAGTGGTTGCCAGTGTGTTGCCAGGGGCCCAGTGAGGGGAAGTGGTATGCCTTGATGGCAGTGAGGGAGGTGGGTGGGTTCTGTATGGTGTGGGTTCAAAGCTTGTGGCTGGGCAGAAGGATCATGGTGTGCTCTGCCAGACAGAATGAGAGCTTTGTAGCTACAAACTTGCTTCAGCCACAGAATTTTGGCTCCGCTACTTGGAGGGCTGTGTGGCTTTGGTCTATGAGTGAGAGTCTTTGAGCATCAGTGCTCTTGTCTATAAAATGGGAAAGCACCACCTATCTTTAGGGGTGGCTGACAGAATTGAGTGAGATTGCATCTCTTAAGGGATTGGGCGAGGGTCTGGCTGGAAGCATATGCTGTTAGAGTGAGAGACGATCAGACCAGCTCAGGATGTCATCAGACACCTTGGCATTGCCTGGCTTTTCACTTACTTGTGGGGCAATGTGCACAGCACTTTATGGTTGTCACTTACTTGGTCCTGCAAAAAGGATAGGTAAGGGGTTCTCTGGGAGATGGGCTTTCAGGCATAGGAAGATAGTTGTTTTGGATGTCCTGGGGACCCAAGCCTCCACTGTATCTAGTCTCTGATGCATCCATAAATGGCTCCATTCTCTCCCTCCTGTGCTGGTCTTCATTCTTCCTGGGGCATATTAAGCTTGTTTTTCCCCCGGGGTCTTTGCCCTTACGATCCTCTCTGCTTGGAGCACTCGGCCTCAGGTCTGCTCATATATTTGACTCTTATAATTAGGCTTCAGCCTGCGACCTCCTAAAGTTGTCCTCCTTTACCTGGGTTTAAAATAGCCCCCACTCTCATCCAACCTTGCACCCCCATTGTATTATTTCATAACTCTGCTTTATTCTCTATATCACTCACCCCTGTAGGAGTCTTGTTTATTTATCCCTTTGACTGCTCCCCCAACTACATTTTATGCTCCATGAGAACTGGGATCCTATCCGTCTTGTCCATAACTTTGTCTCCAGTGTTGAAGACAAGAGTGCAGGAAAGAATGAATGCTGTAGCTGGTGGCTTGTCATGCCTTGGCTACTGAATGGCCCCTGCCATGGCAGCTGGCTTCACTTTCCATAGGAGAGAAGCCATCCCGACCATGATGGGTTCACTCTGTGTTGCCAACATATGCGTGAGTTTCTGAGTCAAAGGGAGCATTTGCTGATTCCTTGGAGATACACACTTCCTGTTTTAGCCAGGGTCACACACTTTCGCCTTTTTTATGTCTTTACTTAAAAGCTGAAAAGGTCTCTTGCCGTGAAAGATGAATTGGGCTAAATACCCTATTATTACCACACACCACCTTCGGGGTGAAATGGTTCAAGCTGTGATTAAATGCAGTTGGTGTTTAAAAAAAAAAAAAAAAAAAAGGCTCGGCTGCCTGTAAGCCCAGAGAATGGTCTAATCCAGTTACTTCCTTAAGCATCTGGAGTGCCCTATCTATCTCACTCCTATCTTGAGGCTAGCTGGGACCCCACCCACCTAAGTTTCTGAGATTGATTTTAGATAGGATCAAAGTGAACAGTCCTAATTTGAGGATTTAAAAAAAGAATGATAAAATTCAATTCTGGCAGGTAGAAATGGACACAAGGTTTGGGCCCATGTAATCATTTCCCAGCAGTGACGAATTAACAGTAGGGGCAAGTCAGCAGGATGATGTTGTCCAGAAAAAAAGGCATTGCAACAAGGGCCGAGGCATCTGCAGACTCGGTGAACCTGCCATGGTTGGGCCTGTTGTGACAGAACCCGCCCTGACCCCTCAGCATGTGGTATCACCTGTCATGTGCGATCCTCTTCCTACTGTTAATAACATAGCTGCTTCTGCAGAGCCCTTACATGTCAGGCCCCACGTGAGGTGCTTTGCATGCTTTATTTCACTTAGTTCTCACAACCACTCTGTGAGAAAGGTACGGTTATCACCATTTTACTGATGAGGAAACGGAGGCACAGAGAGGTTCAGTACCCTTTCTGGACATCTTTGTAAGGTTACAAAGCTATACAAGGCCTTCTTCCAAATCCATAGCACTTGTCCAAAAAAAAAAAAAAAAGAAAACAATAAAAAAGTGCTGGAGGATGACAGAATATGGTTGCATCAGTACAAACTCCAAAATTGCCAGCAAAACAGTTCAGCAATCACCTTGCTGTTGAGAGTCAATAGCATCTTTAAATAATGGCACATGCATCATTGCCTGTGCTTTGAGCAGCTGTGTCTTAAAGGGGCAGTCACCTCCACCTCACCCACCCCGTCCACTCTATTGAAAATTCCAGACTGGTAGATTATGTTTCTAGTAGAGGCTGAAACAGTCATTAGGTCAGGTACTAAATCCAGGTTTGGCCTCCCGGGCTTGGGCGCAAGTGGTGCCTGAGGCTTCCTCTTTAACAGTATCAAAATGGTTGTTTGTATAACTTAACTCTTAAAAATAATCGTGCGAGAAATAGCATCGTGGCTTCACTTTTTTTTTTTTTTTTTAAAGATTTTTTTTGGGGAATTGGGGGGATCCGAACCGGGGCCCTCTGGCATCCCAAGCGAGTTCTTAACCATCGCGCCACTCGGCTGGCCCGTGGCTTCACTTTTTCTGTGAATATAGCAGCCTCTTTGAGGCGTCACTCACACATCACACAATTAGTTTACTTAAACTGTGCAATTCCCCACAACGTGCTTTCGGCACGCTTACAGAATTGTGAACACACAATTAGAGACCATTGGCGTCACCCTAAAAAGAAGCTTCGTGCCCAGTATTTGCTGTGTGACTTAATTTTTTTATTCAAAAAAGAAACCACCACGACTCCCTCCCTTTTTATGGATGCTCGGGACAATGTTTCTACATCTTTGCTGTAATCTGATCACAAACGTGGGAGAAAGAGACTTGCCCGACACCCCCCACAAAAAGTTGTCAGAGGCAGGAATAAATGTCACCCCCCTGAAGCCATGCCAGTGTTCATGGCTTAAAGGGACAATCCCTTTAATTCCATTTTCCTCAGACTGGGGAGGTGAGGAATTAAAAAAAAAAAAAATCTAAGGATATATGTTTTAAATATATGGAGTATGTTCTGGCAAACATCTTGACGAAGTCTTGAAGGAAGTCAGGCCACATGCTGAAAAACAGTTGTAGGCAGTCAGCAATAAAGCAGGCATCTCTTTAATACGGACCGTAATTTAAACGTACTTTTCCCCCCAGTCTTTTCCTCTTAAAGAGACAATTCTGGTGAATTCACTTTTAGGTCAATGAAGTCACTGCCTACTGGTGTTAATAGCAAAATAGTGGAAAAAAAGGGACCATTTTCTCCAGCAAACAGAATGGAATGTCAGTTTGTGACCTAGGGCCTCTGGGGATAATTCACTTCCTCCATAAGCAGAGGACACCAATTTCCTTCCCAGGAGGTCAGTGGCAGGAGGTATACAGTTACCATGGAGCCTAGATTCCAAGAGAAGTTTGAAATGTAATTGCCCTGCTGGTTTTGTTTAGCTGCAAGCTTACTCTTAGACCTAGGCAATAATGGGGAAATAATAGCCGGAATAATAGCTGGGTTGACCCATGGCAGAGAAAGAACTTTTTTTTCTTTTTTCATGAATATGGGAGGGTGGTCATTACGACTGCCATTTCTTCCAGATACATTTACCATCGGTGGTCCACTGAGCGAGACAAGGATTCTTATAGGTCAGTCCATTGTCCTGAATCACGAGACATAAATCAGAGCTGAGCATCAGAACTTCAGACTGTCTGTGACTCTGCAGCTCTGTAAATGGCAAGGGGAGGGTCCCCTCTGGCCCTTGGATAGAAGGCTGCTTATTTGTATTCAGGGATTGAATTGGGCTCCTGGTGACATCATCTCTGTTGACTTTGTGGCTGTAAATAATTCCAGTGAAAGGACTGCAGTGGAGCCCAAAGCTGTAGAGATTTCCACAATGTGAGCCATGCTGGACAGACCCTTGTAAGCCACAGCTCAGAACACCCACACACACCTCATAGAAGACTCAGATGGTTGCCTGCCTGTCACTCTTTCTAGTACCCTCCTGCTCCGTTGCACTGATCCTTCACCTGGACTTGAACCCACATTGAAAGACTTGAAAGTTTTGATAAAAACACCTTCTCTAGTCTCAAAATAGGAATCGCAGATTTTTGAAAGCCAGATATCTATATATCTATATCAATATCTATCTCTATCTATATCATTATCTCTGAAAAAACAGCTCTTTCAAAGTAAATGTCTCTGTTCAAGGAACCTAGGAGTTTATACAGCAATACGTAATTTCCCCACCTCTCTAAAAGGCCAAAAGACTTTCTCTTTTGAATTAGACTTTGATTCATGGTATCGGTCCAGCCTAAGGTTGAATGCCTTGAATTTTCTGGAAAGACCCTGTGGAATTCCAAAGTTTTCTTTTTTCTTTTCTTTTTTTTTTTTTTGGATTTTTATTGGGGAATTGGGGAAGGGGAACAGACAGGTTGCTGTCCTTTTGTTCTTCAGCCTAGTTGTGGAGGACGTTGCTTCACTGGCCCAAGTTGGCACCATCATTGCGCTCTTCCCGGGCGAGGCAGATCAGTCGCCGGCTTCTGGACGGCCACTCATGCTGGCTGCTGGCTACACATGGTAGCCCATGGCAACCCACTGCAGCAGGGGCTGCTGCCTACACCATCGCTGGCGACCCACGGCAGCCCAGCTCCAGGTTGAGCTGTTGTTCAGCATCTTAGCTGTAGAGGGCAGTGTCACTGGCCCTCATATGTGGATCCGAACCGGGACCCTCTGGCATCCGAAGCCAGCTCTTAACTAACACACCACTCGGCCGGCCCCCAAAGTATTCTTTTTTTTTTTTTTTTAAGATTTTATTGGGGAACTGGGGGAGGGGAACAGTGCTGGGGAATCAGGGGAAGGGGAACAGACAAGTTGCTGTCATTTTGTTCTTCAGTCTCCTTGTGGAGGATGTTGCTTCACTGGCCCAAGCTGGCACCATCATTGCGCTCTTCCCGGGTGAGGCAGATCAGTCGCCGGCTTCTGGACGGCCGCTCACTGCGGCTGCTGGCTGCTGGCTACACACGGTAGCTTATGGTAGCCCACTGCAGCAGGGTACTGCAGCCTACGCCGTCGCCAGCGACTCACGGCAGCCCAGCTCCAGGTTGAGCTGTCGTTCAGCATCTTAGCTGTAGAGGGCAGTGTCACTGGCCCTCATAGGTGGGATCCAAACTGGGGACCTCTGGTGTCCCAAGCCAGTTCTTAACCAATGCGCCACTTGGCCAGCCCCCCCCCCCAAAGTATTCTTATTATTCCCTGTATGCAGGAATGCCTGCACTTACCTAAATGCTCATATTCCTTTGTTTGATTTCTCATTAAGATTTAAAAATACATTTAAAAAAATCAGCATCTAATGTTTTCTTAATAATGGAGACCTTTCGATTTATAAACTTTGCACTTTGTATTATTTTAGGATGTATTATGATCAGGAAGCAGCCCTTTTGGTGAATGAAGGCAAGCTGATAATACTAGCCTTGCTCAATTGAAGATGCCATTTTGAAGAGTAAAGGGTAACATGTGAAAAGTGTAAGACAATAGTATTGTCTTTTGCCTGGAACTAACCTTTTGACTGTTAAAGAACACCCAGTTAAATGTGTTCTCCTAATACCGTGTTTTTTGTGGACAATTTAGAATTTGGGAAAAATAGTCATTTGTAATGTCTTTAAATATCTTCTAAGAATATTTCGACTTGCTGGTTCAGTCTTGCTTTTTGTCTTTTATTTGATAGTGTAATAGATGTGAAAGGCACACCTAGTGTGCACAGATGTGTTGCCAGAGAGAATCAAGCACACAGTTGCCATTTCCCTGTCCCTTTCCCCATGGAGCTCTGGCCGACTACTAAATGGCCGAGCTCCGATGAAGTAGAAGGACTTCCGAGTAATATCTGGCTCTGTAGAACTTCCCCAGGAGAAGGTATCCAAAGCCACCAGTATCTGTGTACAGCACCTAGTTGACCTCAGGTCAGCCCTTCTGGTCCTTTTAAGCCCATTAACTGAGGGACCACCATAAGACATGCTGTTAGCTCAGGTCCAACAGGCTGGCTAGCTGACAGAGTCCAGCTCTATATCCATTTGTTGTTTTCTTAGCTTTCCTCCCTGTTAGCATCCAGTCTTCTTGCAGGAGGGATTAGCACACCAAGTCATAAAACAGCTATATGATGAGTGTATTTGACATATTCCAACTTTCTCCGTCCCCTTGGATGGGTCCCCAATGTACTCACTGAGATGCTGAAGGGAACTTGCATCCAGGGGTACAGCTCAAACCGGGACTCGCAGACACTGCTGATGGGAGGGCTAGTGAGGACTACGGCTTTGCAAAACTGATTGGTGGTACCTACTCAAACTACGTATACTTGTATCCTTTGATTGACAATTCTACTCTCAGGTAGATACCTCAGCGTATATGTGATAGGCACAAGTATGACGTTATGCATGATATCTGCAGCTGAAAACAACCCAGATAGCCATCCATAGTAGAATGGACAGAAAAATTGTGGTGTATGCATACAACAGAATCCATCACAAAGATAAAAACAAACTATCGTTGTATGCAGAAACATAGGTGAACCTCACAGACATGAAAATGACCAAAAAAAAAAAAAAAAAAAAAGGCCAGACCCAAAATAGAATATTCTGTGTGATTCTATAATATTTATATGATATCAAGAGTAGATAAACCTAATCAGTGGCACTGAGGAGCCTTGTGGGTGTGGGAACGTCCTGTGTCATGATTTCAATTGAAAATAAGAAAGACTATGCCCCCCTGACAGATGTTTGTCAGAGCCAGTGGCTTGGCATTCCAGGCTGGTTGGACTGTACCAGGAAAGGAAGGAGTAGGATGATTTCTCAAGAAACAGGAAAACATCTGCCAACTTTGGGTTTGTATCTGACCAAAATAATTGGGTTGGGGGCAGATTGAGTTTCTGAATGACTTTTACCACTGTCCTGGGCCTTCCAGGAATAATGCACCTGGGCACTCGAGCGTCTTAGTGGTCCCTGTCCCATCCTGGTTTCACTCTCTACTTCCTTGTGTGTCTGACTGAGAGCTCCCGAGGGCAGGTTGCTGTTTCGTTGCATTTGTTTCTCTGGGGCCTGGCACCCAGTACTGGCTCCAAGAAGAAGTATTGGCTTTATGAAACTTGGGGGTTCTGAGCCTCTTCCTTTGTCACGTGGTTTTGTGGTTAACAATTGTAAAATGCAAATGGGAAAATATATAAATCAGTCAGCATGGACATGGTTCATTAGCTCCTAAGTACTTTCTGTGCCCTCTCTTTCCCCCCACTGTGATCAATCTATAAAAATATTTTTAAAGAATCTTGTGGAGGAAGAATAATAGAAAACAAGGAATCTGTAAAATCTTTGATTCCGAGGAAAAACGTCTTTCGCTTTCCAAGTCTTAAGAGGAAGGCATTGGCTCCATTTTTCTAGGAATTCAGAAAAGCTTTTGTCTATCCGACTTATGACGGAACAGGATGGTACCTTTAAGAGGACCTCCAGTTTCCACTGAAAGACACATGTGTCCTACTGGACATTTAAAGTATGCTGGGCTGGCAGATCTGTCCAGCAGGATGGAGCTGGGTGTCCCCACAGCCCTTCTTGTAACCTCTCTCACAGCAGAGGCTGAAGCTTGACTGATGTAGAATTCTGCCCATTATTTGTTGGTGTCTTTCTCTGACCGTTGAGCTTGGCTTACCCCCTCAGCTTGGCTCTTGCCTCACAGCCCAGATGCGATGTGCTGGCTACTCTCTTTGTGAAATCTTGGGGGGTGAGCCTGCTTTCTCCCTGGCTTCCTGGGCTCCATACTGCAATCCACGCCTCATGTACTGACCTTGGCCAGGAAAGCACCCCTTCCAGACCTATAAAAGATTTTTGATTACAGAACCTAAAGAAGGCTTCTGAACACTGACATCTTTGGTATAAGTTAAGGCCCTGAAAAGGAAAGAGGTGAAGAGGTACAAGAATCTTGGAAGCACTGATTGTTTTTTTTTTTAAGTAGGAGATGTGATCTATAGGGAAGACGGATGAGTCACAACCAGCCCAAGCAAAACTCCCACCTTGAATAAAGAGAATGACTAAGGTAATAGCAATCCGTCCCCACCGGGAGGCCTGGGATGGGCATTTGTGAGTATCTCTGTCTCCACCAGCGGGTTTGCTGAGCCTGGGGCCAAGTAAGCAAGTTCCCTCTTTCTTTCTTAGTGGTCATGGGAGTTTATTCTTTTTTCACAGTCAATTGGAAAATAACAGTTGCAAAGGCATTTTGAAGGATACACACTGCGGTATTGGGCTACCCGTGCTTGGCCCGAAAATGCATCAAAGGGATTGGGAATCACAAAGAAAACCATACAGCCCAGCTTTTATTCCTCAGCAAACATTTCCTGCATGCCTGCTCTGTTCCAGGTGCTGGCTGGGTGCTGGGGCCAATGCACGGTTGACTAAAAAAACACAAGTCCCTGCCCACATGGCACTTGGACCCATTGTTTAAGAAGCAAGCTTAGACCTGAGCTGCACAGGGGAAAAATCTCAGATTCTCAGGGGCAGGAAGAGACATTGTTTTCATTATTTGAATGGCAGCCGAATAGGGGGAGGAAACAGGGAGGTCAAAAATGGGGAAGTTTTGAGGAGCTGGCAAGACAAATGCCCCCATCCCAAGTCTTTGAGTCAGCTAGGCTCTTCTGAATTCACATTCAGCCATTGTCACCTTCCCCCAGTGAGAAACTTCTCTGATCTCCTGTCAAACGTGAGTTCAGAAAGAAAGGGACAGGCTTTGAATAACAACGTGCTTCTGTTGCTTGATTCTTCCCTGAGCCTGAGAAGGAAATGAGTGAGCCCCAAGACTGGAGGGAAAGCAAGTGTTTCTTTGGAATATTTCTTTTGGACCGTGAAGCTCTCTCATTTGTTTCTAGATTGTTCTTGCCTTCCACCTTGAAGAAAACTAGTTTTTGAAAGTGTTGCTTCCCTCAGTAGAGATGTGTCTTGACACAAAGACCAACTCTTAGAAACGTGTTGCATAGGTACACTTCCAGGCATAAAAGAAGAATCTTGTAGATACTTCTGAGATTCATGAAATCCTGGCTCAGTGTTAACCTTGTGCTCTAAGAGAGCCCAAAGGGGTCAATTCTCAGTGGAGAGTCCACCACGCAGGTGGAATATAAGCCATGCAACTACCCCCAGGCTTGTCACACAGGGGCGTTTACCCTTCTGGGGGTTCCTGGGAGGATCTTCATAAGCCACTGGGTGGCCCCTAAATCTTTGGGAAGGCATGGAGCTGGAGGGCCCGAATCCCCACTACAGTCCTTTGATTTCCTTGTGCTGTTGTGCCCAGTCTGTTTCCTTTTCTCTCTCTCACTACCCTCTGCCCCCTCCCCTTTCCCCCATTCCTCTCCTACCTGTACATTTGCAACATACCTTGGCTGTATGCACCTGCTTGATCTAGCCCTTTAAGCTAAAGAAATTCAGACCTCTGTTAAATTAATTAAACAAAGAGGCCATTAGACAGAGGCAGCATTAATGTGTGGTGGCTTCTATAAGCAAACTAAAACCTCAGCCTGTAAATGCCTCAAGGTTACAAAATCAAAATGCTATGAATAATCACAAATGGCCAACAAGGCTTTAAGCTATAGCCAATCAAATCATTTCCTACCTTTGCTTCCAAACCTTCCTAGCCACTTCCATTGTGGTGCTGTCCAATTGGAATCGATTTTGACTCAAAGAAACTCATAAAAAGAATTTAAATATGCTTTGGTTTATCATTTAATACCCCTGCTGTTAACTTTCTATCTGGGAGTTAGAAACTTACAGAGTGTCACACTGAATAGAACCTCCAACAGAAAAGAGGCTATTTTTCATTATTAAAGCAGCTTTTCGTCACCCGTTTGATATAGTAAAATGGTCTAGAAAGGTGAAGGGAACCAGGGAACTGTTAAACCTGAGAAAGAAATGAAACTGACTTGAGTTTTCGTTCATTTGGCCTGTGCACATGCCCAGTGCTGGGCTAGGCATGAAGATAGATAGGACTCTACTGCTGTACAGAGACCTTAACCACTTAATAGGGAAGAGAAACATCCAGGTGCTTTTAACCCAGTGCAGCACGTTATCACAGGGGTTCTCCCCAGATGCAGGAGGGGATTCACAGAGGGCTTGGTGTTGTAGCCCAGTGGGGGTGAGCCAGTGGTTGTCGGCCAGTTGAGAAGGGAGTTTCAGGCAGGGAAGTACAGAGAAAATGTTTGAAGACATAGAGAGCATGGCATGTCCAACAGAGTGCAGTGGGGGAGGGGGTGTGGCTGGCAGGAAGGAGGGGGGGCAGGAAGGGGTGTGGGCACAGATCAAGAGAGCCTTATGTGGAGTCTGGAATTTACCATGCGGGCAATGAGCAGCCGTGACGGGACGGGGAGACCACGGGGCCAGGTCACTGTGTTAGAAAGCCTGAAGGTAGCAGGCTGGAGGTGGATTAGAGCACAGTGAACCTGGAGGCAGAGGGAGGCAGGAGCAAGGCTGGGAAAGGGCAGTCAGGTCCCAGCTACCCGGGCGTGAGCAGTGCGGTCTCCCCATCATGACAGTCCTGTGATGTCGGGAGCATCTGTCCTGTAATCTCACCGTGTCACACTGAGACCAGCTGGTGGAATGGACTTCCTTAAAGATTGACCAGGCCTATTGCTTAATCAGCACACTAGCAGCTTCCTCGTGGATCTTAGCCAGGACACTTAATCTTCCCAGCTTTCCATCCCAGAGACAAAAGACTAGTTGTTGGGCCGTCTCTGACACTGGGGACACGGCAATGAACATGGTGGACTAAAGCCACCTTCCTGAAGGATCTGACATTACTAGTAAACAAGAGATCCACCTTGGATGCTAGGTAGCCATGAAGGTGCTGGCCACAGATACAATAGAGAGCTGCCAGGGTGAAGGGGGCTTAGTTTTCAGTGGGCACCAGTACAGCTTAAATGAGGTGGCCTTTTAGCAAACTGGATCCCTGAGGACATGCATATCAAAGGTTCAGTGGTCTAAAGGCAGGCCCCCTATGAGCCCATTAGATTTTTAGGGGTTCTGTTGACCCAGAGGCTCTGCTGCATGTCTTCAGAGTGAGCGGCCAGGCTGACTATAGAGGACCCACCTCTGGTGAACGTGCTGGAAAGAGGTTCTAATAAACACTCTCAGTTTCTCTGCCTGGAACTTTTCTTTGGTATTCAAAACAACTCACCACTCCCTCCTCCCCTGTGTCCCCAATTTATTTGTTAAAAAAAAGAAAAGAAAATGTTCAGCTCAGCTGTAGCATCTGTTTTCCACCGAGGCCCCTGTTTGTTTCTCAGTTTTCCAGCTGGTTTGACTTATCAGGACACGAGCAGGTCACTTGACTGGCCCAAGGCCACACAGTGGAAAAAAAAAAAAAAGGTTCAGCCAAACTTATTATTATTTTTTTAAGTCGCACAGTTGCTGGGAGCTCTGTGGTTGTGGCAGATGGGATGCTAATGACATTCACTGAGAACTTACGCACCCAGAGCCTGGGCGCAGAACTGTGTGCCT
>NW_017731385.1:590224-615077 GCF_001890085.2 Hipposideros armiger
CAATGAAGTTGTCTTTCCTCCCCCTTCTTCGCATCCCCTTCCCCGCCCCACCCCCAACCATTTCAAATTCACAACCAAATTGCTACAGTGTGAGGCCACTTTGCACATGACTTGAAGGCTCCCCCATCAGAGGCCACTGTTCCAGTTTGGGCTGGCTTCTTCTTCAAAGACTACAACCCAGGGTCTCAGCCTCGCCCAATGAAGTTGTCTTTCCTCCCCCTTCTTCGCATCCCCTTCCCCGCCCCACCCCCAACCATTTCAAATTCACAACCAAATTGCTACAGTGTGAGGGAATTTCTGGATACGAATTGTGCGTAGTCGCTGGTGAAATCGTAGGGATGGAATAGGAAAAAAAGCCAGGTCGACCTGGTTGAAACCCCAGGCTTTTGATTTGGCTGAGTAACAACCCTGGGAGAATTGGTCAACCTCCCTACGCCTTCTTTCCCTAGCTTATGAAATAAGGGGACTGTTAGGAGAATTGGAGGAGAGAAGGCATGAGAAGTGCTAATTGTCTAGGCTGGTCTTCAGCTGAGACGCCAATAAATGTGACTTCTGTTGTTTTCCCACATCTTCGTTGTAGGTTTCAAATCATCCCTAAGCCGAGGTGCTCACTGTCCCCATTAGACTCCTGCTGCAATTTCTGCTCAGGGTGGCAACAAGGGGTGGTGCTGAGTTGTGGTGGTGGTGGTGGGGGGCCTGGCAGAGAGGGGATTTGCCTTAGGGTGGAAACTCTTCTGTGGTGAGCACTGTCAGCTGCTTTCAGAGAAGTCCCCTTGAGAGATGCTTCCTTCTAGACCCAGAGCGCTTCAAAGACGACAATAAATTGTGCTGGGGGCTGTGACAGTCGTGGCTGCCAAGGACAGGGCTGCACACAGCAGGCCTTCTCATTCCTTCAGAAGCATTCTCAGGCCCTGGGGCAAAGTTTCCTGTAAGTGTGGGTGTTAAAATGGCCTGTTTTGGTGTTGTTTTTGATATGCGCAACTCCTTCCAGAGGCTAAGAAATGCAAAGCCGGCCAGAAAATCGTCACAGAGGAATAAACAACATCAGAGCCGCATCCTGAGGCCCAGCAGTCAATTCTCCACACTTGCTCCCCACAACGCCCCTTCTCTGGGCTCCAGCTCCAAAGTTGTAGATGTTTCGGCAGAGAGGCGCGAGGCAGAAAAATGTTCCAAAGCTGTCTTGGCCCAGGAGGGCCCGCCCATGCTAGGATGGGGACCATTCCAAATTAAACAGGCCGCGTTATCACTCCAGACTTTCTTGGCGTGAGCAGCCCGTCTCCCGCCCCCAAACATATACATATATTTTTTGCAGATAATAGACAACCAGTCACAGCGTAAACACATGAGGCATTTGCAGGTGCTGTGTTCCTTTGTGTTCACCAACCAGATGTTCTTCTCTGGGACTTGTTTTCAGCCTCCTGGGCGCCCCACGCTGAACAGAAATGTCACTCTTTTCTTGCCCTTTTCAATGCAATCAAGCGAAATTCTCATTGGAGATTTCCCAACGTGGGCTGTAGATTGCACTTGCAAACTATTAATCTATTTGTGTCCATTTTTTTCTTTTCTTTTTTTTCCAATCTGGATTAGGCCAAGAAACGCCAGTCAAAATAAACATGTAAATCTTGACCTTTAAAAAAGTAACCGCTGCAGCAGAGCTGTGAAAGTAACCCTGGGGAACGTAGGTTGCAAAATTCCTGCCCGCGTCCTCGTGTGCTCGCTTGGCATGGAACGTGGTGGCAGCCCCACACACAGTATCCAAACCGAGGCCAGAGTGGGAAGGTGCCAGTGCTATTTCTATTGCTCCTGGTCAGCACGCCCAGCATGCTGGGGACACTTGGGGGGGTATTTGGACAGCATGTTCTCTGTCTTTTTGGCCAACTGTGCTGTGGATCAGTGGGTTTGTCTAGAGAAGGCTGAGCGCTTCTAGCATGTCTAACAGATGGAAGGAGGCAGTGAAGTGAGTGAACCTGAGGTGAGAAACCAAGGCTCCTTTAAAAACCACCCTGAAGTTCAGTCTCATGTGTCCTTAGCCTGGAAAGATTCCTGCTGGTTCTTGCTGAACAAGTCTTGGTCTGAGTGCTGGACCGATTTGGCCTCAGCAGGGGGAAGATGCCAGGAAGCCCCCATTGCTATTAAACTTTAGGATTCCTGGATCTGAAGGGAAGAAGCTTCATGGTCTTCCATCCCACCTTCCCTGGTACAGAAGCAGCCTCCGGCCATTGCTCCTCAGGCACTGAGTCTTAGCGTCATGCCGTCTTCCTAGGAGATACCCAGTGCAAGGCAACTTGGCCTGATTAGGCATTCTGCGGTTTTGGGTCCCCAGCCGATGATAAAAGGACATAGTCCTCAACGTCCTGGAGGTTACAGTGGATTGTGAGAAATGCATGCAGCCTGGTTGGATGCCTCAGAATTCAGTGTCACAGGTGCTGTGTGTGCTCCTCAAAAACACTGTAGTTACGAGATCTTCTTTGCGCTCTTCTTTGATCCTCATTAATAATACCTTGTGCTACCGTAAGCAGTTGCAATTTAGAAAACACTCGGGCTTACTTGAGTGAGGACAAATTTCGGAGGCAGGTGAAATGAGGCCCCCTTGCCAGGTGAATTAACTGGGCCTCAGTGAGGTCGTGTGATTTACCCAAAGCATCAAAACCAAACTCGCACCTTCACCTCTTGACTCTGACTAAACCCAGGGCTTTCCCCACTGTTTACATGTTATAGATAACAACACTGAGCCGGGAGCAGACAACTTTGCTTATAAAAAGTTTGTGACAGAGTCTAAGAAATCACCCACTTTTCTCTCTCCTCGCCTAATCCTCTTTCCAGGTCCCCAGGCAGCTGTGAGGGGGGCAATATGTGAAGATGGGGGAGAGCTTGTGATTATAGGGAAAGAAATCCAATACATAAATATGCTATCCCAGAGTTGATTACAAATTTGTAGTGTGTATATCATCATGAGGCCTAAAATAAAATAGTGGCAAAAGAAAATCTCTGCTAATCTGTTCCAATTATGGAATCTATTGTCGGACTCTCCTTTTGTATTATTACAGTATTTGCGTGTGGAATGTGCCTCCCCTGCGAAAGTAGTAATTTTGTATTTAAGACATGCTGGGTAATTACATACAGGAGTTGCACTTGAATTTTTCCATCTACTGACAGAAATGATGGAGTCCGTCACAGCTTTTGGATGACACCCATTTTCCCCCCCTTTTCAATGAGTTTTATGAACAAGAAGCGCTGCTCTAGACGGGCAGAGACAACAGTGCATCTGGGATTGGTTCTGTCACATGCAAGAGGATACTCATCCCTTGCTGTCAGTGTGCATTGGAGATGGAAAAGCACGTCTACGAGAGATGGGGCCACCCCGTGTGCTGAGACCCACTTGGTGGCATGCTGGCTGTTAGGTTTGCTTGGACCTCCCCCAGGTGAGCTTGCTGAATGAAATACCCACAAGGCAACTCATTTCTAAAGAGTAGACCCCGCCTCCCCAGGACATGGCTCTGCTATGGAGGTTCTCCGATACCCTACACTTGTACCGTCCAGTCTCCCACTTCTTCGGTCAGTCCCTCAGATGCCTGTTTTCATCTCGATTTATACTCTGAGGCTCTAACACTGTGCCTGGGACCCCGCATGGACTGATGTGGAGCTGTTGAGGAAACGCATGGAGGAATGACAAGCAAGCCTCGCATATGGCATTGCAGCGATGCCCTGTGGGTCCCTATGGCCTAAACATTTCAGTGTCCACTCACAATGCAGCCCAGCATAGAGGACGGGCGCGTGGAAGTCTCTAAGCAAAATGAAATGGCTCTTTGCTTGTCGATAGACGTGTGCTTGGGCCAAACTTTTGGGGCCAAATGTTGTGAGGCTTGCTTGATAAAAGTCTGGGGGTCGGTGTCTGAAAGCACCCCTGTTGTGAACCTTGCAATGCCGCCAAGATCTCGCTATGGGTGCCTAAATCTGTGGTGTGCTGCCAGGTCATCTGTCCAAAGCTAAGTGTCCTTCAGCGCCCCTGGCTGGACTCTCCGTGCATGCGTGTCCCTCTGCCACTTAGCATGTCCAGCTGTCCGTCAAGACTGCTCATTCTCTACCTTTTCTTTTTGCCTGCGAAGACCCTACTCGACATTTTTGGTGACTCAGATCAATTGCCATTTCCCTTTTCTTTATCCTCAAAAATTCTAAAATCCCTCCCCGCTTCTTGCTGGTACCTCTTACAGCACTTTGCTTATGTGCTAATTATTGTACTGGTCACAGTGAACTGGAATTACTAGAAATTCTTGACTGGATCTCTATTAAGGCATGGGTTGGTTGTATTCTCTTCATTTCAGTATTTCCTGAAGGTGTAGATACAAATTAAATGCTTCAACCTTGGTTGGATAAGCAATTGACTGACTGAATGAATGAATGAATGGGAAATAGAAGTAGAATGACTATTATTTATTTTTAATTTATGAAAAGAGATGAGATGGGTTATCCCAATTTTAGATCAATAGACATTCCTAACATCATCTCCTGGGTATCAGGCTCCTGGTGTACCAGCCACCAGCTCAGTTCTTGGCAAATATGTCCTTTGACCTTTGGCTTCATTTATTTATTCATTTCGCTTATGTTTAGCAGTCTTTTATTATATGCCTTCCCTTACGCGTTTCTTTTCCCTGTCCCTGTCTAATCCCTAGGCACCAGGGGCACCGATACCCTTAAGATATTGGAAAAGATGATACAGGAAAGTTTAGAAACTTTTTGAAATATGATACTGAGAAAAGGCTCACTGGTTATTTTTAAACCTGACTTTTCCTTCCTTGGGTTTCTAGCATCCGAGATCATTAAAAATAGATAGCATTTAGACTATTTTACACACCTATCTTTATTTCCACCATTAATTTTGCTGTTTCTTCCTGTGGTTCTCTGAGGTTGAAGCAAGAAAACTCAAGGTCACTTTCAATGTCACATGGCTTCACTGCTCTGGGCCCACATTCCAATGTGAAAGCTCCTTTATTCTCACGATTTGTACCTTTTCATGAAAAGACACTTCTGCAGAACTGTATCTTATAGTCAAGCCTTAGGGTTCTAAAACTTGAAACTCTGAAATTAATATAACCACTCCAGTGTCATTTGGATTCAAAATGCGGAGAGGATATTTAGCTAAATGATCTGATGATGAGTTCACATTCGAGTTTTATACGGATATTAGGATTTCAGCAACTAGACAGCAGAACAAGAGCATCTCTTTTGATCCTAATATTCTCTCCCTTTAATAATCCTTCTGGAACTGACCTGAGAAGTCATACTCCCCCCAGCATCAGTGCAGCTCAGGCCACATCCTCGCTTCTTATCTCCTTCTTACCACTTTAACTTGCATCCTCTTAACATTTGTCTCCACATCTGTTTCTCCTTTCTAGACTGCAAATTTCTTGGAGGCAAGGGCTTCCTTATTCATCTTCTTCTCCCCACCCCAAAGCCTAAAATAATGTGTAATAAATGTCTGTGGTATAAACACAGACTTTCCCGAAAGGATAAGAGACCAGTCCCCCCCCCCCCAAAGTACTGAAGAAGACAGAGGCATCAGAGACATTGTTGACGTTTTTGTTCTGCTTGAATCTTGTCCACACCCAATACTGGAGGCCTTCCATTGTTTGCTTCCTTCCGCCTTCCTTGTCTCCTGCTCTGAGCACTCGAGGTAGGCTTGTTAAAGGAATGAAAATGTTGACTGGCTGCGTCATTGATCGCATCTCAGAGAGTGAGGAAACATGCCTCAGAGGGCCTGACTCTGCTTTCAAAGGCACCAGGCACGGGGCTGCTGGTGCAAAGTCCCTTGTGAAAGACGGGCTTGAGTGCCTGACAAGCTGCAGTTTTGCTCTGAAACAGTGTCTGAAATCAATACCCATCGCCCAGAACGCGATGGAGGACCGGAGGCTTTGCAATGCTGCCTCTGATATTTCAAGAGCATCGCGGCTGTCCCCAAGGGGTTGGTGGGGGTCCGGCCTCACTCGGGCCCGGTGTGCTTGCTGCCAGGGCAGGGGGAGCCTGGGCTGTTCTCTCCAGAAATCCTGGAGCAGTTTTTGATCCATGCAAATCAGAGAAATGGAGACCCCATACCCCTTGGCTTCTGTTTTGATCTAGCAGAGCCTGTTTCAATTCCTTGAATTGATTTGTGAGGCTGATTGTCACCAAAGGAGTGATTCGTTTTGCTGCTGCTGCTGCAGGGCAAGAGAAATGGAGCAAAATTGACTGTTCTGGGGCGATCCCTAGGGCCGACCCATGCAAGAGGTGCACGTTTGGCCTCACCAGTGGATAAGGACACCAATGGGCAGGAACACCCATGAGCTCCTGGCATTCATTCCTTGAGAGAGTATATGCAGTGTTCAGTGAGTCCAGGGCCTGGTGGCATATCGATGCTTTCGAATACAAGAACTTTTCCCCAAGGTTGTCACATCTAGGCCTCTTATTAGAACTAATACCGGCACGTCCCCAGTTTAAGCAAGCTATTCATCATGCCCATGCAGACTAAGGAGGTAGGGAGCTATTTGGGCTCTTCTCATTGGGTCAGTTAGCAGCAAGTTTCTTTGTGGAGTTCCCCCTTTTCTCCCTGATTCCTTTCCTCCAACTCCCAGCACCCCTGGTTGTGTATCTCATGTGCACTGAGGCTCAATTCTCTCCCGAATTACATAATAGCGGGGCATCCTAATTGGTCTTTCTGTCCCCAAACTCTTCTGCTTTCAGAGTGCTCATTCTAACACAGATAGGACCATCCTCCTCTTTGCCCCAGTAACATACCAACATGTCCACATAATCCACATGCCCAGTCCACATAGTCCACATGCCTCTGGCCTCTGCTTTTCCATAGATTTCTTGTGTAGGAATGTAAGACTGTGTGTTCCATCTCAGACATTGCCGTGCTATGAATGCACTTGTATGGCAAGCTCTTCTCCATCCATCAAATGCTTCTGATTTGGCTGCAGAGCAAGCCACAGCATGCCCTCTACAAACATCAAGGAGGGGAAAATTTACCGCACGGCAAATTGCCTCCACGTCTCATCCAAAATAGACGTTTGATGAGGTTAGGTCAAAGTCTGCTCCACGTTCCTTCAGTGGTGTTTAGCGATGATCTCTTTAGGATAATTATGAACAACACCATTGACCGAAATATTAATCTGACACTATTCTACATTTTTATGTTTACATTATTAAAGCATTTGGAAAGATAGCTTTCTATAATAAAATTAGAGGCATTTTTATTTGTGTGTGGTGGGTTTAGATCAGCAGTTCTCAGGCAGGGGTCAGTTTAGGGCCTCCCACCCCAGAGGACATTTGACAACAACTGGAGACATTTTCGGCTGTCACACCGGGGCTTGCTACTGGCATCTAATAGGTGGAGGCCAGGGATGCGGCTAAACATCCTACAGTGCACAGGAGAGGCTCCACCTACCCTCCCAACAGAAAATTATCGGGTCCACATGTCAGTAGGGATCAGGAACCCTGGATTAAGTTAAATTGCCTTGAAATGTTTTCCACATTTCCAGCCTGAAATCACTTAAAAATATGTCTCCCTTCTAGCACAAGCAGAGTTAATAAAGTGCTGAATTCTGGGGCTTTGTCTCAAGTTGGAGGAGATAATCAATGCCTCGGATTTTTTCCTTGTTGTCAACTATCGACTTTCTTTCCATCTCTGGTATCCAAGCTCTTGTTGTGGTTTGGAGGGGTGGGTGGAGTGTGGGGAGGGGGGGCAGGTGCTCGTAGGATAGTTGGGGAGGTGAAGGAGAGCTTGACCCATCTCCCATCTCCCTGAAATGTGCCTTTAATTAGATAAGAGAAAATTTATCCAATAAATTCAATTTAACACCAGACCAAAGAAGAGATGAAGGAGACAGGAATAGGTGATCTTGCTGATTAGAATTAGAAATATGACTCGAATGTTTTTGAGGAAATAATTTATTTATGTGGTAGATAGATTCCTCTCAAGTCATTTAAAAATGTGATTGTTACATTCCTAAGACCAAGAATCCCCCCTTTACCTGCCAAAAATTCTGGGTGTTTCCCTTG
This sequence comes from Hipposideros armiger, assembly GCF_001890085.2. NCBI lineage: Eukaryota > Metazoa > Chordata > Mammalia > Chiroptera > Hipposideridae > Hipposideros > Hipposideros armiger. The sequence continues at coordinate 598,259 of NW_017731385.1, forward strand.
GCATTTCAACTTCAGTCTTCAGTACACTAAGTGAAAGGCAGGCACTTGTGTGGTTATTTCTGGGTCAAATTTCAATCTGACTTTTCAAGCCTTGTCTGCATCCATGCGCTCATTAACAGATTACTTTTTAAAACTATGCTTTTTTTATGCCTCATGTATTTCAGCACTCTGTTAGCTTTTGAGCAGTGCAAGTGTGAACAGCATATGATTCTTGCAGTTGAGAAATTAGTGAAGTCTAGTGGAAGAGATTTTTAAGCAAATATTTACAATTAATGGGGTCCGTTGCTATACAAGGAGAAACACAACGCCCTCTGGGAATGCACACAAGACAAATTCTGTGTAGGGAATTGAGGGGGAAACGTATGTGCAAGATAAATGAGTTGGGTATTGAAGGATGAATAGGAGGTTTCCCAGGAAGAGGAGTGACAAGAGGCAAGATATTAAGAAACATGGATTGATATACTGTGACAGGAATACAATGTTAATAGAGAGGTATGGCAGGACACGAAGTTGATTTTATTCTTCAAAGTATGGCGAGATCTTTTTGGGGAGAGAGCTCTGCCCTGTTGTTTTGTATCCCCAGGGCCTGTGACAGTACCAGGCACACAGCACTTTATCAGCTTCAGCAGCATCATCAACACTCACACCGAACAAGCAACAAGCGGTTGAAGATTGTGTGCTCCGGGTCTCTAAGCAGAGAAATAATATGACTAGGGTTGGAGGCACTGGGCGAGGTTAGACAGGAAGAAAAGTAGAAAGTTGAGCCCTGAGGAAACTGATCTGGTTAAGTTGAGATAAGGACCACAGCAGAAAGAAAGAAGGGAAGAGCAAGGATTCTAGAGTTATTTGGTAGGTACGTTTCAGAGAACTTGGTAAACAGAAGAAACGGAAGAGTGATTGATGTAAGGGCTGGTTGGAGATGTTGTCGTTCGTAGCATCCACAGCCGCATACGCAGGACAGTCTAACTTTCAGAGTGTCGTATTCGAGGTAGCACCTGCAGATGCCACGGATAAGCTGTGGTCTGGCGGGGAGATATTGGTCTGAAGATTTACTGGCTCACCTGGTGGTTGTCTCCTGTGCTTTGTCTCCAGGGACCTTGGCTCCTGGCTGCTGACCTGTCTTCCCTGACTCTCACATCCCCTGCGACCTGCCAGGGTGGTGTTGGCCTCACCATCTCTTTGCCTGGCTGGCCCACCTTGAATCGCAGACTCTGAGAGTTGCCTGATCTCTAGATGCTGGTGACAACCTACCCTCTTGCTCTTTTTGCCCTCCCCAAACTCATTGCCCAAGCTCATCATCCACAGGAAGAGGTGAGTGAGTCTTTTCATCACTTTGATGATACCGTTGGCATCCCTTTTGCGGTCCAACTACCAAAGGAAAGTGCATTGTAACACAATAGCCCTAATGTATGCCCCTCCTTAACAAGACTTACATAAATTTACTAACGTGTCTATTTCTACTAAATGAAATTTTGGAAAAAAAAACACAACATTTTTATCCTTAACACCAATCTGGGACATTGTGGGGATATGAAATTAACTTCAGCATACACAGCAGAAAAAAGAAAACCAAACAGCCAATTCTGTAAAGACCAAATCTGCCGTGAGATTTCACATTTCTAAGTCTCTCAAGAAATAGAGCATGGCAGCTCTTAACGGTCTTCACATTTTTAGGTTTGATGGTGCCAGTAGATTTTCTCAACATGTATTTTTAAAGGAACAGACTGAATGAGTTCCTTACACAGGGAGATGATTCTGATTTTATTTGCTGAACAGCTCCTCCTTAGGTCTGACTTAGTATAACAGGATGCCTTTAGGCCTTCGATACTGTTTCAAATCAGGAACTTTCATGTAGCATATTGCCAAATATACAACTTTATCTGGGAAAGCATGTGGGCCAATGAGGTCTGGGTTTGACCCTCCTCCTCCTCCTCCCCGCCCCCCGCCTGCCCCAGTCTGCCATATCCTTGATGTAAGATGCTTACCTTGTCTATGCCTCAGTTTATAAAAGTAGCATTGCAGGGTTGCTGTGAGTATAATAATGAGAGCGTGTACTGAAAGTATCAGCGTGTCGTAGGTCCTTCCACAGAACTTGGTGGTTCTGGTTCAAGGTCTGGCTCACGTTCAAGGAACACCAAACCACATAATTGCCCTCATCCCCTGTTAATGCATAAAGAATTTAAATTAGTCACTCAATCCGGCACAATGTGGTCATAAAGATATATATTTTCCAATTTGAGTCTTATATGTGGAAATTGGGTAGACATGGAACCCAGGGACACACAGTTAATAATAAGCAATTCAGTCTGTGGCCCACAAGGCAGAGTTGAGGCCAGGTTGTGAGGAAAGGGCAAAGGAAGCGTGGACAGATATTCTAACATATTCCATCTATTGTTCACCAACCGCCACACAGAGCCAGGTTCTTTTATATTTGCTCCTTCTTCCTACCCTGTGATGGGCTAGCTCTGATTCAAGTTGCAGATAGAGTTGTGCTCTGAGAAGTTTAGTAACTTTCCAAGATCTCATGGCCAGTAAGGATGAATAGCTGGGTTTTGTTCAAATCTCACATCTTCCCAATGCCCCATGCTGCTTCCTGGGGACTGGAAATGAGTACCTTTGTAGATAGTGAAAAACACATGGGAGTTTTGATATCCCTGCTCCCAGAAGGAAGGCTGCTTGCATTGACTATGACAGTACAAAGGAGGACACATTCAGCCATGGATTGGTCGAGCTGTGTCTTCTGGAAGGTTCTACCTGTCATCCCCCAAACTCCTGCTCAGGCTCCGACATCATTGCCTGCATGGGCCCTGCCCTGCTCCCACCTCATGACTACTGGCCCCCTCTGCCCTTAGTGGGAACCTAGACATGGATGTGGGGAGCATCAGTATTGGATATGCACATCCCATGGCATCTTAGAGCAGGGCATGGCAGCAGCTGGCTTCATCCTGGACTGGCAGAGCCAAGGTGCTTTTGGTGGGCAGCTTGGCAGGGGTGAGCCTCTCATCTACCCCAAGTCTGGGTTACCTAGCATGTCCTGTCCAAGAGATTGCAATACTCCTGGGGGCTGCCCATCTGGTGGTCAGCTTCTGGCAAGAGAAGATACCTGGCTCAGCTTCCTCACCATGCTTGGGGCATGGTATGTTGGTCCAGCGGCTTCTGGGTGGGGAGTCCTGGAAGTTGGTGCAGCATGAGCTGGCATGTGCACATGTACATACACGGAGTCAGAGGGAGGGTATGTGAGAGTCTAGTTTGATTGCTTCCTCTTCACCCTGGGTTTACGGGGATGGCTGCACACATGACACTCAACACTAGACGGATGAGATTGACAACAACCAGTTGAACATGTCCCTGATGAACTCCAAGAAGGAGGAAACCACACGTGACACACAGGGCCTCACCTAGGAACAGAGTGAATTAGCAGGGGCTGTAGGAGGCAGGCTTTATAGTAACAAGGGGAGAGGTGCTCCCTGGTTCCCATGGAGAATGGGATTGGCTTGCTTGAATAATTTCATAGGATGGCAGGGAACGGAAACCAGCTACTCAGGAATAAGAAGGCACTGTGCCTGGCCCCCATGGTAAGGAAGGACATTTGGCTGGGGTACCCTACCTGTAGGAGCAGAGAGAAGAGGAGAACTTGTGGTTAGGCCATGTGAAGCCCTCCTGGCTTTGGGTGTCAGGGCAGCACAGAATATTGAACCTCAATTTTAGGTCTTACACGGCTGGGTCTGCACTCACCTCATGAGTATCTCTATGCCTCAGGAAGTGCAACATTAAATAGCAAAAATACAACTTAGCAGGTAGAGGGAGTTGGTGGTGGGCTGGAGACAGAGACAGAAAGAGACTATGGAGAAAGGAGAAACCTTTATGTTTCAATACCTCTAATGACACTTTTTTTCCTGCTTTATGAACAAAGGACCTTGCCTTTTCATTTTGCACGAGGCTCCACACATTATGGAGGCAGTGTGGCTGAGACGTTAGAGGATAAGTTGTGTGACCCAGTTACCTGGAGCCCATGTCATTTATTTTTGGTACTTAATTGACCCCACAGGTGTTTGAGTTTGAGGCAGTGACATACAGGATGTACCTTGAAATGAACTGTGAAGTAAACGGGCAGTCATGGTCCCCAATGAGCTAGTCTGTCTGTGAAACCCCAGAAGTTAGGTAACCCCCGATTTCTCCTGCAGTCCAGTGTCTCAATTCCCAACAATGATTCTGGTTTTCTGCATGATCTTTGACATGGATATATGAGTCATCAAGCACTGAAATGAGTCCTTGATGGTTGCATTTTCAGGTAGTAATTAATGCTATGGACCATCTGATCGTGAACTTGCTCTCTTGTTTCGCAGTAATTGGTAACCCGGTCCACCGAGCCTTCACCTGGTCATCCCCTGGGTGAGTGTAAAGTCATTATCTGACTTCCCTGATTATTGACTTTTATTATTTAAGAGCTAAAACAGAGCTACTAATTGGACATGCTGTGAAATATTTTTCCTCTTGCTAAGAAAATGTGTTGGTTGCTGGCGAGGGACTTGTATTCCAGGAAGCCCTGGAGCAGCCGAGCAGGCTCTGTCTGGCTCTGTCCACTGTGGGCTGCATTGGGTGTTGTAAGGCTTCTTGGTTTTGGTGGCACAGCAAATTGCGTTATTGCTCTCAATACCGAGGGGGTGGGGGACGTCTCAATATTTTGATTAACCAGGGGGAAAAGTTGGAGAAGCCTCCATAAAACCTTAATGGTTCATTGTTAGGGTGGAGAATTTCAATCTGATTTATAGAATTTTCCTCTCCTTTTTTTTAAATGAAAATAGTTTTTTATTGCTTTTGGTTACAAAGCACATGTCTAACCAACTGCTAAAAAAAAAAAAAAAAAGTAGGTACTGCCAAAGAGAAGTCCTATTGGGTCTAGTTAAGGAATAAAAGAGGTTCATTTATAATTAAGATTGTTCCTCAGAGGGAAGTTAACACATATGTACTTAGTCTAACTTCTCTGTGCATGCATGTGTGCGTGTATGCATGTAGGATAAATAACTACTGTATTTGCTTACTGTATTGATCGGCATAGGGAGTCCTCTTGCTTAGTCAGCAAAGGCAAAACCCACCCTGGGTGAGGAGCACATAGTCTAAACTAGCGATGTCAGCTCATTAGACTGCACTCCATCCCTAACATCCCTCTTGCCACCTGAGAAACAACAGAAAGGAATAACGTAAGTGGAAAACAAAGTATTAGCCATATTGGTGGCAAAAGTGACTGTGAAACGTGGCTTCAGAATGAGAGTCATGCAGACGTCTCCTTAGCAAACCTCCAGGGTTAGCCGACCCCTCCATTCTAGCCATGGGCAGTCCTGGGTGGGACAGGTCTGCAAACTGGGAACTGGATGCTGAAGTTATCAAGGACAGTGAAAGTCCTGGAAAGTGGTCATGCAGTTCTGTTGAGATATGTGGAGAGTGGAAAGAAAGTCCATTAGGATGTAATAGACAGAGCACAGGATTCAAAGCTAGAGGGAATTTTAGCTCCATCGTCTATTGCTGAGTGAGCTTGGGCTCAATCTCTCTGGGCATCTGTTTCCCCATTTTAAAAAGTAATATCTACTTTGCATGATTATTGTGAGAACTGGCCTCATATATACACACGTGTCTAGTAGGTGCCGGGACCAAAGGAGGCATTCTGGAAGCGGTAGGGATTGTTACAGGGTTGGAGGGGCTGATTAAAATAGATATATTATACAACATTGAAATGGCAGGGGTCTACTAGAGAAAAGTGGCTTTAAGGATAAACCAGAAGAAGAAATGAATTCATATCTGTGTGTCTCTGTGTATGAGCAACTTCACAGGTGTCATCACTAAAAAGAGGGTCCACTCATCAACTATTCGGGATGTCTCTGTGCAGAGCTAGGAGGGATGGGAAGTCGGTGGAACAATTTCAGATCCTTCTTTAGGGAGCGATCGTTATTAACATGAATTTCACCAATGTCAGACTAGAAAGGACCAATCAGACTAATATGGGTGGATACTGTACATATAGGTCTTGTCCTGGACTTCTTAGTTCTTTGTTCCTGGTTTAATAAGTTATGTGCTTTGATTCGCCAGAGCGGGTAAAATTGGCACTGTCCATAGTGATTTGAAGGAATGTGCTTTATATCTTCCGTATATGAGTAGGAGATTTCTAAACTGAAACCTTTTGCTCAACTGATTCTAGGGTAATTCTTGACATTATATCTTGTAACGCAGTTTGTATCTGCTACTCGTCATTGAGCTCTCTCTTTAAAAATCCACATAAATGACAAGTCTCCTTGGGGTAGTCCTAGGTTTTGTGGTGTATTCCAGTTTTACATCTGGGTGTATTTGAGCAGGGTACTTTGAATGTAATTGTTAGGTCTGTGGTGTCCTCATTAAAGGTATCAATTTATGACACTTTCATAGAATATATAAGAATAGTACATTATCCTTTATGACTTAGAAAGGGAATACAAGACTGAGATATTCTCTTTACATCTTGTACCAGGTGAGGAGAATATATATGTAGGCTTATCTTGTTTGTAAATTTCTCATTATAGAGACTTTCAAATATATATATATAAAGGTAAAGAAAATAACCTCCCCCCTCAAGCCCACCAGGTACCTATCACAAAGTTTCATCAACAATCAACTCTTGGATAGTCTTTTTTTTCCCTACATCTTACTTACACACCCCCCCGCACCCCATCTAGATTATTTTAAAGCATATATCAGACTTCATATAATTTTATCTATAAACATCTCAATACATATCCCCAAAAGATAAAAAATTTAAAATACATAACCACATACCATTATCATGCCAACAAAATTAACAGCAATTTCTTTTTTTTTTTTTAAAGATATTTATTGGGGAATTGGGGGGATGGGAACAGTGCTGGGGGAATTGGGGAAAGGGGAACAGACAAGTTGCTGTCGTTTTTTATTCTTCAATCTAGTTGTGGAGGACGTCGCCCCACTGGCCCAAGTTGGCACCATCATCGCGCTCTTCTCTGGCGAGGCAGATCAGTCGCCGGCTTCTGGACGGCTGCTCACTGCGGCTGCTGGCCGCTCACGCTGGCTGCTGGCCACACACGGTAGCCCATGGCAATCCACTGCCACAGGGACTGCAGCCCACGCCGTCGCCGGCGACTCATGGCAGCCCAGCTCCAGGTCGAGCTGCCGTTCAGCATCTTAGCTGTAGAGGGCAGTGTCACTGGCCCTCATATGTGGGATCCGAACCGGGGCTCTCTGGCATCCCAAGCGAGTTCTTAACCATTGCGCCACTCGGCCGGCCCAACAGCAATTTCTTAGTGTCATCCATTATCCGTCAGCATTCCCATTGTCCCTTGTACCTTTTATGTATATATTAATTTTTTTTTTTAGCTGAGCTACCCTGCCACCTGTTGGCAGCTCAGTGGCAGCTCAGCTCGGGCCAGGAATCGAACCGGCGACCCTGTTGCTCAGAGCTCTCACTCTTGAGTGAGCTCTCAACCAACTGAGCCACTCGGCCAGCTCCCAATTTTTTTTAATTTTTAATAGTAAGGCTATAAGTAGTGTTGACATAGTATAGTTGTTAATATACCTGTTAAGTATCTTCTAATCTATTGAGAATTCCATCATTTATTTTTATTTTTTCCAACTTTATTGAGGTATAACTGAGAACTCTATCATAACATACAATAAACTGCACATACATTTTGACATATGTGTACAACTATGAAACCATCACCACAATCACAATAATGAACATATCCATCACTCCCTAAAGTGCAGGGATGGTAACCCCCCCGATCCCCTGCTTACCCTCTACCCCCAACCCAGCACAACCACTTACCTGCTTTCTGTCCCTGTAGATGAGTTTGCATTCTCTATAATTTCATGAGAATGAAATCATAGGGCCAGCCGAGTGGTGTGTTGTTTAAGAGCTGGCTTGGGACACCAGCTCTGAGCATCAGGGCCCCGGTTCGGATCCCACATGAGGGCCAGTGACACTGCCTTCTATAGCTAAGATGGTGAACAACAGCTCGACCTGGAGCTGGGCTGTCGTGAGTTGCTAATGATGGTGTAGGCTGCAGCCCCTGCTGCAGTAGGCTGCCATAAGCTACTGTGAGTGGCTGGCAGCTAGTGTGAGCCACTACCCAGTGGCTGGCGAACAACTGCCTCACCCAGGAAGAGCACAATGATAATACCAACATGGGCCAGTGAAGCGACGTCCTCCACAACTAGACTGAAGAACAAAAAGACAGCAACTTGTCTGTTCCTCTTCCCCAGATTCCCCAGTGCTGTTCCTCTCCCCTAACTTCCCCAATAAAATCTTTTTTTTTTAAAAAAAGAATGAAATTGTAAAGTGTGTGTTCTCTTTTTTATTTTATGAAGGTAAAATTCACATGCAAAAGAATGAAGTTAGACTGCTACTTCACACCACTTACAAAAATTAACTCCAAGTGAATTGGGCATGTAAGAGCTAATGTTATTAAATTCTTGGGAAAAAATGTAGGTGTAAATCTTTGTGACCTTGGCTTATGCAACAGTTTCTTAGATACAACCTCCAAAGCATAAGCAGCACAAACAGCAACAAAAAGAAATGGTACTTGATCAAAATTCAAAATTTTGATGCATCAAAGGACACTATCAAGAAAATTGAAAGATAACCCACTGTTCATAAAAGTGTCATTCATAATAGCCAAAAAATAGGAAATATCCCAAATATGTATCAAGTGATGGATGGAAAAACAAAGTGTAGTACTCATATGTCCATACAAGGAATATTACTCAGCCATAAAAAGAAATGAAGTATTGATACATGCTACAACATGGGTGTGAACCTTGAAAACATGTTAAGTGAAAGAAGCCAGTAACAAAAATCACGTATCATATGACTTCATTCATATGAAATGTCCAGAATAGGCAAATGTGCAGAGACAGAACGTAGATCCAATGGTTGCCTAGGCCCAGGTGTTGGAGGAGGGGGTTTTTGGAGTGACTGTGAGTAGCAATGAGATTTCCTTTTAGGGTGATGAAAATATTCTAAAATTTATGTGGTGGTGGTTGCATAACTGGGAGTATACTAAAAACCAGTGACTTGTACACTTTCAATATGTGTAATTCATGGCATGTGAACTATATATCTCCAGGAAGTTATTTATTTGAAAAGCTCATGTTCATCTTTGATACAGTTGGCCACAAAGGGTGGGAGGGGGTGGGGAACCAGCCACATGCCTCAGGTGATCTAGAGACTTGCGTTGTTATCTAGACACAGTTTTGCCATGGACATAGTTTGATCCTGAGCAGCTCATGTCTCTCTCGTATGCCTCACTTATTCCATGAATATGTAAAATTAGAAGGGTGGACCGGATAACCTCGAGATCTTGTCCAGGAATCTTCCCTGCTAATTTTGTAGCTTGTGACGCACTGGATGTGTTTCCATCTTTCGCCTTGATTTCCCGGTGGATTGTGGAAGTCAGCTAGAGATAGAGACAGACATTGCCTCAGCAAAAATGTATTTGGCTGGCCCTGCACTATGCTTTGTCATCCCTGGCACTGAGATGGTTTTATGTAACTATACGGTGTCTTTTTCATTATACCAAAATAGACACTCTATCAGCGTGTCATAGGAGAAAACACTGCTCTACCCCCAAGCCTCACGGCAAGTTTATATCATGCTCCCTAGATGCTCCTTTCTCTACTGCTGGTCCAATCATCTGTAATGTCTGCATTTTGGAAACAGGGCAAGGGTTACCCGTTTCCTCCCTCTTGGCCCTTGGAAGGCTGCCTCATCCTAGAAGTTCCAGTCCGAGGCCTTTCGTGACTCATCTTTGGTCTTTTATCCCACACAGAAAAGGGCTGCTTTGCCGTAAGCGGTTGTTCCATTTGTTCATACCCGTTTCCTGCCAAAGTAACAATTTCCCCCAAAGGAAATAAAAGATGTTCTGCGTCGTTCATTAGTTTATGCATGCGGAATGAATGAGGAACTGATGCGAAGAACCCAGCAGTAATGAGGTGGTGACCAAAACGGGATGGGGTGCCCCAAAAGCAATCTCTCGCAATGGGCAATTAATTATTAAAAATTGGAGCCCAGGTACGTTATATTACTACAGCCATCAGCCAGAGCATACAGTCTCATTAAAATTAGTGAGTCTTAAGCCTGTTTATTATAAACAGATAATTAGTTTCCACTTAAAGTGTTTGCCAGTTTCTTGTGCTAGAAAGAATTCAGGTTTGGATAATCATACCTTCTTTTGATTATACATATGTGACCATTAGATTTTTTATGGAAAATTGACGCATATGCATGGCTGTATATTATTATTATTATTATTATTATTATTATTATTATTATTACTACTACTACTACTACTACTATGTAATTTCCAAAAATACGGAGTAGATAGCTCACCTGTATTCCATGCTGAGTGTATGAGTAGCAGGGATGTGCAAGCATCTGATGATTGTTTTTCCCCCAAGATGAGCTTTCCTTTGTATTCCCTTTCTCCCGGCTGCCTTCATGCAATCACTGAGTTTTGGACAAAGTAGATCAACCTTCTATTTCTAGTTTGGGGGAAGTTTGCGGTTTGGGTTTGAAACATTTAAGTTTCTTGCTCTTATCCCCCCTAGCTAGTCCTCCTCCTGAATGACTCAGAATAATAGTGCTGCTGACGTGTTCCGCTCCTGGGACCTTGAGCTGCTGTGGGCTTGGTCATTGGTGGGTGTCCAGGCAGCCTCTCTGGCTCCCCTGCCATGCACAGGGGACCACCACGGCCAAGCGGCTCTGGTTACTCCTTTTAAAAAATCACACACACACACAAACACACTCACACACACACACACCTGCATACGCGGAGACAGACACATGCACATTTTTTTTTGTTTGTTTATTTGAAAGGGCGTTAGGAATACACAAATTTCCTTAGGTATTAGGAATGACTTTTTTTTTTTTGCCATGTGTATACATGAATGTATGTGTATGTAAATATATACATGTAAATATGGTTTTATATATACTATATAAATGTTTTATTTCTGTGGTCAAATTCCAAGAAAAGGCGCTTCTGTGACTGTGTTTCAAGTGGAAGTGAGAAACTGGGAACCAATTCAGTGTGAACTACCATTCCAAAGTCAGAGAAAGAAAGGGGCAGTTACATCAATACAGACAAAGGCATTTTTTCACAGCCAATCCTCCTGGAAGGTCATCAGATTAAAATGACAAAAAGCAAAACAGGGGCCTCTTCCTCTCCCCCTAACTGGGCACATTGTATAGATTTGTAAAATCCCCTGGAAAATAGAGTCTTGGACAGCACATTAGACACTAAAGACTTGTAACAGCTCTCTTCCAGAAGTGAAGAAAGCCCTCGTCAGGAACCCTTGACTGGGTGTTTATGGCTGGGAAATACTGTAACCCTATAATTTGTCTCTCGAACGCCGCATTCTTTTTTGGAACCAAAGCTACAGGTCAATTATTGCGGTTGGTGAGCTTTCCCTTTTGGGTGTGAATTGGGGCCAATTCTGCAGGAAAGAAGGGTTTCCTTTCTGGCATTGGCTCACTACAATTATGAAATCATATCATGGGTTTGCTGAAAACTGTATTCTTCAGGGAGCTCCAAGGGGATCCTATGAGGTTATCCTCGGGACACTGCGTTGGAAACCCTTTCTCACAGCAGGACCCAGCATCTCCTCTCCACGGCTGTCTCTTTGAACTTCTAGAACTTCCTCTTTCAAGACTTAGGATTCCAGAATCATAAGTGACCTCTTACTAAATCCATGGCTATGGTAATTTACTTATCCTTGGAATCAAGGACTTCTCTGGTCCGAGTTACCTTTGCTTAAATGTATCTCTTTCTACCTAGGAAGATGTCCTCTCTCCCTCTCCCTTTCTCTCCCTCCCTCTCTCCCTCCCTCCTTGTCTTTTCCCTACAATTATCTGTAACCTATTGTGTGAAAAGCATTCAATTTTATGTTACACTCACTTTGTGCATTTGGAGCAGTTTTTGTACTTCCTCTGATGTGCTTCTCAGGACAACCTGAGGAAAGGAGGGGAAATAATATTTCCAGAAGAGCAATGTTGATTATGGAGAGAATATGAGTTTGGGAGACATACGGGGATTCAATTCCCTTTCCCACACATACATATACGGCGTGGATAAACTGCCCCATCTTTTTCAGCCTTAGTGTCCACATCTGTAAATTAGCAATAGTAACAAGAACTTCTTGGCGTTTGGAAAATCGGAGGACATGCTTCAGGAGAGTGCCTTGTATATAGCCTAACACACACATACTGAGGGCCTTCTTGTCATCGTTATCCTTTCTATTATTAGCCTCAGTTTGGACACCATGTAACCGAGTGTCAGAGAGAGGGAGCAACGTGCCAGGTGACACAAAGGTAGCAAGTGGCAGAGCCAGCCTTGGATCTCCAGTTGTCACTCATCGCCCCTCCTTATATGGGATGGGCGGTGCTGTCCTTTCCTACAAGGTGGGGCATGTGGGCGATGCTGCTGTCCCTTCTGTGTCCTTTCTCCAAAGCCCTCCATGAACAGAGGCTCTCCCCTTTGTGTTACGGGTAGGAAGGCGAATCCATTCTTTCGATTTGTATCTCCTCCTCTGGGCTTTTGTGACTTAAGGTACCTGCACAATTTTTCAGACTTCAGAGAAAACACTGAGGCGTAAGTGGTCCTGTGGTGGTGAGAGAGCCCCTGGCAGGTGCTGTGGAAGGCAGGGGACCCCTGCAAGTGTGGGTGGTCATCCTCAGGGGGGTGGGCAGTGGCCCCAACTGTCAGAACAAGCAGGTCATGGAGGACATTGGCTCATTTATACTCTTGCTGCTGCATCCTACTCCGCACTCACTTGAGCTGTAGCTGAGTTCCACCTGAGATTTCACCTTGAATGCCAACAAAGTGGTGTTCAAGGTCACTGACTGTACATCTTTCCACTCCTGAAGAAAAGTCAGATAAATAACGAAAGTGATTTACTGCAGGCTTTATGCTCCAGTGATGACAACAGAGCTGGAAACTTTCTAGTGCGTGGTTTGGAGGCTCTTTTTTTTTTCTTCTTTGAATACTGTGTTCAGAGGGGTGGCTGGTACTTTCTAACGCTAATGATACCTACGGTGTGTGTGGGCCATTTCTACCTGTGGTGCATCCACTTCAGATGCTGTGTGGGAAGCAAGAAAATGTTCTGTGTATTTGAAAATGCTAGAATTACCCACTGCTTGAACTAAGTTTGTTCTCTTTGCCATCAGAAAGAAAACCCCTGAGGTGCATTACTTTAGCCCGGAAAACATGGGCAAACAAAAAGAATTTCATTTTACTCTGTGTTTCTTCTTCCCTTTAACACCCAACACGTTCACCAGCAATGTCCCTTTAACATCAAGAGGCAACAGTCTTGAAACCTTTGTTATGAAAACAATATTGAGAACACCATGCTGCTTCCCAAGGTAGTTGTTTTCAGAATGGCTTAGAAATGTCTAGGAAAAAAAAAATTGCATGGGGTACATTTGGGACTTTGGATAAATCGCTTCTGTTTTTTACCCTGGAAGAAAAGCCTTGGGGTTTCAGTTTAGTGAAAAGATAAAGAACGACAAGAAATAGTCTCACCCAGAAACACCCTCGCAGATGCACCCAGAATAATGTTTGACAAATGTCTGGGCACCTGACGGCCCAGTCAAGGCGACACCAAAATGAACCACCAGAAGAAGTGAATGTTGTGACTGAATGTTTGTGTCCCACTAAATTCACATGGAGAAGTCCTAATCCCCAATGTGATGGGGCCTTTGGGAGCTGATTGGGTTTAGATGAGGTCACGACCATCAGCTGTTTCACCAAGGGTTCCTAGTCCTCTTATTGAGAATATTATTAAGAACCAAGCTCTTGGCACTTGAGTGTGTTAGTTGGTACTGGGGTTTTGTTTCTTTGATCCCTCTGAGATGACAGAGCAAGGATTTATATATATATATATATATATATATATATATATATATATATAAAACCATCTGTATCTCTGTCAAGCTAAACAGGAGTTCACGCTGATATCTCCACGTATAATCTGTTACCTCATGGATCCTTCTCGCCTCCTCCCCATGCTTATCTATAACCTCTCACTCCGCAGGAGAAATCTGGCACCCACCACCCACCATCCACTTATTTTATTGTCCTTTGTCAGTATACATGTCTAGCAGCTTCAGAATTATTCCCGCCCCCCCCCCCCCCCCCCCCAGCAATAGGGGAAAAAACCAACTTTACCAACCAGAGTACAATGCTTATAGTGTAGTGTGGTTTCTTTTGCCTTTAGTCTTAGAGAGTTCATTCATTTCCAAAGCAACTTGGATGACCACCTTTTTCTCTTGCTCTCTCCCCTTCATAAGGTTGTTCCATTTGAGTTACATTGGTAATACAGTTGGACTCATTTGTCACAGTCCACATTCCATCCTGGGTTCCCCAGTCCTCCTCAGTGGCTTTTGAAATTCACATGCGTTAAAGTACAATGTTTCAGCTGTGATGTTCTATGGGTTTTGACAAATACATAGTGTCTCAGAGGTAACCACCCTAGGGATATTGTTTTACAATAAAAATTTAATGTATGTTACTCTTCACCTAAAAGTTTGTTATTCTGGATTCACCCACGATTTTATCCACCAATAATGTATTTCTTTAGTTAACAAGCACATATATAACTCTTACCATGTGCTGGGCATTCTTTTACGTGCTTTACACGTATTTACTCATTCAACCCTTCTAACATTCCTATGACACAGTCGCTATTATTATCCTTAGGTTACAGATAAGGAAACTGAGGCAAAAAAAGGTTAAATACCTTGCCAAGGCCACACAGCTAATATGTATTCATCATCCAAGGCAAACTCAGCACACATGGCCTTTTGATTTGAAGTTCACATCACATTGGAGCCTGGGCGAGGCTGAACAGATCCCCGAGGCTTTCTGCATGCATGACCCATAGCAAAACCATGCTCGGTGGTAGAGGTTCTCCAGGTACACAGCAAGCAGGAGCTACGAGGAGTGCTTTGAACCGTCTCCTCCAGCGGTTGTAACATTGATGAATCAGAATAATTTATGGCTGCTTTACTGAATAATTTACCAATCAAATCATTGAGAAAAGCCATCAGAGGTGACGTGGGAGAACAAGGAAGAAAAAAATTTGGAGCAAAAAAGGATCCAAAAGAACCAGCTGGGCTGGTTGCTGCCCACCAGGGTCGGGCGCATGGCAGGAAGGCAGCTCTCTGCTGGCCTCGCTTTGATTCAGGAGGCAAAATATGGTCGTCTGTCCAGCGTATGCCGCTTCCCACCCTGAGAGCTGCTGCGGAGCCTGTGTCCATTTCCAGGGGACTCAGCATTTGCCTTTCTCTCACTTATCTGTTCTTTCTGCATGAACGTCTAACTCACTGTCTAGGGTGTGGAGTAGAGCTTGGTATCAGGATTCCTATTCTAGATCCGACTCCATCCTTGTTGCAAATTGCATGGCTTCTAAAAATGGTCAGTTGAGGAACACTTTGCAATTACCAAAGGAATTTGCATGTTGTCTTGTTGAATCTGTACAATTTACTCTTTAGGTCAGTGTCACTATCTGTCCCGCTTGGGTGATGACCAATGCACAACGGGGGGTTCACTCAGAGTGGGTGCCCGTAATCCAGATCACTGACCCCAAGCCCTCCTTTCTCTCCTCCCTTCTCCAGTTGCCCTAGTCTCCTACGCCACCAAGAAAGAGCAATCAGATTTAAGTCAAAGAGCTGGCTCTTTGTGATAACCACTCCATTAATTTTAGTCCTTTCTGCATTCTTCACCCCATCTATTATCCCACATAGACGTCTGTGCAATATCCCTTGGGAGTCCAAGACATTTCCTTCGTGGTATAACGTCAGGATTAAATGGCCGTTTCAAACGCTAATTTTTCTAATCTTGTTTAGTGCCCATACCACGAGCATTTTTGCTGCTCTCTGGGCTTTTGGAGTAAGTTATCTTAATTAACTGAGAAGAAGCCAGAGTCACTGGGCAAAGAGAAATGATGCCAGCTTTAGAATCAACTCAGACAAATAAATAGATGGAACAGAATTTTCTGGGCTGGCCTTGCAGATAATCTCACAGTTTGGTTTAGAGAAGTCTCTAGAGAGTTCCACTAAGGAACTAGCGTAAAATGACAAGGATGCTAGAAAATCTAGCTCTCAGCACATGCCCTAAGGATTGGAAGGAAGTTGGAGATGGCTAATCAACATTCGAATCCTGACTCAAGCACTTTTTGGGTTGTGAATTACTATACAAAATGAGTCCTTACTACCATGAGTGTACAAAAATCATCTGGAGCCTCAACTGTGAGAAAGGGAAAACGAGGCTAGATTTTCTAGCATCCTTGTCATTTTACCTAAATAAATGGGCCGTTAGTTAGCGCATCAGATTTCTGTGCCCATTTTAGTAATTGAATGGGATTTACTTCCCAGTTGATCTATGTGTTGTAGCAATATTTGCTCATGGTGAAATTCCCTATCAGTGTGTTATGGCTAGCTCTCGTACATTGCAGTGAGCATCTATTATAGCTTCTCAGTTCTAATTTCCTCTCGTGGTTGGAAATTATGGTTCAATATCTACTTTTGGTACTTGAGATGTTAAAATGTTTCATGAATATTTGAAAACTCATATTTTCCTGTAGTCATCAAACGTTAGCCATTGTATTTTTCTCTGACTACTGAAAGAACTTTAAGATACCATCCCTTCTATTCTCCCTACCATCTCATAAACTATTAGAATAATC
This sequence comes from Hipposideros armiger, assembly GCF_001890085.2. Classification (NCBI taxonomy): domain Eukaryota; kingdom Metazoa; phylum Chordata; class Mammalia; order Chiroptera; family Hipposideridae; genus Hipposideros; species Hipposideros armiger. The sequence goes on from NW_017731385.1 coordinate 615,002, forward strand.
TTGTATTTTCTTTAATTAATAAAGATTATACATCAACTACTGTTTAAGAATGCCACAAGGGCCGGCTGAGTGGCGC
>NW_017731385.1:619532-621817 GCF_001890085.2 Hipposideros armiger
AGGGCAGTGATACTCAGGGGAACGCCCAAGTCAGCAGTATGCCTTAAATCTTAATGGCCTGGTGGCATTTATGGCTAAACATTGTCACCAGGAAGCACTCATTTCAACAACTAATTCCAAAGAAGCGTTGTCTAAGGAATGCTGAGCCCAAAACACATTTGCGAAAGGAAACTGAGAAAGGAACACAATGTAAAGCAAACAATCTCGTCAGTATTTTTCAAGGCTTTTATATTTGGCACTTTGGTAGTTGTCAAAGAGAAAAGAAAAGAAAAAAAAAAAAAGATGGAAGTGCTTGGGACACATATGAAAGTTCGTGAGCCAGGATGAAATTCCAGTTGCTTTTCTGAAAAGATTTTGTAGAACTCCAGAGGGACACTGCTGAGACCATTTTAACTTTGGTTCTCCTCAAATGGCCTCTCATCTCATCACTTCCTGATTGGTAGATTTCTCGAGCTGTGGGAGTGACGTCTTTTCATTGACTTGATACATGGGGTAAGACGCTCTCAAAAAGACAGGACAAGGAATGCATAGTTCCTTTTGTGAGTGACACAGGAAATCATCCAAGAACACACACACTTAATAAATGCTCTCTGATGAAGATGGCTAGTAGTAATATTGGGACACATACATTTTTAAGAACCTAACATAACGAGAAAGTTGTGTTTTTTTGTGTACACACACACACACACACACACACATATATACATATATATACAAAAACACAAATATATATATATTTTTAATTTTTATTCTCCTTCTAAAACTTTAATTCCCTTACCTATTTTGTAATATCTGAAAATAGAAGTGTTCATGACAACTGTCATCACCAATTTATTTTTCAACACAACATTTTGAGAGCATTGGAGGCAACCAGATGAACTCTTGATGAAATTAATATATCACCTCATTTATGTATTCAGTAAATACTTATTAACTCCAGACATGGTAAATAGAGTGAGCCACAGCAAAATGTATTTACTTGCGATAGTAATTCCTTTAGTCCTGAGACTTAAATGCCCTTGACTGTAAGAAAAAAATCAAAAAAAAAATCCAGTTTTCTGAACACCCAAGACTACCTGTGAGAGTCAGCTGATTCAGAAATATGGAGGGGGTAAAAAGCTATAATAATATATGACTCTGTTGTCAGTCTACTGATGTAATTTATTTCTACATTTGATAGGCATATATTTAGGTGTGATGCGAAGGGCTTATCCCAGTAGAAAAGGTTTGCTGGCTTACCTTTGAAATTACATTGATGAGAAGTAGCGTGAAGATATGTCCTGTTTTTTTTCTCATTTAGGCTTGATTTATATTTATTGATTTGATGTATTTATTAAGAAAACCTTCCTTTACTTTCAAAAGTGTCCCAGGAGATGCTAAAAGTGTTTGGGTGATATAGACCATGGTTCTCTCTCAGGAACAGTGGTTTTTGTGGATCCTTTTGAAAGATTCTGGAAAGTACCCTGTTTCCCCCAAAATAAGACCTAGCTGGAAAATAAGCCATAGCATGATTTTAGGTACCAAAATATGGCACCTTGGCATACTGAATATTTGAAGCTGAAGGAGTTTGTGGAAAAGGCACCCTTCTCCCTGAAACAGGTCATAAAACCCTCTTGTGAGGGGTGCGTGCCCTCCATATCCTGGAGGAATCATGCTAGGGCTTATTCTCCGGCTAGGTCTTATTTTCAGGGAAACAGTACTTTTCTTGACCCTTTCCTCTTCAGGGCCTGGCATTCCATTGTGAAGTCCCCGGGAACGGCAGAGTCAGGCTTTCCAAAGCTGGAAACCTAAGGGGCAGCTAAGGCCATAAGGGTCTGATAACGAATGTCCGCTTTTGTAGGATGCACCCATCTTAACAGTTCCATCGCTAACTAGTTAAAGATCGTGAAAAATGACTTTCCGTTTCCAACTATAATGAGAGGAAAATCATGCAAAAACAGGTGAGACGGTGCTTGGAGTAATCCTTGATGAAGCTTGTCTGACAAAGAAAACCATTTGTCTCTCCCACTCGCCTGGCTCTTCTTATATAAAACAGCTATGTAATCATCTTAAACCAGGCAGACTGAAAGGGCTAAAGGACAAAGAGACTCCGAGCCTTATGTTTCTGTCACCCACAGCTGCTCATCAATGAAAAAGAAGCAAATGTTCCAACAAGCACTTTCTCATGACAATACTGGGCATTCAGGCGTAACCTTAAAAAAAAAAAAAAAAAAAGTCCGTCCATGGATTTATGAGCACTTGTGCGACGAATTTGGCGTAGGGATTCATTTGATAAAAAAAAAAAA
>NW_017731385.1:625097-628261 GCF_001890085.2 Hipposideros armiger
GGGCACTCTGGCATCCCAAGCCAGTTCTCAACCATCGCGCCACCCGGCCGGCCCTGTACCTACCCTTTTATCCAGCAATTCACTTCTAATAATTTGCCTGACAGGAGTATTTGCATATGTATGATTAGATATATGTATAGGGTTATTCATTAATGTGAAAAGTTGGAACCAAGAAAAGTGTTATTAATAGGCTCATGGTATAGTAAATTAAGTTGCATATGGAAATGGCAGGAAGAGGTTTTCTGCCCACTTCAGTTTTGCCTTTATCCCCTTCTACTTTTTGCTTTCTCATCTTACTCCTTTGAATACTCATGAAAAAAAAATGGCTTTCTTATAATATATAGTCGATGGCATTGTGGTGTAAAGTATCAATAATATTTGAAATGTAATCAAATTTATTTTTCACTTATGGATGCAAAGGCTGTAAGCTGGGACCAGGTTAAGGAACTGACCATTCCTAGTGAGAGGCAAGCAGGGTTTAATTAGAAAGGTGAGCTGGGTGAGCACCCCAAGAAAATAAAATATGTTTTCTGTACCAAGAGACCAAATCAAGAGGAGAGGACTGAGAGAGTCGGAAACAGACCAAATTTTCAACTTGAATGTGACTTAGAAATTATTGTAGAACTAATGACTAAGAATGAAAAGAGATGCATTTTAAGTTGGAAAGGGGCTGAATTACCTTCCATCGTTGAGTAAGAAGGGTTTTCTTTGGGTTTTGATTTTGCCCTCAGCAAAACTGGGGGTCCAGGGCTAATTGAGTTTGGTTTTAGAAAAACAAAGTTCCATCTCAACTTGCTCCATATCTACTGTCATGGGGTCACAGCAAAGCTAGGGAGGACATTTCTTCAGTGGCCACTTTGGTCATGCCAGACAAGTCACTTGGTCACCATGAGTCTGAGCTTTCTCACTTTCAGTGGCATGGAGGATGGGGGCCATTGGTTACAGCAGGCGGGATCATGTGGACATGCACATAGGTGACTCCTTATACACCTGTGGCCATGAAACCAGAGGAGGAAGGAGCAGGTCTGCTCTAGACCACGTGTATCCTCAACTTAATAACTTTACACAAAACACAGATTCTTTCCCTCATGATGTCGTCCTTGGTCTGGCATGATTCCCAGACTCCTCTGAGGTAGAGTCAGCCATATGACAGGTGGCTCTGCTATTTAGTGCTGTTCCTTCCATCTTCATGTAGTGCCTCACTTTTATAACGTCATTGTTGGAAGGTGAGGATTCTAATGTTGGAAGGTGAGGATTCTAATGGGCCACTGAGAAGCCGTCCGGTGCTTGATTGAGATCCTCTTGTGTTCTAGGCATCAAAGAGGAACTCAGATATGAGTCACATCACTCCAAGGGTAGCCCCGGCCAGAGCCCAAACACTAAAGGCACTTTAAATTCATACCAAAGATGCATCACTCAATGTTTCCAATCGGTGATCACCCGTCTTCATTATTGGTGTGACCCCAGTTATTAAGGAAGAAACCAGAGAGAATCATGGTGCAGTATGTTTCTTCAACAGTTGTAACTTCAAATGTTGAAAATGACCACAGAAGCCAAGAATGATGTCATACTATATTAGTATCTTTCTTTCTCTTTTAAAGAAAAGAGTGACCATTTCTGGCATTTTTATTTACAGTAATTCAATTTGAATCAGCCAAAATCAGTGCAGAAAAAATTATAGAATTGATTCTGCATTTGACAAGGGAAAATGTAAATAAAATAGAAATTATTTTTCTGTCTAATGATAAGCAATTGAAAAGTTTTCAGNGGGGGGGGTGTCATTGCATCGTCTTCCTTATCATGTAATTAATGTTTTTTTCTGATGTGTATAATTGAGTGATTCAGAGCAGGTTTGGTCTGATAAGTCATCTGCATTCTTACATGGCCAAATTTTTTTTCTCTTTGATACACACACACACACACACACACACACACACACACACACACATTGTTCTTATACTGATATGTTAGTTTGCGCAGAATCCTAGGGTCCGTCCCACAATTCACCCTTGAAACGTCCAACATATTGCTTCTGATTTGTAGTAATTATCTAGTGATGCTGATGAAAAGCCACATGTAAATTTTTTTTAAAAAAGGGGCTTCTGTTCATCTCTTTGACAATTTTATGCTTTTATTTTTATCCATGAATTCCAGAGTTTTATCAGGAAGTGTTTTATATGAGGCATTTATTAATTTGTTAACTTGGCATTCAGTGTGCTTTTCAGTCTAAAGAGCCATGACTTTCTTCACATCAAGGATATTTTTTTCTGGTATTAATTAATCTCTACCTTTCATGTCTCCGTGCTTTAGAGCTCTTACTAAATGGAAGTTGGGCTTTCTAGATTAATCCTCCAACATTTAGCATAGTGCCTTTAATGTATTAGGTGCATTATAAAATCACTTAACTTGAAAATGCCCTCAGCAAAGAACACAATGCCTAGTTCTTGATGGGTTCATCTATGAAGAGTTCATTGCATGTTAAGTATACCTTGAAGACAGAGCCAGATTATGATAGTTGGGAAAATAATTGAATGAGAAAGCAATGGTTTGAGCTAAGGTGTGGAGCTAGAGACACACCAGGGAGGCTCAGGCAGCAGAAATAGCCTGGCTAGAATGAAGGGTATGGACTGAGAAGTAAGACAATCCCCAGCTGGAAAAAAAATGGGTGGTGGAATCTGGAGGGTTTTGAACATTCCAGAGGGAAAGACAACAAGCCACAGGGTGGACACCTTTCATATGATGCTGCAGAAAGCTTAATCTGACAGTCATATGGGTGACTGGATTTGGAATAGAAAGGCTAATGGGAGATCAGTTAGGAGGTTCTGCAGTTGTCTTAATGGGACATGATAACGGTCAGAACTGGGGCAATGCCATTCATCATGCAAAGGAGACAATGAATGTGAGAGATGAGAAAGGGGGAGAGAAAAATCGTCAATAATGTCTCCTGTGGCTGCTGGGCAGGTTAATACAGGAAAAACCTGAGCTGAGAGGAGAAACAGAGGCAGTAAAAAAAAGAGGACTTTATTTTGATAGAAAGATGACCTCAACTGTAGATGTACTGAGGTTCTGGTTCCTGCAGACTATCCATCTGGGATGTCCAGTGGGCAGATAGAAATCAGGAGAGAGGAACAATCCTTGATAGCAGTGTGAAGGAAACAGATGTC
>NW_017731385.1:633938-638865 GCF_001890085.2 Hipposideros armiger
GGGAACATAAAGCAGACGCAAGGAAGCCCGGAGACATTCTAGAATCTCATCCCCCTCCTGCGCTCGCCCCTGGTCTCTCCCTGTACATTAAACACCCTTATTCCTGCCCCACCCTGCACCATGCCACAGATAGACACCTTCTAGTGGGAAACCGCCCTTTCATGGATTATTTAGGCCTCCACTTAAACTTCACTGCTCACAGTAGCTGCCTGGAATGCTCCCAGCAGGTCAGACCCTATACTATGCTCCCTCCCAGCAGCCAGCACCATCACAGGCTTCCCGCTGACTTCTTGGAGGGAACACCTGCTTCCTGGCTGTCTCTCTACTGGGCTGTGTGCTCCTTGAAGGCAGGGCCTCCACTACGTAACAAACCCAGGACTCCCATACGGAGTTTTGACGGGTCCCATAGAACCTTCCGCGGTGATGGAAATGTTCTTGGTCTGTGCTATGCATTGTGGTGGCCACGGGTCATGTGTGTCTACTGAGTATGTGACCTGGGGCCACTGTGACTGAGGAATGGAGTTTTAAACTGTATGCCATTTAAAGTTAAGTGTGAATAGCCCCATGTGGTTCCTGCATTGGACGGCGCTGACAATGAACTAGCCTATTGTGAGTGTGGATGGAACACCACCAATGCCAGGGAAGTGAGAGACTGGAATATGGGCGTGAAGGAGAATCAGAGACATCACAGGTATTAAGATAGCATTTTTCATACTCCACAGACATGCCTACCCACCGACACGCACACTGGACACAATTTGCGTCCCTAAGTGGCTGTGAGGTCTTCCCTGGCACCGAGGGAAGCCTTATCGGAGTGGACAAGGGTATGCTCATTCTCAGCCCCATTTTACCCTTGCACATGGTCCTGCCATCCTCTGGGCACAAGGAGGCTGTCATCAGTCCAAGTGTGTTGGTGTCATCTCCTGAGTCACCAGGAAATAGCAGATCCTCTCTGGGCGAGTTCCCTGAGCTGGGAGGATATCCTGGACATGCTATGACCTGACAAAGCATGCGTTTCTCTTGTGACAAAAAAAGCCCTCCATTGGCCACACAGCCTGGTTAATCCAGGACTCTCTTTAAACCTGACTCAGTAGGTGGTACGCAAGGAAACGAATTTACCCTGTTTGTTCCCGTAACCCACACTGACTGCACATGCCCAGACTGGAGTCGGGTTTTGCGTTGCCAAGGGGTACGTTCCCACTGGTACATTGATCAGCATCTGTCAAAAAATCCCTCACCTAGGATGACACAGGAGGTCGCCACCCAGCCAGCTCAGTTCTCTATGGAGAAGAGCCAAATCTGAAAGGCCTGGCTTCGAAAGTTCCCACTTTGAAAAGTTGTGTCAGGAGGATGGTCTCAGCAGGTACTTGCAGACCCAGAGGGTAAAGGTTGGGCTCTCAGGTAAGGTGCTGGGCTCCAAGCCACCGGAGAGAGAAAAGGCCTTACGACCTTACTAAACCCAACACCAGTGTTTCAACAGCTTTTTCCAGCCTTTCTGTATCTGCTCCTCTGCGGGCTTGCTCTGTTGGGACCTTACAGATGAGCCATCTCTAGGAAATCTGCCTTTTCTATGGCTGGTGTAAGTTATTCAAGGGATGTTTCATTTATTTAGTCAGGAGGAAACATAAAATTCCAGGAGATGAAGCATATGGTATTTTTGGTTTTAATAATGTGGAATAAAGGAATTATTATATGTGGTTTTATTCTACTGAATTCCTGTACCCTTTCAAATTTGCTCCAGCTCCTTGCAATTGGGCCCTGAAATCAACCCATATGTATGTGGGAATTTGGTGTATAAGAATGGCATTTTGTCTTAGAAATAAAAATAATAGATTGACATAAATATTTTTTGGGGGAATTGCTTATCTCTTTGCAGAAATAACCCACACCACACACAAAAATAATCTAGGTCTAGTTCAATACAATCGTAAAAAAAAATTAGCAAGCAAAGAACAATAGCAGTTCTAGAAAATTAAATAATTTTGATCAGGAAAGGCTTTTTTAAGAAAAATATAAACATCAAATTTCACCATGAAAAAGATAAAAAGATATTACCACGTAAATGCTCGAACCATTTATAGGATGAAAAACATCATAAATAAGAGATAAGTAAATGGCTGGGATATTTTTTTTCAGCAACAAAAAGCACAAAGATTAATATTCAGAATAAAGAATTCCTATAGATTTATAAGAAAAAGACAAACAACTGAATAAAAAATATGAGCAAATGCTATGAGTGGGCAATTCACAGTTGAAAAAATATAAATGGCTAATAAAATAGCTGAAAAAAAATGTTTAACCCTGCTAATCAAACTAATGCAACATAAAGTAATGCTGCTTGTTATGATAGCAAAATATTTAAAAACAATATACAGTGCAGGTGAAGATGTAGAAAATGAACACTTGGTACAACCTATTTGGACAGAAAATTAACTTTCTCTACTAAAATTNTTTGTTTTAGGAATTTAGGGAAGATGGGAATTAAGAATTCTTAGAGACATTAAGGACTTGAGTTGGCCTTTGATGGGTGGGGAGGTTTAGTTGGGTGCAACAGCAGGCAGTTGACATTGATGCTATCTTTTAGAGTTACTGGGTACCCATATGAGACAGTCACTGTGGGTAAGAGTCTTCATAACTGATCAGTCCTTCAGGCGTGGGATCGCCCAGTATTTCTGGGCTTCTGTACTCACTCTGTGCCCGAGTCACATGCATTGCCATCCACACTAAATCTTGAGTAGGTCTGTGTATCCTTAGGACTGTAGCTGGCACAGGGTGGGTCATTTAACGACAGGTGCAAAATGTGGAAATGGAGGAATTTGTGTTCTTGTAACCAGGATGGTGCTGAATCCTTTAGAAAATGATACAATGCAAGATTCCACAGTCTCTAGCTGATTATGTTTCCCAGGAAAATGTGCATGAATTGTATAGGTGAACACCCTCAAGGTTGGTATCAACAGACCAACGGACTATCATCTTGCCTCCCTTTTCCCAAAGTATTCTCTCTCTGCTTTCCTGGCAGAGGGAATAAAACCTGTGTGTGTGTGTGTGTATGTGTGTGTATGCGCGCGCGCGCGCGCGCGCGCTCATGCGGAGCTGCTCTCCCTCCCTCCTGGGAAGACTTGGGTGGATTGAGATACAAGCTCTGAGTATATTTGTTACTCCTATTCATCACTGATTGAGAATTGTCATATGGGCTGTGTCCCTTTGTAGACCCTTGCCCAGGATTGTGGTTTCCGTAGGTGCCTGTGCCTGAAATGAAAGGTAGCCCTTCTTCCAAGGCCTGTGGCTGACTTGGTTGGATCAGAATTCCAGCCCCCATTGCCTCATCCTCCCTTGCTGGTCCCCTTTGTGTGGGACCCATGTGTTTCTGCTTCCCCAGTGAGCCTGCCCCGCCTCCCACAAATCCTTGTGGTACTCCTCAATGACCCTCTCTCCACGCAACTCTTCTCTCTGGGTTTCTGGAACCCTTCTCTCCAATGTAGGGTTACCTGGTGTTGGGCATAGAAATCTGGTTCTTCCAATGTTTCCATCCACGTAAGCTCTGCCCAAGTGGTATCACCTTTATCAATCCCAAGTGACTCTCCCAGACCAAACTAAGGCATTTTTTTTTAACACTTCAGAGAGTTATACTGCCAGTCACACAAAATAGAAATGTCTGCAGTCAGGTTTTTTGCATTCAAAGCAATGTTCTTTTTTATTTGTTTGTTTGTTTTGTTAGCTTTCCTACAGTTATACTGGAGGTGCCCAAAAAATGTATACACATGACTTGTATTCATCTTTTGTTATTGGCATATATTGAGTATTACAATTTTAATACAGTTTTTTTCCTTTCTTAAAATGTGTATACATTTTTTTTTTTGCACTCTTTGTAGATGAACAGCTCATTTTGGAAAACAAGAAAATAGAGGCTCAATGAATCAAAATCAATTTCCCGACTAATGATGATACTGATTACTACTAAAAGGTAGAACTGGGCTGTGGGCTCCAAGTCCCATTAGTTTCCCATTTGCTACATGGTCTGTAGAAAGACACCAGCTTTGGGCCAGCTGATATCCTAGGATGGTGCTCACTACACTTCATGAGCAAAGAGTACTGCAGGTTCAACCCTGCCCCTGGCAGGTGAACACCAGGGACGCTGAGATGAGCTTCAAGGGCTGCCTGCTTTCTATAGAAAAAACAACGGGAGTAAGCCTTAACCGAATGCAAAACATCAGCTACCTCTGCCATTGCTCATTCCTGGCCTTCACTGACACAACTGGGTTTGTGGTAAGAATTAAAAGTTTATCCCTGAGCTTACAGTATATAAGTAAAGGGCAGTGATACTCAGGGGAACGCCCAAGTCAGCAGTATGCCTTAAATCTTAATGGCCTGGTGGCATTTATGGCTAAACATTGTCACCAGGAAGCACTCATTTCAACAACTAATTCCAAAGAAGCGTTGTCTAAGGAATGCTGAGCCCAAAACACATTTGCGAAAGGAAACTGAGAAAGGAACACAATGTAAAGCAAACAATCTCGTCAGTATTTTTCAAGGCTTTTATATTTGGCACTTTGGTAGTTGTCAAAGAGAAAAGAAAAGAAAAAAAAAAAAAGATGGAAGTGCTTGGGACACATATGAAAGTTCGTGAGCCAGGATGAAATTCCAGTTGCTTTTCTGAAAAGATTTTGTAGAACTCCAGAGGGACACTGCTGAGACCATTTTAACTTTGGTTCTCCTCAAATGGCCTCTCATCTCATCACTTCCTGATTGGTAGATTTCTCGAGCTGTGGGAGTGACGTCTTTTCATTGACTTGATACATGGGGTAAGACGCTCTCAAAAAGACAGGACAAGGAATGCATAGTTCCTTTTGTGAGTGACACAGGAAATCATCCAAGAACACACACACTTAATAAATGCTCTCTGATGAAGATGGCTAGTAGTAATATT
>NW_017731385.1:647505-697307 GCF_001890085.2 Hipposideros armiger
AACTGGGGGTCCAGGGCTAATTGAGTTTGGTTTTAGAAAAACAAAGTTCCATCTCAACTTGCTCCATATCTACTGTCATGGGGTCACAGCAAAGCTAGGGAGGACATTTCTTCAGTGGCCACTTTGGTCATGCCAGACAAGTCACTTGGTCACCATGAGTCTGAGCTTTCTCACTTTCAGTGGCATGGAGGATGGGGGCCATTGGTTACAGCAGGCGGGATCATGTGGACATGCACATAGGTGACTCCTTATACACCTGTGGCCATGAAACCAGAGGAGGAAGGAGCAGGTCTGCTCTAGACCACGTGTATCCTCAACTTAATAACTTTACACAAAACACAGATTCTTTCCCTCATGATGTCGTCCTTGGTCTGGCATGATTCCCAGACTCCTCTGAGGTAGAGTCAGCCATATGACAGGTGGCTCTGCTATTTAGTGCTGTTCCTTCCATCTTCATGTAGTGCCTCACTTTTATAACGTCATTGTTGGAAGGTGAGGATTCTAATGTTGGAAGGTGAGGATTCTAATGGGCCACTGAGAAGCCGTCCGGTGCTTGATTGAGATCCTCTTGTGTTCTAGGCATCAAAGAGGAACTCAGATATGAGTCACATCACTCCAAGGGTAGCCCCGGCCAGAGCCCAAACACTAAAGGCACTTTAAATTCATACCAAAGATGCATCACTCAATGTTTCCAATCGGTGATCACCCGTCTTCATTATTGGTGTGACCCCAGTTATTAAGGAAGAAACCAGAGAGAATCATGGTGCAGTATGTTTCTTCAACAGTTGTAACTTCAAATGTTGAAAATGACCACAGAAGCCAAGAATGATGTCATACTATATTAGTATCTTTCTTTCTTTTTTAAAGAAAAGAGTGACCATTTCTGGCATTTTTATTTACAGTAATTCAATTTGAATCAGCCAAAATCAGTGCAGAAAAAATTATAGAATTGATTCTGCATTTGACAAGGGAAAATGTAAATAAAATAGAAATTATTTTTCTGTCTAATGATAAGCAATTGAAAAGTTTTCAGGAGGTGTATTGGAGGCCCCTTACCCGGCATCCAGAAGCATCCAAGTTCCCCCATTTTTTTCCTCTTGGGATATTCCTATAATTTATCTTCCCATGCTAGAATGATTCGATTTCACACTATTTTGGCCTGGGGGTGTTTCCAGGATAATGCCAACCATTTATGTCAGAGACTAAAAGAAACATGCCTCTTTTGCTGGGAGTTTATAGGTTGTTCCTCACACAAGTTAAATTCCTGCAAAATTGGAAACTTACGGGCGATTTGTTGTGGTTTATGGTTTTATGGACACGGAGCCAGAAGAGATCACGGAGGCCCTCCAGTTGCACAGTTTTATGTGGTAGTGTTTCGTAGTGGATGGAATGAAGACTCGGAGGGATTAACCGAGATAGCCTGGATTTTCCTGGCTATTTCCTGGAGAAACAATAATACTTAAGGGCAGAACTGAGTCTAACACACATTTGTGCAGGTCCAAGTTACGTGGCTTCCCCACTATACCTCACTGCCTCCAGTTCCAACTTTTCGTTTGTTCTCTACTCCGGTTGTGCTCTGATATCCTGACAAGTTCATCTTCCTCTGCCTCTCTCTCCTTATCTATGAATTCTGATAGATGACTTCTCTTTGTAAAGACTGTCACTGGAGAAAACATTTTCTTCCAAGATTGTCCTTCTGTACACCGACTTGTAAAATCTTGCCTTTCTCCCCTAGCTCCTCTTGCAAATGGCTATTGCTTATAGGGACAGCTTGGCAGCCGCTACCGAAATTGATTCCTGACTGACACATTTTCCCTCTTCCAGGGCACATATTGCGCGATATGGTAGCTTCGTATTTTCTGGCCCCTCTCCTTGATTTTGTTGTATCCACAGACACAAGAACCTCGTGGACTAATCGGCTGAATCGTCCCCCTGGTGCTGGAATCTGCACAATAACAGATGAGCTGGATTGCTTCAGTCTCATCATCCCTTTCTAAATAATAGTAACAGCAAACATTAGGCACTGACCGGGCTCAGCTCAGAGTAAACGTGTGACATCGATCATCTCATGTAAGGACACTCATAACCCTGTGAGATAGGTACTCTCATTAGTTCCACTAAATAGATGAAGACACTGAGGTCCCAGGCTGAGTGACAGAACCACGATTTGCACAAGCTGATTTTCCTCCTGGGATACCTGCCTCAGATGTGAAGTCTCAGAATCCCAGTGAAAGGAAGAGATACCTCAGGATCTAAATCTTATCCCCTGCTTCAGCTCTTTCCCACCAAGTGGTCCTTTTAATCTTTGAACATCTTGGCCCTATTTCATGGTCTCATGTTGATATTCATGTATTAAAAAATATTTTCAATACCTTTCAGTTTTCTTGAAACGTATGAGGCCCACACATTTTATATTCTGCAATTGTAATATCTTGGGTTGTTCCTTGCACTGCTGTTTCTGTTCTTTATATAATCTTATTTACTTTTCTGCTGGCACTGTCTCCTCCAGAGAGGAATTGTTCGTTCTTTGTTGTAGATACACGAGACAATAACAACCTAGGGCAGCGCTAATATAAATTCTTGGCTGGAGGCGCTCTGGACACATAAGGTGGGACTGTGCCCTCAGAGCCTCATAAAGGCAGACCTGGGTTTACAAATCCACAGGGGAATTTTTTTATCCCTCTCTACCCAACACCAAGGTTAGAGTTTGGCAAATTTCTTGCTCTCCTTTTTGCTTTTGTGACTTTTTTCCCCTTGCTCACCAGAGCCCTGAGGGAATAGTTCCCTTGGGGTCCCAACTTCAGGCAGGCATTTCTTAGTTGATCCGTCTGCCTTTGAAAAAACCTGGGCTTGTTCTCCTGTTCTTCATGCTGCATATAAGTGTGAAAATAAAAACTATGGCTCCTCAAGATTGATGGATCCAGGATAAGAGCTAAATTCAGATTGCTTGCTTTATCGTTTCACACTTTCACTCCATATTTAGTTTTGAAAGATTTTTTAAACCTTCTTGCCAATAGAGATTTGTTTAAAATTGAAGTGTGTGTGTGTGTATGCATGTGTGTTTGTGTGCATGTGTACATACACATATATGTCTCCACTTTTTTTTTAGTTATTTTTCCACATCCTGCCAGAGTGAGAGTGCCTTCTCATTTTAATTTCACTCATATGTCAGTTTTTAATATATGTATGGATTTAATACTAATTTTTTTCCATAGTCAGTGTACCATGCCACATATTTTAATCACTATACTTTGTAGTATGAATTAATATCATGTTATCAGTTGCTAAACTTTGTATTTCTTCTGTAAAATTGGCTTAGTGATATTTGGCCTTTGCTGTTTTATATCAATTTTAGGATCATTTTGTCAAGTTCCACAAACATTTTTTTGTTATTTGATTAGTGGTGCTTAGGAAGACTATCAAGTTATATAAATTAATCTTATTCACTCTAATTTATTCTAATATTTTGCCAGTAGATTGTCTTAGAGATTATGTTATACTATACTATACTATATTATATATCTTTTTATCTCTATATCTATATCTATCTATCTTTTTAGCCTCTAAATAAAGATAGTAAATCTCAGTCTGTATTGGTTGGTAACAACATCTGTTTGTATTTGTGCTCATCTTGGATTCTGAGGTTAGACACTTAGATATTTAAACTTCTTGGGCCATATCTGAAATGTGCAAAAAAAAAAAAAAAAAAAAAAGAAAACCCACAAAAATATAAATGGAAAGGCCATACTAGACCTAAAGAAATGATATGAAACTCTTGAGCACTTGAAAACTGGGTCTGCTAGTCTTTTTCCTCCCTTTATTAAAGATAATTCTGAAGTTCGATCCTTTTGTTTGATGATATCTGTAGGTTTTTGATACAAAAGCATAATCCGGCTGCTTTTGAGGTTTTCTCTTTATTACTGGTTTGAGAGATTTTACTGCAATGTTCCCAGGTTCAGTTTTTATTTAATTTGTCTTGCTTCGTTTTTTTGTTTGTTTGTTGTTGTTGTTGTTTTTTAGCTGAGCCATCCTGCTACCTCTTGGCAGCTCAGCGGCTGCTCAGCTCAGCCTGGACTCGAACTGCTGTTGCTCAGAGCTCAAACTCTTCAGCGAGCTCTTAACCACCTGAGCCACTCGGCTGGCCCTGTCTTGCTTCGTTTTATAGAGTTTCTCAAATCTATGGCTCGATGTCTGATGTCTATTTTGGAAATTGCTTAGCTGTTATCTATTCAAATACTGCCACATTATCCCCCATCTTTCTGGTTCTTTAATTGCATGTACATTAGAACTTTTCACTATGTCCCATATGTTTTTTTAAATACTCCTTTTAGAATTTTCCACCTTTATTGTCTCTGTGCTTCAATCTAATTTATCTGCTGATTTATCTTCCAATTCGCTAGTATACCACGTATGAACAAAAGCAAAGCTGGGGCCGGCCGCGTGGCGCGATGGTTAAGAACTCGCTTGGGATGCCAGAGGGCCCCGGTTCGGATCCCACATATGAGGGCCAGTGACACTGCCCTCTACAGCTAAGANCCGACGAGGCAAGTCTTTGTCAGAAGCTTACTGTTGTTAGGCTACGTTAACCCTGAGCCCAGCTCCTTCCCAGCCAGTCGACTGCTTATATTTAAGGTCCGTGGAGGTCTTCTCGCCTGGCGTCTATCCTACCATCTGTTGCATTTGCCCTGTTGGCCATTCAATCCGTTATTACACAGTCTAAACCACAGGAGACGTTTTGGGGAGAAAATGTGGTTGGTTGAAGAAGACCCTGGATAAGGAGTCTGGCGACATTATTTTCCAGTTCTCTTTGTAACCCTGGGGAAGTCACCTTGCTTCCTTAAGCCTCCCTTTTTTAAGGAACAGGACTTACCTGGCTCACAGAAGCGCCATGTTCCAAAACACCAGTGGTTCCTTCTCCACTTCCTGTCCCTCCCCACACACCTGACTACCCCTGGACTCGCCACCCTAGCACTCTTTATACAAAAATGAACAATATTTCGAGATGCAGCACAAATTTCCAGCTTTGCCACGGGACGCTTTCTGTTCTTCTTCCAGGTTCTTGGAAGAAAATGGTGTCCATCCTCTGTGAGCTCATGAGCATGTTATCTCTATTCTTTCATGGCAACTTCCATGTTCTTTATCACTTTGTGCATTTCACCGTCATCCCCATGAACATGTTGGAGGTCCTGTGGGCTGACTCTGCTGCTCCTCAATGTACCTGGTTGCCCGAGGCAGAAACCTGCAGTGTTCCTCGCTGCCCGCTCCGTTTTATTCAGCTCCCCTCCCTTGTCTTTACGGTCAGTGCAGTCAGGAAGGCGGCTCCCGCTTCCTGGATATTCTCCTGGACCCTTCTTGCACCTCTCCAACCCTCCTGCCCCTGGCTGCTTTGGTCAGGCTCTTCTAATCTCTCATAGCTCGTGCAGTTTTCTTCCAAGATTCCCCGGACTCCTGCTAACAATTATCTACAATGCATCTGCTGTGATCTTTCTTAAAGATCTTTCTGGAATCTCATCAGCTTGCCTCTGGTTAAAATCTGTCAAGGACCCTTGATTGCCTTTAAAGAGCAGGCTTCATGCTTGATTTAATGCTCTGTAGCCTTCATCTTGAATGTCTCAATAATTTTAAAACAAGGAGCCTTAAATTTTTATTTTGCATGGAAGCCTGCAAAGGGAGCAGCTGGTCCTGTCTTTGGGGTAGAATCCAAACCCCGTAAAGAGACTTCATGGCCCACATGACAACCTCTCCTTATAGAGATCGGCCTGGTCACAGTTCATGACCGTCAACCCTTGCTTCTCTGCTTCTTCCTAGCATCCTCGCCCAACTGTTTGGTCTAGTCGGCGTCATTTATTCAACAACAATTCATCCTTTGCTTAACATGTGCTAGAGTTCGCAGTTGGGTACTGGGGATGCACAGGTGAGGGCAGAGGCCTGGTCCATGGAAAAGAGCAACTACACCCAAGTGATGATAATGCAATGTGGGAAGTGCAATAAAAGAGAAATGAATATCTAAGCCAGTTACACACAGACACACACACACACACACACACACAGGACTTCTGTTTGTTTGATTTTACCAAACAAGAATTGTATTAATATTTCACTTGTCATCCTGAACTGGTACCTATCTTTTGTAATTTTTTCTTTCTATGTAAGGGTTTTCTCATNGACAGCAACTTGTCTGTTCCCCTTCCCCCAATTCCCCATCACTGTTCCCATCCCCCCAATTACCCAATAAAAAAAAATCTTTAAAAAGCAAAGCTGGAAGCTTGCAATGACCATGAAAAACTAACTTTGAAACCCTCAACCCTTGGAATTTAGGGACTAACAATGGAATCATTTTGATGGTGAGGAACCAAGCCAGTCACTATTTCTTATATCCAGATTCACGAACCCCCCCCCCCTCGGACCCCCACTCCTTTGACTAGTGGGTCCATGGGAAACATAAATTACATATCTTCACGGGACAACACAGTAAAATAAATATGTTAACTGTATATGGTAAAGCTTTGGGACAACATAGGTGTCCAATTTAAGTGCTTCTCCTCTGGCAAGACTTAGAACGCTCTCATTTGACACATGTGTGCACATTTCTGAAGTTACTGCTTCATTTTTTGGCTCTCAGAGAGTTTCTAGTGAAGAGCCACTTCCATTTTCTCAGTGGCCTCTGATCTAGATGTGACCCTCCACTGCCTGAACCATCAGAGGGATATAAAGGACTTTTGTGGTTGCCTTTTCGTTGTTGTTGTTTGTTAGTTTCGTATGCCCGTCAATGGTTTTGCCACAGGAGTGATGTGAGCAATCTTTCTCAGCCACAAACTTGTTTGTGTATCCCCTATAACATGAATAATTGGACTTCAGGCATGCATGCAGCCTGGTTATGGTCAATTTCAGAGTCTGGCTGTGGAAGTACCTCTGCCCTAGTGTGGCACGGAGCCCCTTCTCATGAATTTTTACACACTTGTCTCACAAGAGGCACACCGTCCAAGGGTGAGGACAAACCCCCAGCCAGATGGCTGAAGAGCGATGGGGAAGGTTAGATGACAGAGACCAACATGCATTCCAGAGAGACAGCTAAAGCTGGGCTGGTGTGTGAAGGTGGTGAGATACTTAGAAAATGAATTATGTCAAATCCCTGATTTTAACCAGCTGCTCACCATCTCCAGATGGATAGAAAGAGTTCAATTTCCCCCTTGTCTTCTGTGACAAACAATACATTATTATAAATTAGCATTGATTCTGAAATGTGCATAACAGCTGCAGGTTGGGTGCAATAATGTGATAAGCATATGAAAAAAAAAATGCCTGATGTGAATTGAAGCCTTCTAAAATGAGGGGAATTGTCAGGATTCCAAAAGTAGAGGCAATTCACTTTGGCTGTGTCTTGTGGGCTGCTTGGTTGTTTTGTCTCCTGTCCCTTTTCAAAATATGATGCTAAATCCTTGTGTCTGTAGGGGGATTTTTGCTGTTGCTGTGAGCTTCTAATCTTCACAAGAAATTTTATTCACTCTGTTTTGGAGAGCAAATTTTGCAACAAGCCATAAGGGAGAAACTCACAGAGTTTTTTTTTCCCTTTTTTCATGAGCTGTAATCTCTTCTTTTGTTAATTCCCAAATTCCTTTGCTATTTGTACTTGAAAAACCAGTCACGTGAACAAATGAGTTAAAGCAAGTTGTTTTCGCTCTTGGGAAAACAAACTCACCTATTATGTTATGCTTTTAATTTCCTTTTCTCGTTTTAAAAAGGCAGACTTCTGCGATGAGATCTTGTGGGGAAGAAACCAAAAGTCTAATTTCTATTTCAAATCTGCATGAATCACACAGAGACTAGAGTTATCCTTTAGAGATCATTTTCCTCTTGTAGCTATCTGGGATAAACAGACTTGATTTAGAGAGCAAGAGATGCTTGTGACTTTCAGATGTACTGTGTAACTTTCCCAAGGCAATTGCACTGGTGAGATAGAACTCGTGGATTCTCTTTTTCATGGGTTTGCAATCCAAGGTCATTGTCTGTTTCCTTTCACTCTTTATTTATTCTAATTCCAGAGAAGCTACAAATGGGAAACCCGAGTCATATAATGGCTCTGAAAGAAGTCACCCTGCCTATTTTGTTTTAAACCCTCCGTCAGGCTCAGCTGATCTCACAGATTCATTGCACACAAAGATGCCGCTATGTAATACATCTTTACTAAGTCACAAACACTACTGGCGATAGGTTATGGTAGAGGAGGGAGATACGGACGTGATGAGTCACGATACTTAAGTTAACTGTTAGACATTTTAAAATTTGTGTGCAATGACTCTGTGAGATGAGTTGCGCCCGGCGGATGGCTAAAATAAATGGATGTCCTCCCCTTACCCTAAGGTGGGACTGAGCTGTCCTAGGTTTAGGGCGACAATTTCTCAAGAGCAACAATTGTTAACCTTTGTTGGTTCACCTACCCATTGAGAGTCAGATGAATTATATGCATGCTCTTCCCTCTCCCCCAAATACACACGTATCCAGGATTTAGCATGTATAGGCAGAAGTTATGAATCATCCTGAAGGCATTTCATGTACACCAAGTAAAGAACTCCTGCGCTTGAGGCATATGGGGTAGAGAAACGTTCGAAGTCCAGGCTTTTTGGTGCTAGACAGATGTGATTTCGAAACTGAGTCCTGCCACTCAATAACTGTGGGAATTTAGAGGAAATACTTGCAATCAGTTTCCTCATCTATAAAATGAGTATTACAGTACATATCAAATGAATTAGTTATGCTGGCTATGAAAGTGCTGTACAAACCATGAGAAAGGAAAACAGCAAAATCACAACTCATAATCATGCACTATGGCTCTCAAACCAGATAAAATATCTTAAGTGATGACAAGCAGCAAAACTATCAAAACTCAGGTTGTTCAAATACCTGTATGTTCTGAGATGGGACCCTACACACCTGCTTTACCAGTACCTATGCATGGACCCATGTATTCCAGAGATACGACTGCTGACTGGTCTTATATTTAATCAGTCCCTTCTAAGATCTTGATTAATTACTGTCCTAAACCAGCCTATAACTTCTCTTGCCAAACTCCCCACCCTGAGCTAATATTGATACTGTACATTATCAATAGGTTTCTCTAGTGGTCTTTGTCTGTGGGCTCCAGTAACTCCTAAGAGCCCCTGGAGTGCACACATTGTTTCTTTTACTTTATGTGGTATCAACCTTCCAAGACCAGCTTTAATTTGCGGAAGAGAAGTGATTCCCCAAAGCATGTTGAGTTTGTTTACGATTCTTACTGTTAGGGCGTCTCCAGATAAGAAGGAAAGAACAGAACAAGCCTGGGTGTGAGGCTGTTTACCAGTAGGTTATTAGCAGATCTTTCCTGTGAATTAATCATCTCTTTTGCCTGTTTTTCTCCTGAGTTCTTGGTATTTTTTTTAATTTCTAGGCATTTCTTACACATTAAGGAGATAAACCCATTATCTATGATACGAGTTGCAAATATTCATTCCCCTTTTGTCATTGGTCTTTTTGAAAACTCAACTTAAAGTTCTTGCTTCTTTTAGTTTGTCTTTCAGAAGAACGTACTGTCATACAGACAAATGTATCAATCTTTTAATAGTATCTGCATTTTGAGTTGGAGTTATAAAGGTCTTCCCACCAAAGTTCAAGTTTGTTGGGGGAAAAAATAAATGCAAACAAAAATGGCAAGGACAATTTTTTAAAAAGAAGAGCAAACAGTTGCAACTCACACTACCAAATGATGGCATGTGAAGAGATAGATGGAATAGAAAAATATAGAATGCCATAGGAAACCAAAAGCAAAAATGTATAGAAATCTATTCGATAAAGGTAACTTCTCCAACCAGTAGAGATCATATGGGTTATTTAACAATGGGAAATTGAAACAAATGGGTCACCAGCTGGAAAAAAAAGAAAAGTTGGAACTTTACCCTGGATGGATTTTAAGTGGATCAGAGATTTATGTGAAATATATGAAATGTGAAAAATAAAATGCATTATAATTCCAGGAGGACAGAGAGTGGAATTTTTTTATAAGCTTGAGTTTTTCCTACTGGATATTTGTTAGTTGCCTTCCTTTCCAGCATAATTCTGTTTGTATGCAATGCCCAGATTTCATATAAATATACAGATACAGAATGACCATCAGTGGTTGCCTGGTGCTGGGAGTAGGAACAGGGATTGAAACTGCTAATGGGCATGAAGGATTTTTGGGAGACATGTAAATGTGCTAAAAAACTGGACAATGGTGATTTGATGATGATTGAATTGTACCTTTAAAATGAGTGAATTCTGTGATCTGCAAATTATACTTCAATTAAGCTGTTCAAATTGAGTATGGCTTAGTGACAGCTTCCCCAGGGCAGAATAAGGAGGTGCCCTCATATCAAGGGATAGCTATTCATCAAATGGCCAAATCCTTCCCCAAGAATAGGATTTTATAAGCATGAAGGTGACCCTGATGAATAAAGAGGCTGGAACCAGAAGAAAAGGAAGATTTTTCGCTTGAAAGTCTAATTCCCTTCTGTGAGGTACCTTGCTTCCAAAACAGGTCCTGACAATCTTGATTGCAAATGGCGCCCTAACTCGCCTCCACAGTTGGTGACCAGCACAGGCTGTCTCATGGCTGAACAATAGCCAACACCCTGTGTTGACCTCAGCCCAGTTGTTGCTTCTCTTGCTTAATTGGCTTTGCATGGAAGTGTTTCAACTGAAAGCGTGTCTTTTTTTTTTTTTAACCGAATGGTGCCAGAAAACAATTAATTTCAAACACACAGCTTTTATATTCGATGCTGTGGTTCCTGTCTGAGGCAACAATTTATTTATATTCCTGTCTGAGGGAGATAATGCGCCAGCTGAAGGAACAAGCACATGTAGAGCCCTGGGAATCACATTGTTGTTGGTCTAACTCTCCCCTTGGCTTTTGCCTCCTGCAGCTGTGGCTGCCTTTGCAAAATGGCAGCAATCAAAAGTACCCAGGGACCATGGCTCTTCTTTCTCTTCTTTTTTTTTTTTTTTAAGTGTAATTTATTAGACTAGTTCATAATCTGGATAGGACCCTAACAACTGTGGGAATGTTCCCATGAAATCCTACATGGAAAGGGATATTACTTGAATTCCATGGGGATTTCATGCCCAGCTCAACTCGGGCTCTGGGGGTGGGGATGGGAGGGAGGGAGAAGGGAGGGGGGACAGGGAAGGAAGGAAGAGAGAAACCATACTATTTATTCTGTGTATGTCTCTCAGGAGCCTACTAATGTTTCATTTACCCCACTATGTTTCTAGAGCTACGTTTTATTATGCTCTACTGGGGCTCTGTTGCTGTCATTTAAACTCGTGAGGCTGCCACAGAGAAGGATGGCCCCAGAAGGACAACCGCACAGCAGGGTGGGAGCTGAGGCACCTGGGGCATTCTAGATCCCCTCTGAGAGGTGGAGGTAGGCGGCTCCAAGGGGGCATTCCCTACCTGGCAGCATCGTCTGTTGCTGCCTCACTCTCTCCATTGCGCATGTGAGAGCTGGTGGCTGTAGATTTGAAAGAAGGAGTTAAAGGCTTAATTCAGTTCAATGACTTGTCTCACAAGCATAAAATGGAGAGCTGGGAAGTTTCTTCCGCTTAGACCTGAGCAACTCTCTCCTGGTCAGCTAGCTTTCAATTTCTCTTTTGTGCAGGTGAAGCCTGCTGTTGTTGTTCTTTGGTTAAAACAAGCCATGTAGCGTGTGTTAAAGAGTTGTTTCTATTTCTTTAAGAAGAACTTGGTATGAACTAAAATAGTCAGATGTGTTTGTTTGCCAGTAACATCAAGCAGGGCATAGGATATGTTGATTATTGTTGAGTCCTTGAGCAGTNCTTCCTTCCTTCCTTCCTTCCTTCCTTCCTTCCTTCCTTCCTTCCTTCCTTCCTTCCTTCCTTCCTTCCTTCTTTTGTTCCCTCCCTCACGTAGACAAACATAAACAATAAATAAAAAACCTCAACCAATAAAACAACAAATTGGAAGAACAATACAAATGTAAGATCACAATACAGGCAACCCAACAGACTCTTACACTCTTGCTGAAGTTGAACTCGAAGTTTGGCTAGTGGTCCACCCAAGAGAGGCCCCTCTTCAGCTGCATGGGTCCCTTTGGCCACAGAGAGAACACATACCAGTTGCTCTAGAAAAGTAAAACATTCTTGGCATTTTTTCTGGAAGCTACCATTTGTGCCTCTGTATGATGTAGCAGCCAGCCAGGTGCCATGCGGTGTATAAGGCAATGGCTTTATAATGACGTTGGTACAGATTTTAATAACCCGATTCAGTGGCATTCCCAGGGATCACTGAGGCATGATGCAAGTGTGATGCAAGTCTAGCAGCGGGAGTGCTCGAGAGCCTGGGCAGTTTTCCACAAACTAATGTAGCTTTTTGATTCTCTGGCATAATCTCTCGATGAATCATGGGATATACTGAGAAGTGGATTCTCTGATTGATTCTCAAACCATCCGGTATAAATATCAATTATCTTGGCAAGGCTTTTGATAAGCCTTGGGCAGCAGATAGCTCAGAAGGATGTCCTCTGTCAAATATCATCATGGAGTAATCTCTCTCCTCTCCCACCTCCTATGAATTTGACAAAGAATTGCAGTATAATGAGCCTGAAGCCGGAGAATGGGCTAGAGAATTCTTGAATGCTAAGAACTGAACCATCATTGAAGAGTTGGCTTCACTTTAGAAAACATGGGGAGGTGGTAGAACCTCAGTATCTTCAATGAAAGCTGACTGCGTCTTTTTGACAAACTACGTGGTCCAGCTCTGCAGTGGTCTCCATCCATCTTCTTGGAGGGTAATTGCTGTCTGCCATTTCACACTCCAGGTGACCCATCTATATTCATTATGCTTGCTGGGAGGTTGGAGGGAATGGATAAATAGTGTCTTCTCATTTCACAAATATCTGGTATCACAGTGTCCACTTATCTAGAAAACCCAGGCTAATATCTGCATTTCTTCTCGTCTTCCGTATAAGCCCATCCACACCCCCCCCCACTGAGATCTGATCGTTTAGCTTTCCATTAACAGCGAATGTTGGCATATGATTGGAGAAGTTCACTCAAAGAATACCATCAAGAACCCATTTTCAGGAAGCTGGGGAGTTTCCAAATGTGCTCATGAATTAAGACTCATGTTCCTTTGCCTTATTATGAACTTTACCCAACAAATGGAAGGTGCTCTCCCATTTCTTGGTGCCTAGTAGGGATCCTCATCCCCAGCTCCTGAGCATGGAGTCAGTGGCGTATGAGGCAGATCCGTGAGGATCAGAACCGAAGAATTGTATCTAATGTGAGTCAGCAGAGCTAGGGGTGAGGGTGCAGTGAAGGGTGTTAGGGGAAAGGGAGTGTATAGTTCAGAATATTTACTTTGTACTTTTAAGTAATTTCAGACTTACAGAAAAATTGCAAGAATAGTGCTAAGAACACATGATTATCCACATTCCCCAGTTGTTAAAATTTTAACATAACTGCTCCCCACTGCCAAACCCAATCTGAACCCAGAGGGTATAGGGAGGGCCTGGGAAATCTATGCTTATCTAGGTGTGTCTCCCAGGACACAGATGAAGCTGGAGAAAGTTGGAAGAAGGATTAATACGGACAGAGAAGAGCTACCGAGCTTTTGAAACTTACAATGATCCTATGAAAAGGCTGTGCAGTTATTATCTCCATGTATAGAGGAGGAAACGAGGCCAGAGACATGCTTTGGGATTACCCATCAAACCCATGCTCCTTTGTCTACAAGCCCCACACTCTCTCTTCTGCTTCAGGACAGTGAGTATCAACTGGGCCAGTTCATTGCAATGCCAGATTAAACGGAGCGTTGCCCCAGAGGGGGCTAATACAGAAACTCGAGTAGCACTTGATGTTTGAAATCTCTCTAAAGCACCTTTTTATTCTCTTTGGGGCTGAATCACCATAGTTTCTGCCTCTTGTGGGTTTCAGGATCCATTTGACCTCCTGTGAGCACGTCGGCATCATATTTTATGTCTTCTGCGGCTGGTTGAAAACATTTTGCAGTGGGGGGCTTGTTTCATCTCATGTTTTAATGTGCCCCTTTACAAATTATTCTCCTGTCCTTCCACCTTTCTGAGTTCCCATACTCCACGTTCTATAATTGCAAGAAAACCACTCCGCGACCTATTACTTCCCAAGGCAAAAGGGCTTTTCTTCCTAAAGTTCCATAAATCCCACGGGCGGTGATGCTTCCATGGTCACAAAGAAGTCGGCTAGTATTTATGCACAGGTGAGAAGGCAAGCTTTCCCTTCCTCATCAGGTGCATGGCAATTTGCATATCCCATTATCTGCTTATTAACCAGAGCACCTTGTGACAATGGCAGATTGTGAAGTCTGCACACACGGGCAGTTAAACAGCGGGCTCTCAGGGGTCCATCCTGCGACTCTATCCCTGTAATGAAGAGGCAAAAAGCGAGGATATGACAGTGGGATATTCGGCAACGGAATGAAATCAGGATTTGATCTAATGCAACATGACTTGCTCACGCGCAGGTAGAATATCAAATGATCCATGTGAAATTCAATCCTTGGTATCATCTTTGTATTATAGCTATTGTTCTCCTCTTCCTCCAAATGCCATACAGAACGGCACGTAAATCAGGTTTTCATTAGCTCATCGTTTCCTTGTATCTCCATCCCGCTTGATTGTGACTTCTATTTTTTTTTTAACTGAATTTACTCTGGGTATGTAAATATCTAGGTAAATTAGCAATATGAGGGAAAGGAAAAAAAGTAAAGCTAGTCACTGACATCTAGGTTATGCATATTGACTACTGTTGAAGGTGGATATATAAAAGCTATTTCTTTCAAAGCAGGTATAGACATAGCTAAAATAAAACATCTAAAATGAAGCATTTTTTTTTGCGTTTACTGTGTATTAATTTTATCTTTAGGGACCTCTCAGAAGTGTAATCGTTTGGACTTTATGTTAAAACAGCAGAAGACATCCAATGATATATCTTTGCAAGGAAGAGAACTAACAGTTACGTTGTTACCCTGGGCCAGAATTCTGATAGACACTCAGTGGACAGTAGCTGGTTGGATTTCCACAAACACCCTGGAGGAAGTAATTACTCTGACTTGGCTTCTGCCTGTCTCAGCCAGTCAGAATGCTCTCAGGATCGGGAATGAGGCAGTCGGTGGGAAGGGTCATTTAACTTGGAGCTGCCAGTACAAAGGTGATCCCTAAGGCTGTTGGAGTTAGAATGCACGACTGCAGTTTGAACCATTTATACCCAAGCATCAGAACCTCCAGCCCTGTTGGAGCAGTCCATGCTGCTTGGTACAAAGTTGCTTCTGTTCTTTTCTGACAGCTGGGTTATCGTTGTATCCATCCTAAGCTAGGATGCATCCCCCGACCCTCCAGTCTTGCCTCCCTCCCACTTCCTGTGATGGGATGACGGGATGTAGACCCAGTCCCAAGATTTTCGCATCACCTCATTCATTCCTCAGTCCTCTCCCAGGAAGAACCCATTTGTTAACTCTGGGATCAGATCTTT
The DNA here is from genome assembly GCF_001890085.2 of Hipposideros armiger. Classification (NCBI taxonomy): domain Eukaryota; kingdom Metazoa; phylum Chordata; class Mammalia; order Chiroptera; family Hipposideridae; genus Hipposideros; species Hipposideros armiger. The sequence goes on from NW_017731385.1 coordinate 663,046, forward strand.
AATATTTGGAGTTTTCCTGATCAGCCATGTGGACAATGGGCGAAGTTTCTCCTTTTAAAAATGCAGCAATGATCAGTGAAAACAACACAGTCACAGGAGTTTAGCCAATCTATTCATTGTTCTGGAGAAGACATCTAATGCCAATAAAATTAAAACCAATTTCTGAGCCGACTTAGAAAGAAACTTAAGCACCATTGGAAATGAGCCCTTTGAAGAGAAAAGCTAGGTTCTCAGCTCTCCTGACCATTGTAGCGCTGGCCGCATTGCCAGGTCCTGGTTTAAATTTGAAGGTCAAATAGTTAACTTATGATAAATGATACTATATTGAGGTTTGAGCCAAGGCAAAGAGTGTGGGAAAGCTTATAAGAAAACCATTAAGGCTCCAATTGTGCTGACCTGTGAGGACTCTGGACAGAAAAAAAAAGTATAGTTTCTTGGAGTAAGTACTTGTGAAGAAGCCAGAGAGGGTATCACTGGCAGAGCTGAGGTGAGAGGAAAACGGCATCAGAGCCTGACAATAACCCCATTTAAGTTTGTATTTACAAATCTGTCCTCTGAAATTTCAGACTTGCCTTTCTTAGTTTTTTTTCCTTTCCTTCTCTAATGGGATAGAAGAGGACCCAGGTAATAACAACATGTTTCATTTAATAGGACCGCAGCTTAGGGGGTGTATGAGAGACAGGGGAGAGCTGAGATAGGTGGCATAGCAGGATCCAAGTCACGAAGGACTGTGCATGCTCGAACCCTTTCTTGAAACTAGCAAACAATTTTAAGGCGAAAAGTGTCCTGATATGATTGTTTTTGAAGGCAACACTGGTGGATAGTGTAGAGCGAGAAATGCTTAACTGTTCAACTGAAGTATTGGACTCTGTAGATGGAACCCTTCTTGATCACTGGCAAGGACTTTTGAGGGGTTTCTAGAAACAACCACCCTGCAATTGTGAGATGAGCCATGCCCGATTTTGAGTAATGAAGAAGGCAGAAAATGGACAACTGGCTAACAGTCTGGAGGCAACATGGCACTTGCACCCCTATTTGCGTAATTTGAAAAAGAGATACAAAAGGTGCAGAGCCATAATAGAAGTAACCATGAGAAATAATTCCCTGGCTGGTTTCGGCCAATCAGACCTCAGTGGCGACGTAAATTTGGTCACGTTTTCCTATTGTCATGTTGAACTTAGGCATATTAATTATAGGTGCTTTTCAAAGATGTCCGCAGACTGTGGCAGGGCCCAGGAGCTAAGTTGCTCATCACCCACCCATCCAAATGACATTGTCTCATCTAAGATTTGAGTTGAGGGGTTGATAGGGGTGAGTTACTTGGCAAGTTGGTATAGCTTGGAATGAACTGTTAAAATGGAAACACATTTGCAAATGCTTCATTATTTATGTAACCACAGCTATTTGTACAGTTATTAGTCTTAATTTCCAGTATATGTTTGTATACATAATTAGATTCAGTTTAGAGTGTATTATCCTAGAGAGAAGGAACTGGATCTATTCATCTTGACTTTGGCTTAATAATGAATAAATGCAAAGCAAAACAATGTTTAAAAAAATGCTACTTGATGTTGGCATTTCCAAATTTAATAAGGACTAATAATTGAATAGTAACTTAAATAATGAGTACATAATTTCAATCATCCTGTGTAATAAAAAATGCCTTAGAGTTATATAGTCACTTACCTTTTTTGTTTGTTTTTAAATTTTATCTTTTTGACATCAAATATCATTTTACATTCGTTTCAGGTGTACAGCACAGTGGTTAGACACTTATATAACTTATGAAGGCACCTAAACCTCTTCAAAATAGTCTTACATTTGTTGCTTTATGTCATTTTCTGAAACCTTGCTGTGTCAGTAGCGTAGATATGAGTTCCGTATTTATTGGGGGGAAACGTGGCGTCAGGGCTTCAGGAAGCTCTCCGGGCTCAGCATCTTCTTCCCAGTGCTTTGTGTGCCTTTGATGTCTTCCATCACAACGGGCCCGCCCACGTAGCACAGTCGTGGACCCTGAGAGCATCAACTGGGAAGCCACAGAGCACTGCACTTACAAATCCATCTTTTTGCTCTGATTTGTGGATTTGTCTGCTTGTGCATAACATGTCATTTTGAATTTCTGTGGATTCCAGGAGAAATCTGGCCAGTTAGAATCCCTTCATCAATGCCCTTCAACTTGGCTGAGTGGTGTTAGAAAATCATCTCCAATGGGTCTGCTGCATATGTGCTAATATTTCCCATCACGTGCCCTCCTGGTCCCAAGTCCCCCATTGCCGTTTCGTAAAAGTCCTATTGTTAATTACAGTTGATGTATCCCAATGGGTACAGTGGTCATAATAGAAAATAGCTAGTTTCTCAGTTTCTGCTTATGGCTGGGGAGATGCAAGAGAAAACTGCCTCAACCTGGAACCAATTACCTGGCATGATAGATGACGAGCAAAGACCTAAACAGATGGAAAGAGGGGTGAATAAAGAGGACAACCCACCTGATCCCAATTACATACACCTACCCTACCTACCCTCAGAAGTCTTTTTGCCAGACATCTTGAATAGCTCAGGACTAGGTTGGGGAGAGGTCCGAAGGACGCAGTGTGAAAAATGGAAACCTCCGTGATGAATGAAAGGGTCATGTGAGAAGAAATGGGAGAAATTATTGCTTGACGAAGATGCCTGAAACGGAACATTTAAGTTCTTACCTTTTATAATCATATATATTCTACAGATCTTGGCACCCTCTAAGGGCTTAAAACATTTTAGTTACTATTTTATCTAATAATTGAATAATAACTTAAATATTGAGTAAATAATTTAAATCATCTTGTGTAATAAAAGTGCCTAAGAGTTATGTAGTCATTTACCATTTTTGTTTTCTTCATTTTTTTCCCTATTTTTTGGCATTAAATATTATTTTATATTAGTTTCAGGTGTACAGCACAGTGGTTAGACATATAACTTATGAAGTCACTTACGTTTTCAAAATAATCTCACGTTTGTTGCTTTATGTAATTCTCTGAAACCTTGCTCTCTGAAGAGTAGGTTCGAGTTCTATATTTACTGTGGGGAAACGAGAGGTAAAAGCTTTGGGAAGGTTGGAATGCTTTAAACACACAGTCCCCCTTATTTAGAAACGGAATTCAGAGGTTATAACGTATATCACAATTATTTGAGCATTTAGCAAGAATCTGGGTATTCATCACGGTCATTGGTAAAGACTTGAGTTGACACATGGCCAAAGATGAGGTATCAGCCTGGGAAAGCAGACGAGCTGGAGGAGGAGAACAAAGTGAGAGAGAAGGTGGGCAGTTTGTTAAGGCCTTCTGTGTACCAGGAGCTTTTGTTTATAATTTCTCATGTGATTTTCACAATTCCTTGAGGTGTGTTTTTGTATTTCCTGTTTACAGCTGAGGAAACTGAGGCTCACAGAGGCTAAGTGACTTACCCAGGATTACACCGTAAATGCTGTGACAAAGATCCAGCATCATTCCCACTTGAGCCAAGTATTTTAATAAAGAAGAGAGACAGGAAACGTGGAGGTTGAGAGTGTCCCCTCGGTTTCCCCAAATCTGGCTCCTGCTTCTCTACCCCTTCCCTCCTAGCTGAAGTTTAATTATGTTGTGTCTTCATGTGGCTTTCTTTAGGTTTATTCTATTTGAAGTTCATCTAGCTCCTTGAATCTGTAGATTTTTATGCCTTTGCCTGTTTCAAAACATTTTAAGCTATTATGTTTTTGAATATTTTTTCAACCCCACATTCTTTCTCCTTCTGGAACTCTGATGACACAAATATTAGATGTTTTGCTATTGTCCCACAGATCACTGAGGCTCTGTTCATTTTTTTTTTTAGTCCATTTTCTCTTTTGTTTGGATTGAGTAAAATCCTGTTGATCTGTTTTCAAGTTCACTAATTCTAGTCTCTGTTATCTTCACGCTACTGTTGAATCCATCCAGCAACATTTAGATTTTGGTCATTTTATTTTTGTAGTGCCATCATTTCCATTAGGCTTTTTTTTTTTTATAATTTCTATTTCTTTGCTGAGATTGGCTACTTTTTTTTCTTTATTTTTCAGGAGATTTTGTAATGGATTGTTGAAACATTTTTGACAGCTGTTTTAAACTCCTCAGCAGATAATTCTAGCATCTGATTCTTCTCAATGTTGACATGAGTTGATTGTCTTTTCAAATTCAAATTGTGGCTTTCTTGGTTCCTTGCACAAGTTATGTTTTATTTTACTCAGACGCTTTGGTGATTATGTTAGGAGAGCATTGATTCTATTTAAATCTTCTATTTTAGTAAGCAGTAGTAGCCTTGCTTCGGCTCATTGTGTAAATTCTGGACAACTTTTGTAGCTTTATTTGCAATGACATTTTCGTGCTCAGAGCCCTTAGAATGCTTTTTTTTTTTCTCTCTTTTTTTTTTTTTTTTTTGCTGGTGGGATCCCTCCTCAGACCCTGCTGGTGACATCTGCAGGGTGAACGGCACTGCTCTGGGTTACCTGGTGTCACTGGGCCACCTTCTGTGTGTATATGTGTGTGGAGGTGTTGGGGGCAGAAGCCAGTGGACCTGAGTGTCCTTATGTCCCTGGATGGAGATCAGGGAGATGCAAAGCTTCACTGTTCATGCTGCTGTCAGCAGATCAGGTCCTTGGTACGGGAGTCAGATAGGGTTCGCCTTGGGCTGCTGCTTGGTGCAGCTGGGCCTGACTACTTGCTGGCTGTGGAAAGAAAGGGAGATGGCCTTCTCTTGCCCAGTCCTTCAGCCAGAAAACACAGCCCTTGCTCATTTGGGTTTTTGTCTTTGTCTTGGTAGTTCTGGGTTGCAGGTCCCTCCAGGGCTCAGGCTGAGTCATAGGGGACATAAGACAACAACCCAGGGAACTCAGCACATTGTTTGTTGTTCCTCAAATCTTAAGATTCCTAGCCAGCTTGCCTTCTTTCTAGCTTCCAAAGTCCTTTAATCATTGTTCAATAATCTTCAGGGTATTTGGTTAAACATAGAACAGGGACAAATGAGTCTATGTCATCTTTTTTGCAGAACTAGGTGTCTATCCAAAGTACCACTTTTGATAAGAAAAAATGTGCATTATGTATTAAGTGAACTTTAAGCTTTGAAACAGTATGTTGGGTATGGACCCATTTCAAAATATGCAAGTTATACTTCTATATATGCATAGAAAATAGTTCACAGAAATATACAACAAAATATTAGCATTGTTTTTCAGAGTCATGAAATTAATGGTGATTTTTATTATGTCTTCGTATTTATCAGGATTTTAAAATTATTTTTACAGTGAATCTATATTGATTTTTCTAATCAAAAAATAAAGGTAGAGGACTTACCATTTAACTGGCCTTTGAAAAAAAAATTATACTGACTGGAAATTTAAATGTAATTACAGGGGCTATGGTTCTAATTTTGACAAGAAAAGGCTGGGGGTGGGTAATATGCTTGTGGTTTGTACATACTTAACAAGCTGTCAAAGTAAAGAGGGATTAGGCTTGTAATATGCTCCCCGCCAAAGGCAAAATTCAGAGTGAAGACGAAAATTACAGGGAGGGGCATTGTGGCCTAATTTAACAGAGAACTTTTATAAAACAAATTTTGTTCAGCAATTTCACGATCACTTGTCAAGCGTGTTATAGAGAGAGTTTTGTGTGACAGAAAGGTCCTCTAAGGTGACAACATGTCTTTTCTGCCAAGTGCACCCCTTGCATTCTAATCATCTGATTATCTAGGTGAGAACGCCTTACTGAAACTTGACTGTTGATCAGAAAACAAATTTGTCTCACTTGGAGAAAACTGAAGTCTGAGAGAGCAGACATTTAATAGTATGGCTTCCCTGTTTCTCTTTCCTTTGAAAGGGCCACCCACTTCTCTGATTCATTCCTGGTGCCAAGGATTTGAGTCTGATCCCCATTTTGGAGAAGAAGGATGGTGGGGAAACCTATTTTCCACCTTCTCGCCATTGTGAAATAAGACAGAAACAAACAAACAAACAAAAATCTTACTGCACCATCTGGCTCTGATCTTGACATGGCAACTAGATGGGGAGTCTTTCTCTGAACATTTTCCTATGTGTTCAGCAGTTTTAAGCAATTCATCTAGTACCTTGCATAGAAAGGATCCTATCGCCACCACACTGCAGCGTCTCCTTCATGCTAAATCAAAGTGACCACATAGAGTTGTGCTGGTTTCTGAGGTCTCTTTCGGCATAGTGCCAGATTTATTAATGGCTGAATTCATTGAATGAATGTGTCAAGATTCTTCTAAATTCTCCTTTATTCTTGGGCAGTCAGCAACTCTGGGATGCGTTCTTAGCATCAGGCAATCACACAGGCATGGAAACCCAGGCTGCTTCCCTGTCTTATCATGACCCCCTGTCTACCTGCAGATGAACTTGGGCAAACAATTAAATATGGCAACTTCAACATTTAACTGCCCACGAAAGGCAGTGGCACTGGTGTCTGTGGGTTTGAATGGGTTCATTTACTCTTTCATTTGTTTCCAGTGCTGCCGTAGCTATCAGCTCTGACTTCTTTCCAGTTCTAGGCCTGTACTTATTTGCAGTATTTCCTGCTGGCTCAGTGACCTTTGTGGTAATCACATCAAATGTTATCAAGCATTGCAACCAATGGCTTTTTAAATTACCATTATAACTCTTGTATTGAATATTACTTAAAGCGAATTTTATCTTTTATCTGAAATTAATTGCCTCTTCATAAATATTTAACTTCTTGGGAAAATTGTCCACGCTAAATAAGATAACATTGTATGTTATTCAATGTGCTGTGGAATCTGCATTCATTTACTCTTTAAGAGGAAAAAAAACCCCTAAATTTAAAAAACATAAAAATTGCCATTAAAGTTGCAACTACTCAGTGTTCCTGGGAATAACATAACATTTCCTACCTCCATAGTATTACCTTGGCTTATTTTTGGTTCAAACAAATCCCTGAACCTCAAAATGCTCTTTTTCTTTATCTTACCCTAGATTGTCTACTGGTCCTTCAAAGTTGAACTTAAATGCCACTGCCTCCATACAGTTGTCTTCATTGCTCTCACTGACATTCTTCCCTTCTTTCCTTATGATTGATTATATAGCTCTTCCAATAATTTTAAAAAGTTTTTCACCGAAGAATCTTTTCTGGACAAGAACATATAGGAAATTCACCTTGGCTAAACACATCACACATTTCTGCGATAGCATTATGTGTCTCCAAGGCCCCCAGAATAGCAGTACTCAGAATACCAAACCCCGAAACATTGATGACCGTGGGAGATTTGGTTTTGAAGCACTTTGCTAATCCTGGGGTCCCCACATGTTCCTGTTTGTCTCCTGTCATTCTCAAAAATGTTCTTCTGGATTGGCACTGCATTGTATAGTCACGTTGCTGATCCATGCGCTTCATAGCCTTTATTTAACTGAGTATTGTTTAATTGGTTAGCTGCTTATCCTAGATTTACAAGTTACACCCTTCCTTATTTTCTCTCAGTATAAGGTTTTCATCACTAACTCCCCTGGGCTGTACAGCCAAGCCCCTTACTCAGCATTGTCAGTGACAGGTGTCCACAATAACTCAATGGATATGTTGGCACCTCTGGGGGTATCTTGAATACCTCCACTCTCTAGACTCCACACACCCATGTTGACTCAGTTTCCTCATCTGTGAAAAAGAAACAAAACAAAACAAAACAAGGAAAGCCACTTCCCAAAGCCGTTGAGAGTATTTAATGGGACAGAATGCAAATCAAAGCATATACTGAGAGCTGTGAAATGCTATCCAGTGTGAGTTACCAGCAGTGGTCTAGGGTTTTCTGGTGAGAAACCCCAGTTAAACTTTCTGTCTAATTTGCATTTTTAGAATGAATGAGAGGACCTCACTTTTGATACCTGTTTCTTTGGAAGAAAAATGAGCAACCTCAGCACAGTCATCCAAGAAAAGATGGTTTTAGATTAAAAGGGTGCTCGAGGGACATGGGATGTGATGGTGACAGCTGGGAAGGTGTAGGAATGGAGAGCCAGTTCTGGGCTGCTGCTTCCTCTCCACCTGGAAGGAAGAGACTCCGAGGGTCTCGGGGATGACTTCTGCTTCCCTGGCAAGGTGAGGCTGCCCCCTGGCTCACAGGGTGGCTCACACTGATTGTTGCCACTTCAGTCTCCCTACTTGGCCTTCTAAGAAACTTTTCTTATCCTGACTTGGATGGACTCGATACCCAGGACAAAAGCTGCCACTGAACCCTTTTATTACCGAGGGTTTTCTTCCTCTCTGGGAAGAAACACGGAACTCCACGGTTAGTAGTCTCATTGGCAGGTAGTGCACGAGTTTCCCCCTTGACTAATCTTTAATGCCATTAATTGGTTGTCTGTGTGATGACAAGGAAAAAGAGGAAACACCGTTTGCAAATCAACTGAATTCTCATCTGAACCAGTATTTAGTTTTCAGGGCAAATAAAAACAATCACAAGCCTTTCACTGGCTAGACTTCCAGTGCCTGGCTAATGAGGTTGCCGAACTAATAAAAAAAATATTCAGGCAACGATCTAACGTTGGAGGTGTGCTAATTGAAGGTTTTCCTACCACCAGCGACCCCCCACTGCCCCCCGACCCTTTGAAATCAGCTCATTGGTTTGATATGGATCCGGGATGAGATTGGAAAGCCAATATCATAGGGTTAGGGTTTCTCCCCACACCCCTTTATTTCTCTTCATATTGATTTTGCCTCTATGGTCTATAAAAAATTAAAATCTCCACCCCAAGCAGATTCACTGATGAGCCATTTGGTTGGGGTTACCTGCTGTCCCTGTCCCCGCTGTGTGGACTTAGTATGGTACAGTCCGCATGGTTCTGGCCCTGGGCCAGCAAGGTCAGCATCACCTGGGAGTGTGTTAGAAATGCGCATCTTTAGCCCCTGCCCCAGGTGGCTGAATTAGAAACTCAGGGCACGGGGGACCAGGCTTTATGTTTTGTTTATTATTATTATCATTATTATTATTATTATTATTATTATTTTCAGGTGTACAGAACAATGCACTAGTTACCCTGTTCACCCTCACAAAGTAACAATCCCCCTCCCCCATCTACCACCCTCCCACCCCCGATATCATGCTTATCTATTACAATTCCATTGACTCCATTCCCACTCTCTACTCCATGTCCCGTGACTGTATGTATATATAATTATAGTTGACATACATTATTATTCAACATCAGCTTCAGATATACAGTGCGGTGGTCAGGCCTCTATGCCGACTATGAAGTGGTCTCCCTAACAAGACATGAGTCCATCTGGCCCCCTAAAAAATATTTACAACACTATTGATTATATTCCCCAGAGGCTTTATGTTTTAAGAAGCTTTCCAGGGGATTCTAACGTTGGGAACCACTGGTCCAGAGCAAGGCCGTGCCCACTTCTTACGAGGAGGACATTGCCCCCTTGCCTCACTGAGGGGATTGACCAATAAGGGAGAGTGTAAGAGGTGACGTGTTTTAATGGCATAATCCCACTTGACTCCCCAATAGAACGTCCTGAGAAGGAAATTGCTTTTTCTGGGCCTCCAGTGCCCCTGTAGCATTTGGCCTGGAGCAGTTTCTGACCTCCGGTGTTGGAAATGGCCATTTCAATTTCTTCAATTTTTGATGTCTTTCCTCGTCAACGGAGGCAAATAATGAGGGCCAGGGAGCTAGCATCTAAAGAAAGAGGAAGCAGAGGGCAACCTGCCCCACATGAAGGAGAAAATTCTCTCAGATTGAAAATGGCGCTGTGCTGAGGAAAGGAGAGGGAGTTCGTGTTGATCTTGGAAAACTGTAATCCTGGGCCCACGTGAGAGGGCGCAAAAACAGTGGGAATGACACTGTCCTGACTTGGTGGAGCCTCTGCCTCCTGGCCTAGAGGAAGGCACGCCTGTGTCGTCCGTCCCCTCTTTGGGGGTGGCTGTGGAACCCTGGTGAAGTCCTTCTGGGTGGGAGCAGATAGCAAGTCCAGCAGAACCAACTCTTCCTTCTGGTGAGGAAACCGACACTCAGTTTACCGTAATGCTTGGGCAGTCTTCCCTGCAGTCCTTTTCCAGGCTCGCTAAGTCATGATAACATTTGCATCTTTGCAAACATCTCAGGACCCAAAGCCGATATTGCCTTTGTGACCAGAGAGCGGCAACCCTTAATCAAAGGACGTGCACTTCGGGTTCCCAACTGGCAGGGATGGGAGCCATGTAATTCTCTTTATTATAGGATGATGATGGAAAACCGTGGGCATAAGAATTAATTTCAGTATTTATCTGTCTTTGTAATTTGTTAGGGAGCCAAGGACTGTTGGGGGCGGAGTGTTGGGGATTATATGACAGCTTGTTGAATGGGACAAATTGGTAGAAGGCAACTAATGTAACTCCAAAGTCTCACTTTAGCTTCTGCCTCCTAGGGCCCATCCTGGCACCAATGCTGTATACTCGCTTCCCTGGGAAAGGAACTCTTACCTGAGACCCTTACGTGGACCCCGTGTACTGATAGTTTCCTGGGGAATTTTCTCGGGAACATTGCCTGTGAAGTGGTGAGGGAAGTAGGACTGGGCAGGAGGAGGGGTTGAGCTGCAATGTAGGTGCAACAGACAGTAATTCCCCAGAAGGAAAATTCGGGAAGTGTTTGCAACAAAAAGGGGGGTTGTTGCTAGGCAGCCAAAAGCAACAAATGTCCCATACATATTATGGTCCTGGGAAGTTGTTTGTTTTCATCTTCTTGAGAAGCATATGTTACAAAGATTGTAAATTATGGATGTATATTTGCAAGAGGCACTTCTTATAAACTTGTAGGATGGCCACATTTAGCAACTATTGTGTGTGTGTGCTTGTGTGTGCTTGTGTGTGCTTCTGTGTGTTTGTGTGCATGTGTGCACGTGTGTTTGCTCTTATTTACATAGCATCAAGCCCCCCTCCCCCCATTGAATTTCAATAATAGCAAACCCCTTTGGATTGGAGTTTTCCTATTTACTTGTTTTTGCTTGTGGCCCCTCTAAGTTAATTATACCTTCTCTTCCAAGAGAATAATATGCTCTCAGCCTGAGCTAATTAGGCAGTCTAATTAACCTTTACAAAAAGCATCCCCTAGCTTTATAGTGGCTATATCCCCTTCATTAGTTTAGTTTGGCTCGTCTTAGCTGGCGTAGTTGATATTGCTGATTTGCATATTTCTTCCCATGGTATTTAGTGCCATAACTTGTAATGAAAACACATTTTAGCGTACACTAGAGATTGCCTTAATGGAATTGGCTACATCGCAAGCAGAGATTCTTCCAGTGGCTACGGCTCTATCTTCATATTTACCGCAAGGCACTTAACGGTACAAATTAAAGTGGGAAAAGCTCTTCGGGTAATCATTTTTTAATAATTAGCTTAGGGATAATTTGGAAACTATCACTCGAAGGCACTCTAATAATGTAAAGTAAGCTATTTCTGGAAATACTAATGGACAGCAAGCTCCTTGGAGATTGCCGAGAGTTAAAAGATCTGTGAGAATGGCTATTAATTATGGCCCAAAGCCCTGTCTATGTTATTAGGCAACACAGTTATAAAACAAGGTAATGCAGCATTCAGAATTCATAGCACCGTTCCCATTACACACAGAGGGAATCTCTGCCAGCAGGCAACTCAGGCATTGGTGAAAGCAGGCATGTCCCACACGCAAGGACTTTTTGCCTGTATCCTTGCTGTTCCTGTGTGCAATTTCCTTTGAATGCATGAGGGGATATGCAGCAGATACTTAGCATTAAATTAGCAAATGCACCGTATTCAAGCATTCCAGTATTAAAACAACTAAAATAGTTGTGCTTCTCAGGACCTGCTTTTTTCCCCATGATATCAAATAAAAACACACATGTCACAGTATCGGTTCAGAAATGCACAGGACAGGGTCTGTGTGGACTCTTTGATGCACACCTGCTCCCTGTGATGCAATCGAAGTGTTCTCAGCCTTAGCCCTTTCCTTTCCCTGTCACCCTGCCCTTTGAGGTCCCGTCCAGCCATTCTCTCCTTGAATGGAGGTCCTCAAGGACTGCATTTGGGCTGTGTCTTGACCTTGCCCAGTAGGTCCTGTCTTTTCTTCCCAAGGCGCCTCCTGTATTCCCAAAACTGGTCCCCAGAAATCCGATGGATTCACCAGCCCCAGGCTCTGCCCCCCCCCTTTTGTTTTTACTGCAAAGCAGTGTATTCTCCTTGTCCCAGGGTGTTTCTAACCTTGGTCTCTTTGCATCTTGACTTTGACCAAGATGGTCAACAGGTGGTATCCAACAGGACGATTTTTATACAGTGCTTCCTGTCCTAAGGGGAGCTCGCCTGTCTCTGAGAAATGTACCAAGTACTCAGCTAGAGGTTTCACATTGTGCAGGAATCATACGTTATGCTCTAACAGAGAGCCTGTAACAAACAGCGTCTTCCTTTTAGCTCTGAAGGCATAAAAGAGAAAGGGCCTGACAGCAGCTTTCAGTCTGTTCTGCTTATCCACCCCTCCAACTATTTTAAAACAAAAGAACTGTACAATTTCCCTGTACACACTCCCATCTGACATTTGCTTTCTTAATGGGTAAGCTTTTTAAAACAATAGCTCCTTTGGGATCAACGACTGTTTTTTCTTCCCTTCTCCTTACACCAAAGCCATAGCATAAACTAATTAGGGATTTGTTATTTGAGAGAAGTTATAAGTCTGCCAGCAAGGGCATTGCCTAATTTTATTGCAGACAAATCAGGGGCTATACACGCATGAAATTAAATGGTTTGGGCTGATTCCTGCCTGCTTTTATCATTAGACAGTAACAATCCTGGTCATACATACACTGCAGTAATGGTGGCTATCAAGGGCTTACTGTAATATATGAGACCATGACAGTGTCCTTTTAATCGTTCTTCAAATGCTCTGTTGGCTGGGACCAGAAAGTCAGATTTCATAGCCTACCAGATTTATCCCAAGCAAGTGAAATCTGACGGAGAACAAAATTGTAATCTTGGCTGCAGGGAATGGATGTGTTACTGACAGACTCGGATTTTGCTGGGAAAAGAGGTTTTGCTGTGTCTTACTGGGAGCTGTCCCAGCCTCTGCAGTGGAAGCACCTATCAATGTGCAGCCTGTTCTAGAACGAACAGCAATTCAGGGGAGAAATGAAAGGTGAAAACATGAAAATGTCAGCCCATCAATCACCATCGAGAAACAACAAATTTTATAGCCTTCCCAAACACTCTATTCTTTTTTCTGTTTTTTTTTTTTTAAAGATTTTTATTGGGGAATTGGGGGGATGGGAACAGCGCTGGGGAATTGGGGAAGGGGAACAGACAAGTGGCTGTCCTTTTGTCGGCCGCTCACTGCGGCTGCTGGCTGCTCACGCTGGCTGCTGGCTAAACACGGTAACCCATGGCAACCCACTGCCACAGGGGCTGCAGCCCACGCTGTCGCCAGCGACTCAGGGCAGCCCAGCTCCAGGTCGAGCTGCTGTTCAGCATCTTAGCTGCGGAGGGCAGCATCACAGGCCCTCACATGTGGGATCCGAACCGGGGCCCTCTGGCGTCCCAAGCCAGTTCTTAACCATCGCGCCACTCGGCCGACCCTTTTCTGTTGTTTTAAAAGCAACTAGGTGCTAGCTTGGTGTTGTTTGAATAAAGAAGAAAGCACTAGGGGGAAGAAAAAAAACCTCTAAAAATCTCAGTTGTTGAAACTCTACAAGGCGTGGTTACACATTCATCCTTTCAGTATGCATATATTTAGCACCTGCCGCTTTCCAGGTGTCAAAGATCTCTGAGTGAGTAAGACAGGTCTCTACTTTTCATGGAGCTTAGAAAGGAAAAACAATAAAGGACTGAACATAAAGATACATGTATAATTTAAAGCATCTAGTTGATATGAATAATTGTTAACTAAAGGAATAGAGGTGATAAAATGCTATTAAAAACCTAAGATCATGATATGATAAAGAAAAACTGAGGTAGAGGTGGGAAATAGATGTTATTATAGTAACACTACATCCCAGAGCATAGAGCTTCTCCTAAGGCATCATTTATTGATTTCACATGCATTTATGGAGCACTCACCATAAAATGACCAAAAAACAAAAATTGGGAAAAAGTTTATATCACTGAAGAGTCATTGATGAGTATTATTTCTTTTCAAAGATCAAGAACTTCAGACAGAAAAATTCGAGAACCACATGACTTCACTCACATGTGGGATGTAAAACTGAAAACAACAAATGAACAAGACAAACAAACAAAAACAAAAACTCATAGACACGGACAACAGTTTAGTGGTTACCAGAGGGTAAGCGGGGAGGGGAGTGGTAGGAGAGGGTAAAGGGATCAAACATATGGTGATGGAAGGAGAACTGACTCTGGGTGGTGAACACACAATGTGACATGTAGATGATGTATTATAGAAATGTATACTTGAAACCCATGTAATTTTACTAAACATTTTCACCCAAAGAAATTTAATAAAAAAAGAACTTTTCTTAAACAAATGCCTCCATACTTTTGCCAGGTAGGATTGAAAAATAGCAAACAATCCCATTAAAAGCAGGCGTGTACAGTAGTGTCTGCCTATCCCAGAAGAATATGATGTCTTCTAGGAGAGAAGCCAGCTCTGCAAATGCAGTACTGCAAAATGATGAGTGAGAACTGCCTATTGGCACTTCCAAGGAACTGAACCCTCAAAAAATCACAATTCTGGAATGGGGTTCGGTGTGAACATGTTGTCACAACCAAGTCATAAGGGAGCAGTCACCGCTATTGGAATGTTGTGGATGTTCACTACACCCTGCTCGTAATTAAATTGCACACGTTCATATCAAAACCTGATTTGTCTTTGGTAGCATAGCAGAGACCTTTCGTAGCACACCATGGTCCGCAACATCATGACGTCTTCATTTATTTCCTCAAAGCAGTGAAGACAGAATGGGCCCAAACTTGAGGACCCTGATATTCCTCCATGAGAATAAGTTGGTGAGGCATGATACCTGGTGCCGTTGTTCGTCGTTTTGCTGAAAGTCGCAGAGCTTTGGATGACATTAGGTGAGGATTTCCTGTACTACTGTGCACATGTGTTTAGGCGCATGCCTGTGTGACCTTGCCCTATACCTTTGCGTCTTCATCAGGAGAATGTACAGTCCATTCAGGGCACAGACCCAAGGCATGAATGGAATCTGTCAAAGGCAGGAGGACTTCATACGAGGCAGCCTCATGTGCTCATTCTGGAATGAAAAATTAATAACCTCCTGGAATCATTCATTATAAGATTTGATTAAAGAAAAGATAATTACATCTCCAAGAGATAGACTTGCTGATTCCTCTGGTTTGGAATGATTAAGATCAGCTGATCAAGGGCATGAGAAGGGCTCCCTGCTCCCCAGGGGGGAAGTGCCACCCTGAGTCAGTCTGCAGGCTTGCTCGGGGAAGGATGTCATTCGGGAGACTTGAAGGGAATGGCCCCATCTGGCTGTGCACCCTGATATTTGCTCTACGTAGAGCCTAAGGGTGGGGATGCTTTTGGACTGCTCTGTCTGTCACTCCAGTGTGGGATCCCAGCAGCACAGGTGGCCTCAGGTTCTGCCTGGAGCTTTGAACAACCCATTCTCTCTTTTCAGCTCTCATTCATTCACCATGTCTCATTTGAATGCTTTTCTATGCTTTTTTAAAGACTAAGGTATAACCAAAGCAAGTTGAGAACTGTGGCTATGATTCTAAATACAAAAAAAAAAAAAGAAAAGAAAAAGAAAGAAACAGCAGAATGTCATGGTTGACGCTATTGAGAACAATCACTATTGCATCACAATTTCCTCCTTCCAGAAATTTCCCTGTCCGTGTCGAAGATTTTTGTAAAGACTTGAACAAACGAACTCTTTTTTTATCCATAAATCTCAACGAGATGGTTCCATCCCAAGGGTGGGGTGGTCCTTTGTGTGTCGTGTTGTGGAAAAGGAGGGAACGGCATTCTTTACTGGGAGGCTGTTTCCACTGCTGTCTTGAGCAATTTGTAGGAACAGAGGACTAGCTAGCACCTCCTTTCTCATTTCCCAGGAACTTTATCTCCCCACAGATGGGTCTGCCTTTCACCTCCCATGGCCAAACTCTTCCAAAATAGCAGCCACCATCTAACACCTGCACATTGGTTGCCTTGGTTTCCTAGGGATTCTGTTAAGCCCACTTGCCTAACTGAGCTCTCTTGGCCAAATCATTTTGTAAAGGGCTCTAGATCACAGGTATCTTTTCCAGAGGTTCATGTCTGCAGACGGACAAATTCCTCCTCCCCTCCAGCCTTTTCCCATGCCCCAGGGTGCAGACAACCAACTCCTTATTTGGCCGCCAGTATCTCAGTTCTCAAGTGCAGGCTGAGAGCTCAGAAAGATGGAGGGCAGTCAAAAGACCTACGCATTTCACTGGGAACATGTCCTCTGCCCTTCGACTTCATTGCATCCTCTCCGCTCTCCTTCGGTAAAGAAGCAAAGGGATGCTGGCATGCATTTTCCTGTTGGTGAAGAATGCGTGCATGATTCTCTGCCTGCGTGGGTCCAGTGTCCTGGAGTTCTCTGGCCACGTGAAGAAGAGTAAATAACGCAGAAAGGGTCATGTGGGTTAGGGCAGCTCACTTCACCTTGGTGGTCATCCGTCCCCTCATCTGTAAATAGAACCAGTAATGCTTGCTTTCCCCAGGTTGTTTTGAGTCTCAAAATACTGTAGGTGAAAGTCTTTGCAAACCATTAAGGACTATTCCAACTCCGTGTGTGTGTGTGTGTGTGTGTGTGTGTGTGTGTGTGTGTGTGTGTGTGTGTGTGTGTGTATATATGATTAGAACAACCATCACAATATGGTATGGAAAGAGGG
Source organism: Hipposideros armiger (assembly GCF_001890085.2). NCBI lineage: Eukaryota > Metazoa > Chordata > Mammalia > Chiroptera > Hipposideridae > Hipposideros > Hipposideros armiger. The sequence goes on from NW_017731385.1 coordinate 679,891, forward strand.
GAAGGGCTGAAAAGGAAACATTGAATTATTGTCTCAAGAAACCTTCAGTTTTGCAAGAACCAAGCTTTAGGAATTACAAGGGCAGACAGATTTAATCAGGAGTCCCTTGAAAAGCAATCAAGATCAAATGAACTGTAATTATGGTAATCAGTTCGTGAACTGTAATGCCATGTTCCTAATTTCAAATATTATGAAGTCCTGTATAGTGAATCAATCTGTCATTGCAAAGATAATAAAATGTTCATGTCTGATGGGATCTATTCCGTTTGATGGAAAATTTGTCATTCTTTTCATCAGAAGCCTCATTAGAGTCACCAGTTTTTAATTTTAATTAAAGTGAATGAATCCCATGAATCAATCTATCATCTATCTATCTATCTATCTATCTATCTATCTATCTATCTATCTATCTATCTATCTATCTATTCATATAGACTGAAAATAATAAATTTAATATAACGTTATATTTATACAGCTTCTGTTCAAATTTCTCCTTAAAAAAGTTGGTTTCCTCTAAGAGGCCCCTCCTACTCCAAATGAAATCAGGTTCTCTGGTTATAAAGTCCCAGGTTGGGTTGGAAACTTCATCTGCAGCATGTCTCAATCTGCAATTCTCCTTTTATTTTTGTGGCTCTGTTTAGTGTCTGTGCCCCATGGTCTAGACTGAAAGACCCGGGAGGGCAGAGAATGTGACTGTGTAATCCACATGACCCAGCATGTGCCCCTTAGAATCAATACGTACTCCTCCCCATGGCCTGTGAGGTGCTCTGCACATTAGCCTCTGCTTTCCGTGTCATTCCTCTTTCTGTTCCTCAAAATGCCTAGCATGTTTCCGCTTATAACCTGTCATATTTGACGTTTGCTCTGCCTGGAACTATCTTCCTCCCGATTTTGCCTGGCTGTCTTCCATGCAGAATGTCATCCAAATGTCACATCCTTAGCAAGGCTTTCTCCGATCTAACATGTCTGTATTAGAATTCTCCTCCACAGGCACTCTTAATTTCATTTCCCTCTTGTACTTTTTTAATGCACTTGTCACTGTACAAATGATCTTTCCTATGTGCATATCTATGGTCTTATGTGTGTATTTGTGTGTTTATCACCTGTGTTCCTTCTAAGATGTAAAAATGTCTGAGTGCAGAGCTCTTCCTGATTTGTTTACTTTTCTATCATCAGGGACTAAAACGATGCTTGATCTTAGTAGCCATCCAATACATACCTGTTACGGATATAAACAAATTATCATTAGATGTTCTAAGGTACAGTTTAGGATGAATGAAACAATCAATAAATGAATTTTATTATAACAAGTTTCTTCAGATAATTTTTTTTTTCATTTATAACCCATGCCTTGGCATTGCATGACAATAGGGCTGTGCTGGAAACAGAGGTTCCTCTGGATGTTAGCTTGTAAAAAGCAAACAAGGCTTCTCAGGTAGACATGAACTCCATTCAGAAGTGGGTAAAGGTACCAACGCCCCTGGGCCCAGGTTTTCCTCAACCCCTTTTGGTTCTGGGCCATGCCTGAGGTTGACCTGGTTCCTATTTTCCTAACTGAACTCTGTCTTCAGAGATCTGCCCTGGAGATGAGTCTACTCTAAGCCAGTGTCCATAGCATCCTTCTTCCCTAGTTTATTTGTAGGGAGAAACAAACATGAAAATCCATGCCTTAGTGGCCATGTAATCACACGTCAAAACTTCTAATAACTTCACGCATCTTAGGTTTCCTGGTCCTAAGGACACATAAATTGACATTAGAAAACGAGTATCTTGATTTGCTATCAGACTTGGTATCCTTTGCAGCTTTAAATGGGAAGGCCTGTACAGGGCAGTGCTTCACCCAAAAAAAGTTGAGAGTGGGACTAGACTCCTAAGATACCTTCACCTCTGATCTTCCACAAATATTAAAAGTGGAATGTCAAGTATGGGACCACTTTAGCCAAGGGTATATTTCTTTCTTAGAGAGAATCTCTGTCACCTTTGAAACTGTGCAGTCTAATAAGCCATCTGTTTAACCTATAAGTCTGAACGCCGTTAATGTCCATGGTATAACTGTTATTCCAGACCTACCCAGAGCCAGTGCAGTGGGGATTATGCTGACCTGCTCTCAGCATGATGTTAAAAACTTCTTACTAGTAGCACATTCTCTCTATAAATATATTAATTAAAAAAGCTTATAGGTGTGTGTGACAGATGTTCCTGATGAAACGTTGGATAAATGTGTTCTACGTAGATAAAATCTTAGTACCTTTCAGTGAAAATGAATTAGCATTTGAAGAAAAAAATGCGAAAGGTAAAGCCATCTTTATTAATTATTTTTGAGTAGAAGACTGAACATTGGCTTGATTGGATCTTTCATATGGTCTAGAATTATTGGGACTAATTTTCAATTTTCCTTGTCTAGTCTGAGTATCAACACGTTAAGTCAAATGTAACATCATTTACCACAGAAAATAAAGTTGTGGCTTTCACTGAAATCGAACAGGATTTTATTTTATGGGGGCCACAGAAAGTTGATCCCAAGAACTAGTAAATATGAGAGTCCTCTGAGAATTACACTGACAAAAATCTGTGCATCGTGAGTGTGGAGCTGTACAAAGGATGTGGGAACATCTAAAACTGTAATTGAGGCTTCTGGAAGTTACTCAGAGAGGCAGTGTAGAATGGCTGTAAATACAATTCAGCTACCTGAAATCTCATGACTGGTGCTTACCCTGTTTGGAGAAATCCCACGGGAAACAGGTGGTTCAGTCATGAAAGCATAAAAGGAGAAGGGGTACCAGGTCCTGGGGGTACCAGGTCCTGGGCAGCATTATATGCCTGCATTATCAGTCGGTAGGGGTCTTGGTCAAGTAGGCGTATGCATCATGATCTCCTCGACTAAAGTAGCCCTAAAAATGTGCGGATTCCTCAAGCCTCCTTACCTGTGAAATAATTCTTTTTTTTTTTTTTTTAGCTGAGCCATCCTGCTACCTGTTGGCAGCTCAGCAGCTGCTCAGCTCAGGCTGGACTCGAACCGTGAAATAATTCTTGAGATCAGCTGACATTCCTTGTTTGAATTTCCATTTTACCATGGAACAGTGATTTTTCCCATCTTTCATTTTCTCTTGTAATAAGGAATGAGTTGCTGAGGCCTATCTAAGAAGGGCAGTGTTTCCATCTTAAATTAGTATGTTGGAATTCTCTTTCAAGATGACCTTGTTCCTGGGAGACAGAGTTGCTTTAAGTGTTCCAACAGTCTCCCCGATCATTAGGTGTTGGACTGTGTTGAGTTGACTTTGCATGTTCTGTCTGAGCAGCTTTTTGGCCTTCGTTAGGTGACACTTGATCTCATTTTATTCACCTGAGATATACATCAAAGCTGTTAGAGGGCCAAAAAAAAAAAAAAAAGGCAGCTAGGCAAGTTTGTTTTCTGACTTCTAATGTGTCAGTTCTGTGCCCAGTTCCTGAATCTCAGGTTCTTTTCCTTGCCTGACAATGCATCTCCACAGTGGTCCTTGTCAGGGTGTAAGTGATGGATAACATCATCCAGTGCCACCTTTCCACCTTCATGCTGTTATACTCTAGGCTGGAGTGAAGGAGGTTGGAAATTTAGATATCACCAAGCTATGAACATTGATGTACACATTTTGAGTGTGCACCCATCTCCACGTTGACTTATCTTCTGGTGCTTGGGAGGGTAATGTTTCTCTGACCCCCTTTGCATTTGGAGCCTTGTGACAAGTACTGACAGTGGGCTATAAGTAGAGTAGTATGTGTCCTTTCTGATCCAAAACATTCTGTGCTCTGGCAAGACCCTCAGAACTCTCTGACCTTTCAGGGGCAACATACAAAAGTGTTTTTCATCTCTCTGATCAAAATGACAGTCCCTCCAACATCCTGGGTCCCTGAGAAATGGCGTAGAGTTGAGTCCCCCACCGGGTTTGTAGATGTACCATCTTGTACCATTTTTGGATATGGACTACAAATAAGAAATTGACCATTCTTGTATTATTTACTACTGAGATTTCACAGTTTATCTGTTATCATAGCATGATCTGGATGAGTATAGCATAATAAAAATACAGTGTGAGCAACATAGATTAATTATAAATTATTTAGTAGCCACATTAAAAAGTAAAAGGAAACAAGTGAGATTACTTTTAATATATTTTATTTACCCTAACATGTCCAAAATATTGTAATTAAAACATGTAATTCAAGTGAAAAATCACTCATGAGGTATTTTACATTCTTTTTATCATACGGAAGCTTGGAAACCAGTTGTGTGTTTAACTGTAGCTCATCTATTTCACATTTCTAGTGGTCACACTTCACATGTATGGATTTGGGTGGTACTGTCTCAAACAATGCAGATCCGTATCATCTTGACTCAATACATAAATTATATAAGCATGGATTTATAAATCAGTTATGACTCAGGTTACTGGTATTACCATCCTCACAAAATCGGACAGTCTTTCTTTATCTTTCACTTCTGGGTGTTTTTCTTTGCTGTGTATTTCTCCCCAACTCTTTGGCAACTCCGAGGCCACTTTTGCTGTGTTAATGACAACCCATGACTCTTCTGAGGGCTTCCTGAAGCACACAGCACGCTGTGCCATGAATGTGCACAGAACACTCTGTTGGGTGCATGAGGCAGCCACAGAAACATGCAGTTTTACCCACTGGCGCCTCAAGCTGTTTACTCTGCAGGGGAGGCAGCCAAGTACTAACATCTAATTCATGTAGGCACCTCCCAGGACACTTCCATTGATACCTCATCCCTCTATTCTCTGCAGGTTAAGAGGAGAGAGAGAAAATGTAAAGAGACTCAAATGCTTGAAATAGTACTTTCAATTTAGTTTAATATCTATGTGTGTCTTAGTTCAGGTTCCCCCAGAAGCTGACGGTGGGATAGCAGTGAAGTAGAAACAGTTCACGTGGGCTGTGCAGAGAGTGGGGACAGTGACACAGGAAAGGGAAGGCAGCAAATAGAGTGTGCGCTAAGAAGCCCCTGCCACCGTAGGTGATTAGTATTTGATCCCGAAAGCAAAGTCTGGGAAATGGTGTCGAAGGCAAGGCATGGAATTACCCCAGCTGAGGGGCAAGCAGGCTGGGGGATGTACACACCAGCTCTTGACAGTCCTTGGTTGTGGGTGCTCGCATGAGGTGTCAGTTTCCTGACACTCCAGCCAGCAGCACCTACAGCCTCAGGGATGCCAACATTCACATCAGAACTCCTCCAGACTCATGAAATGGTGGGTTCAATGGATATGGGTGAGGCATTGGCAGGGGCTGCTCAGACAGGACTTGCACGTAAATACTGAATAAAATCATAGAACTGTAGAGTCAGATTTGACTAATCTAGCTAAGGAAAAGAGTCTCTGAGGAGAGATTTCATGTAGTGTCACACATTTAGGTTATAAGGGGGCAGAGTTTGAGTGTCATGGCTGTTTTGCAGTGAGGACGTTGAGGTTTTAGAGTTGAACGTGGCCCGAGGTCATACACTTGAGAAAAAGAAAGGCACCAGGCATCACTAAAAATAGGAAGAATCCTGAAGCCACAGAGATAAGAGGAGGGGTGACTGCTGTCCCTGGGCATCATGGTGGAGTGACACCTTAATGGATGACCTACTGGTTCTACAGAGGTGACTCAGAGACAACTAGACTTCAGAGATTGACTCTCACAATGGACAGAGCATCCAACTGGAGGGGTAACCAGCCTACTAATTTTCAAAGGACATTTCCTATTTGATTAAACTTACAGCTTCATTCTAATCAGTCATATTTTTCCCTCCAAAAAAGCTCCATGATTAGATTAGTGTAACACCTTGACTTCATAGATAGAAGGTTGAGAAATACCCTAGTCCTAGCGTAACACACTCAGAAACTGTCTTTCACATGGAGGGCCACTCTGATTATGACAAAACTCATCCATTTTATGGTTCAGGCTTAATGTTAAATATTAAAAAATGGTAATTAATTTCCTTTTCCCCAAATTCTGAAGGTATATCTTATTGGGGGAATTGTAGCTACCTATGTAAGGTAGATAAGTATTTTTACATTGTCAATCTGATGGAAATGTAAGCCACTATTTTTTTCTGACCTTGTGCCCAGTCCAGAGAAATAAACAGAATTTAATTATCAATTATTTATTTTGCACTCAGTATTTTTAAGTTTCGGACAAAAGGAAGAGGGTGGAGGTAAAACACCCTACACTATGTCTCTCTACCTGAGAGTCATGCTGGGCAGGTGTGATGGGTTTGGGGGCAGGTCCATCAGGATTCTGTTTGCATACACATCTCCCAGTTAAGAACGTGTGTCAAGAAAAGAGGGAGTCAAGCAAAGCCTTACAGCTGCAGGGGAGGAACAGAGCGATGTCCGTGCTGAGTGAAGAATACCACTTGAGTTAGAATCTAGATCACCCACCAAGGAAGGGCTCTTTATCTTTAAAATAAAAACAGGCAATGCTTTTTCATCAAAAATATGTAAGTCAAGGTAAGCCAATACTGTCACATCACGAGGTAAAGAGGAAAAGTCAAGGTGTCCCCCTAGACCACTGGGTAGCTTCCTACTCAGCCTGAGCACCATAGAGGTTTGATGAACTAAGGATGTATTGGGTGGGAGGTGATGGAAGTGGCCGTTACCTCCCGTGGAATTCTGAAGCACGTAGAGGAAAGAGGCAGGAATTTCTTAGCACTAGTGGCCAAAGCTCACAGTAGTGGTGGTGTGGGGCAAGCGGAGCAGACACAACTGTTGGTAGTGTTCAATGGATGACAGCAGTAGCAGTACCCACGAGAGAGATGAGTTCCCCAGGAATTTGGCAGTGATGTCCCATGGATGCTGATGGGCATATCTGTAAGTCCATGGAGACATCCCCTAGGGATTCCTGGAAACCCTTGGTGGCAGAGCAGAGACTCTACAGGGAACTGAGTTCCTTGTATGAACGGGAAGAGGCAAGAGCCAGTAAGGTGTGGATTGGAAGCCAGTTTCCATATGTGTTCTCAGGGGATGGGCTTAGAGGACAGTGAAGGCAATTTTCCTCCTTCTTTGCCTCTTCTTTTAAAGTCATTTTTATCTTTTACTATTACCATTTTCATCATATATAGGAAGGAGCTTTTATGTATTGTTAGAGTCGCGTAGATGTAGGACAAAGTTTTTACCTTGATTCATTTGTCATGTCAAGATGGTGGTTTTGGAAACATTAAAAATGAGTGACGCTCATTTTGAAACAAAAAAACAACATTGTCACTTATATCCCTGTTTTTCATGCTGTCTGTATTCACATCCCAGAGCAGTGTCACCAAATTGACTTAGTAGAACATGATGGTGGTTTTCAAGTACCTTTAAAGAGTCTTGGGTAAATTACTGACAAATCTGCTTTTATTTCCCTGTAATTATGGTCCATCATATTTTTGGAAAGACCTCCCGACGTTGCAGGAGAGATGCTGTGTGATCTTCACCTAGTTGTTCTTTATGGCTCTTTGATCCTGGGACATTCCATCTTCCTTGCTTCCTCTCCACCAGAGCTCATTATTAAATTTGCTATTTTCTGCTGATCTCTTTCCCCACCATTTATTATTTGAGTCCATGCCCCCACCATCAAGGGTTCCAGATAGATGTTGCTCTTTCATCTTTGAATTGGGAAATTTCCCTTTTATCCCTTAATTGCAGTATGTAACTCCTTCTTTTGATTACCTTTACCTAAGACAATTGGGAGAACAGTGACATAAATGGTTACGCATTTAGCCATCTTCTCTAGAAAATGAAAATCACCCCATCTGGCCATGGAGTTCAAGAGGGATTGGATGATTGTGGGTTCCCGTAGGGAAGCATTAAAATGGAAGCAGGTCTGAATCCCCTTGGCTGGCAGCTGCTCTGAATCCTTGTAGTTGAAAGGGGTACAAAGTATGAATTCTTATGACAGCATTGGAGAGTTTAGAAATTTCCTAGAGAAAAAAACTGAGTCATTTAGCTTAACAATTATTAGCAATTTATTTCAGTAGGTCTGATTATAATAGTGAGTGAAAATTTGCGAAATACACAGATCTTTTAAAGCCCTGGAAGTGAGCCTGAGAATTTATTTTTTCCCCCCAAATTTCTGCTGAGTGACTGATTTTAAACATTCAAATCACTCCTCTCCACATTCATTATGTGGGGTTTGAATAGATTAATACAATTCTAACCTGCTGTGTTCCTTACTTTCTAATATATTCCAACACCAGTGGAATATTAATGGCCGGAGCCATAACACTTTCCATAACCTCTGCTATTTACTCTGTGACAACATTAAGTACAGTCTGCATTTAATTACTCAGAATTGGACTTCAGCGGGAAAGAATTCAATTTTGTGAAATAGCAAAGTTTGGGGTAATTGCATGCATAATCAATGCATATTTTGTCCATTCAGTGGTGATCTTGGGGGCTGGTTATTATTCCTTTTCTGGTCTAAAGGAATGTTACACTCTTAAGGTCCCTGTCCTCGTAGCCTTAATGAACAGCAAAACAAAAATGAACTGAACTTCAGACATTTCTTTTTTGGTTTGAGCATTGAGGCCACAGAATTTTGAGGCCAAAAGCAGGTTTTTCTCTGGATATTTTTCTTGGACCATTTGTCTAGATGAAGTTTATATTCTGGTGAAAGGTGGCATATTTTGTTTTTTGTCAGAAAAATAATTATGTAACTGTCTTCTCGTCCAGGGTTGAGAACAAAATAAAAGTCCAGATGACAAGGGACCTCACGACACTAAAAACACGTCTGCAATAATAATGTAATCCTTAGCCAGAGAGGCGTCAGTTGGTTCTGTAGAGGCATTTATTTGGTAAGAAAAATAAGGGTAGAGAAAACTGGCTTCAGGCTCTCAGATGTTGGTGTGACCTGATGTGGCCGCTTTTTCTTCCAAATTAAGATGTTAGTTTTAGCTGTAGCCTTCCAGATCCACGGCTCTAGCCTTAATCCAAGAATCTTTTCTTCTATTCGTTTTTCACCATTCTTCGTCCCCTCCTCTTCTAATTGCTCTCAAAAATAGTGAGCACGCCTGGGACTCCTCTGAAGTCAGGGAGCGGGCCCTGAAAATAACGCCTTTCCCGCGTGGTTCATTCTGGGTCTCCTTGGAAGTCAAGACCACTCCCAGTATTTCAGCTGAGGAACTTTATAAGACCTAGAGTTTGTGGACCGTGGGAAAGACGTACAAGGGGCAGTAAGAAGGAGTCGCTGGGGGAATCAGAGGGAGGAGTGGCTGTGCTTTTCTCCTGACCTCCCAGGCTTGACGTTTGGGGGGAATGGGTCAGCAAAAATACCCAGGCCAATTCTACAGAGTTGAGAAAATGCGGGTGTCAGCCTCTCCTTGCCTGCGTCCCCCGCCCCTTTCAGATCTGTGTCTCTTCTGTGTATATGGCTTGTAGGGAAAGTTTTGTTTGAAGAAAGTGCCCTGCATCTCAAAAAATTTGAAAAACCACCCAGGAGGCCTAACGTGCTGCATTGTCTAGAAGCTGAAGCTGCAGCTCAGAAATGGTGGAGGACTTACTCAGTCACAGAGCTGAGAGGAAGGTACCCCACCAGTGGAACCGAGCTCTTCTAAGTTTCATCCCCCGTGCCAGTTGCACACTAGCCTATCCACAGGAGCCACAGTTATTAGAGGATACAGCCAACAACAGCCATCTCGCTTCACAATCAGAAGATAGACATTTGGTTTTATGGCTTGTTGCCTTTGCTTGAAGAGTACACAGCTTGTCAAAAATGAGCCGTGGAGAGCATCAAACTTGGGCATCCTCACTGTTGGCTAGTCATTCAATGTCAAGGTTAATTGATTTGGATTCCTGTAAAATTAGACCCAGCCCCCACCACTGTCCATCCACCACCACTGTCCACCCACAGCCTCCTGTACCTGCTAACCCTGTTCTAGAAGGAACCAATGTTTTCAGCTGGCGACACTTCCCGCCTGTCCCCACCTTCCACAGTGTTAAGCCAGAAACACAAGACACATGGATACTCATGAATAATTCCAGCCTCTAAGAGAAAGCTATTCGATATTGACCCAACACCAACCTTGCCCATCAATCTGCATTTTTTACACGAACCCTGGGAAAGTCAACCTCTTTCAGATGTGAGGCCACAACGCAGCTCTGATTTGTAAGCCTAAAAGGTCCTCACGTAAGAAAATCAATTCAAACCCAAAGTGACATTTCAGTTTTATTAAGTCAGCATTGTCTGGCCTGCATTATTTAATAGGGTGTCTCTATTATGACCTCCGAAGAGTTAAATCTCATGAACGGTGGGGGCAGAACGCTATCTATTATAATTCCCACTTTAATGATTGGAAACACAGGATTCATTATTCTGCTGTAAGTCGGCTCTGAAATGGTTTTCATTTCAGCTCATCCATCAGAAAGGGACTGTGCCTCACAAGATTATATTGACCTCATTTCTGTCTTGTGACCCATTTGTTTAAATATTAAGAATTAAGACAGAACAGGAACAATACTCAGGGGGCATTCTGACCAGCCCAAGTTGCCAGTAGAAAGTGGTATCCTGAGATATGTAAGGTGGAGTACGACTACCCCAGAGACAAAAAGCTAAAACCCTCTGTGAAAACAGGAACTTCCTTTCAAGACTGACACATGAAGGGCCCAACAGGAAATAAAGGTGTGAGGAGCTGCTTTGCTTGTGAGCTGTTTCCACATTCACAAAGTGTTTGGGATTAAATTTAAGGCCACTGCGATCACTGGAAAAGTTCAAAATTCCGGTGCAGTTTTGGGGTTGAATTTATGTCTGCCAACCTGAGGAGTTACTTTTCTCTGCCAGTTGTATATATTAGTTGATTGGATTATCAAAATACGTAGTTTATTCTGATGTAAGAAACACAGGGCTATTTCCCTCATTTGTAAAATAGACACAATAGGAAATGAAACTTCTGCATAGATATTTTTAAAGCTTGAGTTGGAACATCTTAAGAACAAGTTAGACCAGGGTTTAACAAACTATGGCTCACAGGCCAAATCTGGCCCACTTCCAGTTTTTGTAAATAAAGTTTTATTGGAACACACATGCCCCATACACCTCCAGATTTTCTGTCTCTGCTTTCACACTACAGTGGCAGAGTTCAGTGGTTCCAACAGGGATCCTCAGGCCTGAAAAGTGAAAAATATTTACTTTTCAGCTCTCTGCATACAATGTTCACTAATCCCTAAATTAGACTTCAGTACAGATGACCCATGAGAGGCAGTTACAGACGCCCTCTGAAAAAACAGGATATTTATCAGGTAAAAAAAAAAAAATCAAAAAAACAAAAAAAAACAACAGAGCGGGCTTGGAAATCTAATCAAGACTATATTGCCAAACACAACTATTTGACAATTAATTATTATAGCTGAAGAATGACTAGTCGAGATCAGATAACAGAACTGGAATAAAACCTAGGTCTTCTGACATCTACCAGTTGATCTTTCCATCAACTTGTTCACTTCCAAAATCATAATTAGTCCCAGTCCAACAACTTACAATAGAAAAAGGAAAAAACAAAAACAAAAACAAAAACACACACAGCTACATTGCAGCCCACGTCTCTAAAATTTCCAGGCTAATTGTATAGATTTAATTGGATTGGCATGGGCAAAATTTGTCTTCATAAGAGACCGCATTCATTAGGTTGTGAGTACGACCCCAAGCAGGAGACAGCGTGTGACAAATTACAGAAATAACAAGGCCTTGCGTCGCCGCGCAGGCGCACCTGCAGCTTGCCACCTGGGGCTGTAATTTCATTACCCCCATAAACCACGGCAAGGTCAGGCTTAGTCAGACTTCGATTAAGAAGCCCCTTAGGAGATCCCAGGTGCAAAAGGAACCGGTGTAGGTGCACCGGGAGGTATGTGAGAACGTCTCTTTCCTGTCCTGAAGTGGTCCTTGCCCATCACAGTGAAGTGATGAGGTTTAGGGAACTGGGTGTGGGGGCATGGGGCTGTGGGCCAAAGGCCAGAACACCTGGCTTCCATTTGTCTTTGGCCTTTGTTCGGAGTGGGAGCCAGGGGTGGGGGGGTGGGTTTCATCAACTGCATGGGAACGTAACCTTGCAAGTTTGTTCAGGTGCAGCTGTTCCTCTGGGGGGGGCAGGACAAGTAAATCTGTTCCTTGATTTGCTGGTAAGTGGCCTGTGTTCTCTGAGCCGGTGCCAGTTGGAGGAGAGTGAAGCCGAAGTTCACGAGCCTTGGGAATGGCATGTGAAGCCAGTTGACCTGGCCACGTTTCAGGTCTCCCAATTAGACCTGCTTTTCCAAGTGGCTCCTGCAGTTTCAAATTTTCCTCCTCCGAGCTGACCATGCAACACGATTCCTGCTTGTGGCATACTTCTTCCAACAAGGCTTGGCAAAATGCCTCGGGCGAGATGTGAGGTGGAGGTGGCATGAGGTAGTCAGTGCCAGGCTTTCCAAATGTGCTCTGTGGAAGGTGGTCTTAGGGGTCTCTTGGGAGACAATGTGGTGTATGCAGCCATGGCTGACTTGGGGGCAAAATGTCCTGTTGCCTGTAGGGTTTGCCTATACTCCGACAAAGCTGTGGAGTTTTCCACGATGTCCAGAACTGACACTGGGCGTTTAGTAGGAATGATGGGGAGGTACTTCTTGATGGAAGAACATGATCCAAAGACTAGATTTGAAGGTGCCACAATCTGACTGTGTCCCATAAATTATTCCCAGAACCCCTGGAACCTAAAGTCTACCATATTTTATGCAGCTTTGTTCATTCCATATCATGGATAAGTGGTGAACCTAACGGCTAGAACATGGCTTGAACGTGGATAGGGTAGGTGATCCCATGGGATTCCTGGACTTCAGGGAGTTGGTCAGATGGGCAGTTACTGGAAATAACCATGGACTGGAAAGTCTGGAGCACGTGTAAAAGACGACAGCTAAGGATCCCCAAGGTCCAACACGGAGAATATTATTACTCTTTGTCCTCAAGTGAAACAACCAAGTTTATGGCAGAACATGAGGGGAGAATTCCAAGGAGGTCTGAAACAATGCAGACCTTACAGTGAAGTGGGAGAGACACCCCAGCATCCTGAGGTGTTACCTTCCGTTGGAGCTGGAGCTCTTGTACCTTCATTTCATTTCACTTTTGTTTTGTTTTGTTTTGTTTTGATTGGCTCCATGGTGCATGAATATGCCCACTTTGAACTCTTCATTAACTTCCCCACAATCAGCTTGGATTTTTGTTGTTTTTGCTAGAATGACCCAGACAAACGATTCCAAGGCATACCTTGAGGCTCAGTTATTGATTGATTTGGCGAGTTCTGAAGTCTTATTATTTAAACCTCAATTATCTAGCTGATTTATGTCCAGATGTGCAATTGCGGATTTTTCACCAGGCTTTTGGGTCACATGCTGATATTATGAAAGCAAAATGAAACGGGATTTTTTTTAAAAAGGAAGACAGAGTGACTGTACCAGAAACTTTCTGAGTCTGTAGCTTGATAACATTTAACCCTTCATAAGCCTTAATAACAAGGATTATTTCTGTGCCACATTGACTTAAAGGGAGGGCAGTTGGTTTACTTCCCGGGATGAATGAATGTCTTCCAAATTTCACGCAAGCAGATGTCAGCTCTGCTCTTTAAGTGTTTGCATCCTCCCCCTATGAAAAGTCTAGTGAAAAAAACTAGTGAACAAACTGTGTTCTCCTTTCCTCCTTTCTTCTCTCTCGTTCTGGGGTAGTAAACTGGCAATAACTTGGCTAAGAGTCTGAGAGGATGAGATCTTACTGATTGCAAGTGGAACCTTTAGAGAATCTGTTTCTCTAAAAGCCTCTTAGACCTGATTGATTCGTGGTGCTGTGACACCTAGAGGGGTAGTATAATGGCAGCCAGCAGTCCGCCAATGATCAGCTCCATCCCAGGTTGTGTCTCGAGCCCATATCAAACATCTCATAGTACAGGTATCTCAGAGGCTTCCTGGAGAAAGATGTGAGATGTTTGAGCAGCCGCTTTGGGAAAGCCCTCAATGGGAGGGCCGCAGTGGTGGCAGTCTAGTGAGCAAGCACCCATCCATCTGTGCGGTACCCATGAGATGGGCTCTCACTGTTCCATTTCCAGATAAAAGAGATGGGGCTATTCAGATGACTTCAGAAGTGCATGCCATTTCGATTTATTCTGTGAATTTTATAATCCTTGAGTCATCACCTTCCAGTCTGGCCAGAGGTATTGGAGAGGGGCAAATAGAAAGAAAAACCTTTAGAAAATTGGAACATACGACAGAGAAGAATCTTTTGTGAAAAAAATAAAGAGCAATGGGCAATGTGTTGGAACATTATTTAATGAGCATTATTCCAAGTAGGGGCTTGGATTTTATTTCGTATCAAATGAGTATGTCTTAAACATCCCTGGGTCCTGAGAATTATAGTTGTTACCTTGTGCTGCTGAAATTGGATTTTTGATTCATTCAAACTTGGTTTTTGGAGATCCCCTGTGGCAACAAACTATTAGAAATAGTTTTTTGTTTTGCTTTGTTTTGTTTTTTCTTTTCCCTTGATGGCTTTAGAAGTGAAATTCTCTTCCATGGATCAATGGTCATACTTTTCTACTTGGTCTGTGAGGTATGTTATCTCAAATAACACAGGTCCTAAAGTGAAAAATGTGGTGTGCCTGGCCTGTTTGTGTTTCTTTAATCCATTCTCCTCCATGCTCTTAATACAATTCAGAATCCTTAATTCCGAATGTTCATTATCCATGTATTTATTTACGTAATTTAATTTAACAGTTTTTTAATGAATGCCTGTCTCCCACGTCCCAGCACTGTTCTAGGCACTTGGGAGACAGTGAATAACATCTTCTTGTTGTTGTTATTTACATTCATATATTGTATTTCTTTCTTTTTTTTAAAGATTTTTATTGGGGAATTGAGGGGATGGGAACAGTGCTGGGGAACTGGGGGAAGGGAAACAGACAAGCTGCTGTCGTTTTGATCTTCAGTCTAGTTGTGGAGGACGTTGCTTCACTGGCCCAAGTTGGCACCATCACTGTGCTCTTCCCGGGCGAGGCAGATCAGTCGCCGGCTTCCTGACCGCTCACCGTGGCTGCCGGCCGCCCACGCTGGCTGCTGGCTACACATGGTAGCCCATGGCAATCTACTGCCACAGGGGCCGCAGCCTACACTGTCGCCGGCGACCCACGGCAGCCCAGCTCCAGGTTGAGCAGCTGTTCAGCATCTTAGCTGTAGAGGGCAGTGTCACTGGCCCTCACATGTGGGATCTGAACCGGGGCCCTCTGGCATCCCAAGCCAGCTCCTAACCATTGCGCCACTCGGCCAGCCCATATTGTATTTCTTAAATGAAGATAGACTCAACATTTTAAAAAGAAAAAAAAATTTTAGGCTAGAATAAAATACAATTGTATGCCCCTTATAAAAAACACATTAAATTTAAGAATTCAGAAAGTGAAGAGATGGAAAAAATATTTCATGCAAATCCTAATTAAAAGAAAGCCAATGTTAATAACAGACAATATAGATTTTAGGAAACAAATGTTTTTGAAGATTAAGAGGGATATTTCACAGTAATAAAAGATTCAATTTACTAAAAAGACCTAAACATTCTAAATTTATATACTCTTATGACATAGCTTCAAAATATATTAAGTATAAATATAACAAAAAGATAAACATATCAATTCATAATAATTTGGGGAGATTTTTATCATAGCTCTGTAAGTAACTGATAGAACAAGCAGACAAAAACAACCTATTAAGGTAAAAATATATACACATGATTCTCAGAAAAATATAGAAACATGAATCTAATTTATATACATAAAATACTACAACCAATAACTGCAATATACACATACTTTTTCAAGAGCAGAGAGAATATTCACCAATAAATAAACAATGTTGAGCCATAAACCATGTCTCAACAATCAATAATTTAATTCCTTTAGAATATTTATAAACTACAAATCAATAAAAAGAAAATGCCAAATTTTGTAAATTAACAAACACACTTCAACTAACCCATGAATCAAAATTAAAATCACATTAGCATCAGAAAATATTCTGAACTAATTAATATACATTAAAGAAATGGTGGGACGCAGCTAAATTTTCACATAGAGGAAAAGTTATAGCCTTAATTTCACATATTTAAAAACAACCAGAATCCTGAAAATCAATGATCCAAGCATATAATTAAAAAATGTAGCTAAAGACTTGAAAATTAAATAAAAAAAATAAAAGGAAGGAAATTATAAAGATAAAATAATAAAATATGAAACAATGATGTTATAAGGCAGGTCAACAAAACCAAACATTGGTGCTTTGAAAAATGTAACATGATGAATAAGTCCTGCCAAGAATGACCAAGAAAAATAGAGAGACAAGACACAAAACCAATATCAGGAATGAAAAAGGGAATGTCACTATTATAGACGTTAGAAATTTTATTAGGAAAATATAAACTATTAGATTTACTACAGCATATCATCAACTACATTTCAATCTATTTTAACATTTTGGTTAAATGGATAAAATTCTAAGATGAACATCTGCATAATCTGATATCTACTGAAGACATCTACCAACATTTACCTGGTAATTCTTGATAGCCAGTAGAGTAAGTCTTCACATTTTGTTCTTATTCTTTGCCAGTTTCCACATGAAAATGAAACCTGCTGGGATTTCGATAGAGGTCACATTAAATCTTTAGATCAGGTCAGGGAGACATAACATCTTTACAATATTGAGTCTTTGAATTTCACGAGTATATCATATTCCTCCATTGATTAGATTTTCTTTATCTTAATAATGTTTTATATTTTCTATATAGTGATGCATATACCCTGATAGATTTATATATAGCTATTTGATATTTTGATGCCACTATAAGTTGTACTCTAAATAGAAAGAGTACATTTTATTTATAATTTATTGTTGATGTCTGTAAAATAGAATTGGTTTTTGTATGTCAAATCTGTACCTAGGAAGCTTGAAAAATTCTCCTAGTAATTGTAGTCATTTGTGAACTAAAACTGTCATTCGTAGATGATAGGGCTGGAATGTGTAGAAAATCGAAAAGGCTCTAAATCTAAATATGAATAGAAATATAAAAGATGTAGGGTAGAAAGAAGCAGTTTTTTTTTCACCTTGAATGAGAGAAGATAAAACAGTGGAACATGGCCAGTTAAAACTCATTGCTTTAACAAAGGACAAATGAATGGATTAAGATGTCTAACAGTAAAAATACAATCAGGAGGTGGCATGCACTTAACCTTGTATCTGGACCAAAGGTTTCAGATAAATGATACTAAATGTGTGGCTCTCTCGTTATCGTCTTGTACATTCATGGTACCTGGCATTAAAAGAGCAAGACCTGGTGATGATAAAGAAATATAGTGAATATTTTTTTTAAAAGTATATATATATATATATATATATATATATATATATATATATATA
>NW_017731385.1:697365-779474 GCF_001890085.2 Hipposideros armiger
AGAGAGAGAGAGAGAGAGAGAGAGAGAGAGAGAGAGAGAGAGAGGGAGAAAAAGAACCTTGAGTGTGGTTTTTGGCATGTGGAGTTGAATGGAGTCAGTAGATTAAAAACTCTACTATATATGTAACTGTGTTACACTGTTATAACAGTGGGCCACCATGTTGGATTATTTGGCACTCAAAACAACCCTTGAGTGGGAAGCTGACTGTAGAAAGAAGTTTAACTCTTAGGGCTGTTGACTCTCTAATGCCTCCTTTAGATGTGGTCAGGGAAAAGAAAGAACTTTTCAGAGTGGAGAGCCACAGGCCAAGAAGTGAAATGTATGACCTGTCTCATTTATTTTTAAGTCCAGCAAAGCGGTAGAGCTAGGCTTCCTGACATTTTGGACCACGAACCAGTTACTGTTTACCAGGCTGGGAGGAACCATAGCCAACAGCATCCCAAGAGACACGAGTATTTGATACTCTAGACAGAGTCCATTGGAATTATGTCTTCTTTTTTCAGACTCAGGCTCCTGGTTCTCACACGCTGACTCACCCATGTTTCTCCCCCTCAGCAGGAGGAGGGTCGCAAACACTTCCCAGGATGCCATACGTTGCTATTTTTCATCAGTATAAGTAAATGTGCATGAAGTTGCCTGTGGCTTTTAGCATTTCTTCCTTTCATCCCAATGCTGTTGTCTTTTCCTTTTTTATAAATTTGTGTTTCCCCAGTCTGCAAGCAGATAACTTAATTTAGCGTAACATGCCAGCTAAGTGGGATGAAGAACGAGGAGAATTATCAAGTAGGCTCACTGTGTTCCTTATTTACGGTCTTAAGGAAAAGTCACTTACTTTTTTTTTTTTTTTTGGTGAGGCCAGTCAGTAAGGATTGAGAAAAGGACTGATGCTGACAAAGAAAGTGAAACTTCGAAGGTGGGCCCAGGCCCTTGGAAGTCACTGCCCTCTCGCTATGATTTTGAAGCGCGGTGAGGAAACATGCAAATCAGGATCTAGTATGCTGGAAAGATTAGGTTCTTGGATGTTCCATGGCACTTCTTTTCATTTTGCTCTAACGCAGATGAACCGTTGAGAAAATTAAGATACTGATTACGTACATTAGACGGTTAAGGATTGAGGAAAACTGGCAGCCAACTTCTGTCCTCAAACATTGTCAGTGTCTTCGGCCCCATAAACCAGATGTGGCTGCAAAGACGTGTTTTGCCTTCAAGTTATTCACATGCAGGTGAAGGGAGACTCGGGATCAGTACGCTTGCTCCTGCAGCAGCGAACTCAGAAGGGAAAGAAAAAAAAAAACCAAAATCAGTTTGAAAATGATGCCTTTTGGGCTCTGGCTTGGGATTTCTGTAATTGGATACAAATACGAAGCCCTGGAAGGGAATTACTGTGAGATTTAGCATGGGATTATTTAATCATGGAGTTAAAAAGGCAGGGTTCTGTGGGTGCCAAGAAACCACAGGATTTTGAAGCATAGTTGTGGTTACGGAAGAATCAGCTACCACCTGTGTGTCTGTACCTGGTAACTGGGAGAGTAGAAATTGTTTATTTAGTCATTGATCTATCCATTCCCTTATCAGGACATCATAGAGCGCCTACTGTGTGTGTGTGAGGCAGTGTTGTGGGTTGAGCGATGTCCTCTAAATAGACATGTTGAAGCCTGAATTCCTGGTATCTGTGAATCTGACCTTATTTAGAAATAGGCTCTGTGTAGATGTAATTAAATTAAAATGAGGTCATAATGCATTAGGGTTGGCCCTGAATCCCACATGACTGGTGCCCTTATAAGAAAAGGAGAAGAGACACAAAGATAGACACACCCAGAGAGCAGAATAGCAAGTGAAGACAGAGACCCACAGAGGGGAGTGTGCCCTGTGAAGATGGACACAGACATTGGAGTGATGGAGCTATGAACCCAGGAATGCCAAGGGTGCCGTCAACATGAGAAGCCCTGAGAGCCTCTGAAAGATTCTTTTCTAGAGACTTCAGAGGAAGCATGGCCCTACTGACACCACGATTTGGGACTTCTAGCCTCTGGAACTGTGAGACAATCACTTTTTGGTTTCAAATCACCAAGTTGGCGGTCCTTTGTTACAGCAGCCCTAGAAAACCAGTCTAAGCAGTATGCTGGGTGCTGTGGAGACTGAGATGAACACGCTTCCTACCCCCATCCTTCAGGAACTCCCAGCAAAATGGCTGGGATGTCAACCAAGATGTCAGCCTCTGACATAAGAGTTTCTATCGCAATATGAACGTCATGTTAGGGAGCCACAAAGGAGAGGCACAGAAGAGCTTTTCAGGGAGATGCTCTTTGAGGTGAATCTCAAAAGTTGGCTAGGAATTTGCCAGATGGATGGCAGGATATATTGTGGCTTCTTTGGAGGTGACAATTCCCTGCTGGAGAGTGATGGTGGGGAGGAGAGAGGAATTAGAAGAGGAATCAAGAGAAGTAGTGGCTTTGCATGGGATACCCTTGGGTAGCAATAAAAATGAGCATGTTTTATCACCTTTGATGATGATGATGATGATGATGAAGAGGAAGAAGAAGAGCAAAAAGAGGAAGAGGAGGAAAAGGAAGAAGGAGAAGGAGAAGGAGTTGTTTTATCTCCATTTGTTGTGTTTGTATTAGGCCATCTACTCTTACATCAGACTAGGTTTTATTTAGTGCTCTTAGCAAATCTGCATAGCAGCTCTTAACATCTCCATTACACAAATGAAGAAACTAACTCTCAAAGTGTTTGCATGACTCCCTTAAAGGCTCCACAACTAGAAACGTAGAAGCAATTCATGATATGCCCTTTGTCCTCTCTAGTGTATGTCTTTTTAAAATCATAAGCTTGAATTAAAAAAAAAAAAGTCACAGTGCTCTGAGCTTGGTGTATGTCCTTCTAGAGTCGATGGTAGTAGATTTCATACCGCACATAAATTGTCTCACCCTTTGAAATTGAGTTCTGCTGTAGGGGCCCTGTCCACAGTCACTTCTCACGGGCCCTGCACCTTCATTGATATGCTTCCATTGGACACACATGTGCCAGGCACCTCGCTAGGTGCTGTGTGCCAGATGACACTGTGTGTGCTGTTTCCTTGGCCACATTAGGCATTTGGCTGATTTCTGTTTTTCTCCTGGGGGGGGGTGGACCCTGTCTTTGAATTCTACTTGTTAAAAAGCACTGGATGTCAACCAGATGGGCTTTTTTTCACCCCTAAAATGTATCATACAGCTGCAAGAAATAAAGGACAGTATATCTTCTGTAACTACACTAGCAAATATCTTTGGTTTCTGACTCGCTTCGCATTTGGATGAATATTGGTAACTTGTGTATGTCTTAGGGATTCAGGTACCTTCCTGGAAATATTTGCCCATACGTAAGTCTGTGAAGGGTTATGAAAACAACGTCCCTTTATCTCTTTCAGCTTTCAAGAGATTAAAATGTGATTGACAAAGTGTCACAGCTAAGCTGAGTCTAAGGAGACGTGATGACCAAATGTAATGTGGACCCTGAATGAGATCTTAGAACAGAAAGGAACATTAAGTAAAAATTGAGGAAAACTGAATTAAGTATGGGCTTTAGCTAATGATAATGTACCAGTATTGGTTCATGTATTGGGACAAATATCCCACACTAATATAAGATTTAATAATAGAGAAAAACTGGGTGTAAACCATGTGGGAACTCTCTGTCTCCTCTTTGTATTTTTTCTATAAACCTGAAACAATTCCAAAATTAAGAAGAATTTAACATGATGGACACAACAGCTATTTAAAGTTCTATCTGGGTGATTCCTTCACTGCCCCGCAATCTGAATTCTTCTTGACTTTTTCAGACATTTTTCTGTGATTTAGGAGGAGCTGCATTAGATGGCTTGGGGCAGGTTGGGGTGGAAGCAGCTGAATTCTTGTCTGGGTGGTATCTCTATAAAATATGAGAAATTGGTAGATAGGAACAAATGAGGAAGAGCCCTGTCCAGGACTCTGGGGGAAAGGTGAAAAGTATGCAAGAATCTTGCCAAGAAGCCTTGAGGAAAATTCCTCCCTGAACTGAAATTTATTGACTAAGGTAACTCAATCTGTGTCAGAGATAATCTTAAAAGACATATCACATGGCATGTCTATCACAAAATCCCCAATAAGAACTTTCAGGATGAGTTGTCAGAGCAGAAACTTTTTTCCCTACTGCTTTTTAAACTGAAGTTTGAAAGAAATTTGAAAAACAATTCATTTTTTATTCACCCAGAGGAAAAACTGCTGATGTTTTGGTGTATTCCTTCCAGTTTAAATAAGTCCTGCTTTACAGAATTTTTGGTTCATTTACCAGAAAATGCAAATGCTGAAAGCTTTTCCTAAGATTTTTTTTTTTTCTGAAAGTAGGTTATTTTATTTCCAGGGATTCTGTTCTTCTTTAAGTTTGTTTCTTACCTAACTTGAAACGTTTGGGGATATTTTTGCGTTTTGTTTTTTAAACATGTCATTAGTTATAGCCCATTTGGGGGTGTGTTAAGTGCCGGGAAATTCCTTCTGTGCTTCCTCATCTCATCTCTGACTCCTCGCTGGCTGCTCTGAAGACACATCGCTGAGGAGCAAGGGCTTTTGGGAAGAACTCAGAGATGGTACCTGTGAAGCGTCAAAGAGGGAGAAATTGGGGGCAAGTGCAGCGGGTGCTGGATGCCCCCCAAATATAATCTCGCAGACGAGAAACGGGGTTTGCATTTGGCGGATCTCCTCTGTAACCACACTGCTTCCATCTCTCCCCACCTTCCGCGGGCGTAGAACCCAGATGACCAGATGGATGATGGGGGTGGCAGCCTGAACCATGGAAAAGAATAAGGACTTTCCTCTCGGACACGCTTGCATTTGAATTCTGATTCTGTCACCTGCTAGCTGGGGTTGTTGGGTCAATTACATCACTTCATCATCCCTGAAGTTTTGATTTGAAATACAAAGATTAATATCATCTCACAGAGCTATTATACATGCAGAATGATGTGCGTGGAGCAAAATTGCTGACGCTTAATTGCTGAGCAATTGGTGCCAGTTACCTTATATTTCCTTCCTTATCTTCGATGCACGTCCCTTTGTTTTGGTCCACACTTCACTCACCTCCTCAGCCTCCCTGACAGCTTCTTTTGCCCGAATTGCAAAAATAAGGAGGCAAATGTCACTTTAAATATCATGGGGGCAACATTACTTTGTGTTTGGTTTTGGGTTTTGGTCTTTGATTATTTCCTTTTCATTGTGATCCTTTTTCTCTTGTAGAGGTTTAAAATAATTGTCCTTCCTATGACTGTGCCACCATGAAGGCCCAGAGCTAGTGAGGAAAAATCAAACCGCTTTGAAATTTGACCTTGTGTAGATGCAGTGAATTGACAGATGTTCTGAGTTTTCTCTTCTGTAAGCTGCTTATCTTGATGCAGAGTTCTGTTTCTTCATTTTTACCCTGTTCCTGGAGCTGTTTCTAGAAACAAACGGACAGACAGACACCATAGAATGAAAAAAAAGTAGAACAGCTTTCTGAACACTGAGCGCAGCATTCCTGAATTTTAACTAGCCTTCAGGTGCCGCTGCTTACAGCCAACGACTAATACCGTCCTTGCCCAAAGCCCCAGAGTCATGTGGTCATCCCATCAACCTTGCATCCAGCTTTGACCGTGAACGATGCCCCGTAACCTGTGCCGGTGGACCTCTACAGAATCCTTGGAGTGTGACCTGCAGCACACTCAAAATCCGTTTGGGCCCAGGATTACATCATACCACTGGACCTCTGCTGGGTCAGGGTGAGAAGCCGTGAAACTTCCATTTTTTTTGAAAGTTATGGGCCTTGCCACCTCATAGTGTTTCCATTTTTAATAGGTGTTGAGAGAATTTGCAATAGTCTGTGGACATCTTGACCCAGAGATGGAATGACCTCAGGAGACACTGGCCTTCAATGAATAGTTACTGTTCATACTCTTTTACGTATTCATCACTAGCCGTCTGAGCTCATGTCTGCTCTTAATACACAGAGACTATAAACCCAGTGATGGTCAAACCATTCTTCTAGGTTATTAAATTATGTAGTGGGGTTTTATCATACAAGTCTTGGCCTTTGAAATGCATCATTTTGAAGAAAGATTCTGGCTATCGGTAGCTGTGAAATTAGTCTCAAATAAATATTCTAGTTGGAGAGAAATACGATATTTGCTCTAACAGAAAGCAGTGACACACAGAATTCATTTTCTACTGTTTGATGTACCACAACGGTCTTTCATTTGGAGAGGAATGGTAAAAGGTTTATATGAATTCAAGCTTAGCAAGAATATTATAGAAGCTTGAGGCTCTGCTGCTTGGATGGCTGATAAAAAAGAACTATAAAAGCGATCTTATTTTTGCCTGATTCCAAGGTTCTGCAAAAACCATAGTTTTTAAAGAAGCCATAAAGGTAGGCATGAATATAAAATGAAATCATTCATTATTTTAGTTTTACCTCAGCAGTCTATTTTTAGCTTATCCTTTAAATCTGCTGCAAAGTCTCTCAATCGTACAAGTCCTATGTTTTGGAGGAACTAACGTCATCATACTCGTACAGGTTGGCTTCACAGGTCTCAACAGGACCAGCCTGAAACTGTCTCAAAGCCTTAGAATTCCAGGGGACGGAGACTCTAATTTATCTCCTGATAGTATCGATAACTAGCTGAAAATTTTTCCTTAAAGAATGAGTCTCATCCACAGTACAAACCAACCTACTTTATTTATTTTAATGGCTTATTATGGAGGTTGGGCATGGCTTAAGCTGGTTAATCAGGTGATGTTCGGTATGCTGAATGCTCTTCTCTCTATGGCTATTAACAGATTAAAACTTTTTTTTTTTCATTCCTGGATAGTTAGAAATATGTGGGGCCCAAATCACCCTGCATGGCATTTAATATTATTTACAACCAGGCCTCAGTCTCCAGTGGTTTAGCTATATGAATTGGTCCCCTGTTCTCTGAAGATATTAGGTGTTTTTTACCCCCACACTATTTTGTTATGTGTCCTGTCTTCTGTGCTCTCCTTTACCATTAGCTGGTGAATTCCTGTTTGTCAAACGTCAAAGCTTAGGTCACCTTCTCTGAGCAACCTTCTCCAGTGTCTCCAACCACTACCCTGGCCTGAAGATATGACTCCCTTTACCCTTCAATACAAATTACCCAGCACTACTCTCTTCTCTCTGCCCCCAAAGTGCTTTGTTTAAAAGGTGAACTCTGTTATAATCTGAAGGTCAGATAAAATACCTAACTCATAATAGGCACTCAATCAATATTAGCTACCTCAGTTAGCCTGGAGATGATTGCAGTGACCACAATATCTAGCATGTTTATTTTTAATATTGTGAACAATGAAAGCAGTTGTCACTTTCTGTTCCTCATTTCATTTCTGCAATACTGGTCATGTCATTGTTGAATGAAAAAAATGAATTCATTTGTGAGACACTGTGTAAGTGTATTCTTTAAGAAACTTACTTTCTCTCTGGCCAATGGAGCAATTTCAATGAAGAAATAGAGGAAGTGGGAAATTTAGCCAAACTTATAGAACATTAAATCCAAATTAATTTGGGGGCACAATGTTCTATATTTTTATAGGTCAAAAAATTTTTTATTTTGACCTGAAATATCCTGGAGGAATATTAAATAGTCCAATTTTCTATTTGGAGGGGTTTTATTACAAAATTATGATAGGTGCAAGTTATATTGCTACAGATTACAGTATTTTCCTAATATATCATTGCAATTATCGCCTTTATGTATTTCTTCAGTCTCCTCCACTTCCTCCCCCTTATCCTTCTCATAAGTATTTTAACCTAAAAAAAATTCAGCACTCACTTTAATAATGGATATTTTAAGATGTAAATCGTATTCTATGACAGTTCAAAAAAGAATCTGCAGGGCCGGCCGAGTGGCGCGATGGTTAAGAACTCGCTTGGGATGCCAGAGGGCCCCGGTTCGGATCCCACATATGAGGGCCAGTAACACTGCCCTCTACAGCTAAGATGCTGAACAACAGTTCAACCTGGAGCTGGGCTGCCGTGAGTCGCTGGCGACGGCGTAGGCTGCAGTCCCTGTGGCAGTGGGTTGCCATGGGCTACCATATGTAGCCAGCAGCCAGCGTGAGCGGCCAGCAGCCGCAGTGAGCGGCCGTCCAGAAGCCGGCGACTGATCTGCCTCGCCAGGGAAGAGCGCAATGATGGTGCCAACTTGGGCCAGTGAAGCAGCGTCCTCCACAACTAGATTGAAGAACAAAACGACAGCAACTTGTCTGTTCCCCTTCCCCCAATTCCCCATCACTGTTCCCATCCCCCCAATTATCCAATAAAAATCTTAAAAAAAAAAAAGAATCTGCAGGTATATGTTTACGTGCATGTGAAAAGAAAGTGAACTTTAAAATTGAGCAATTGAAAGGTAAACACTGGAAAAAAAAATCAGCCCAGCATTAGGAAGTTTCTGAATCATGGACGGGTTGTCTGGTGGATAAAGCCTCTCGTTATGGTGATGCTTTGCAGGCACGAGCTCTCACTGTAGAGCCATTTACTGAGGGTTCCTTTAGTCTCGATCCCAGCCCTTTCCTAGTTCCTCCCTCTTCTCCCTCTTGCTAGAAAGCAAATCCTGTTTCTGCCTCTCCAGGCCAGACTGACACCCGGAGTTTCATACCTATATTTCTAGTTGCCAAATCAATATTTCCACTTATATTTTCTACCAGTATGTCAAACTCAACACATCGGAAACCAAACTTGTACTTATCCTGAAAGGTCAGCATTCCACACCTCAGTAAATGGAACCACCTTGGCTCGGCTTTCTCACACTCCCCATCTCCGGTCAATCGGAGTCCTATCCCTTTACCGAGGAAACATCCCTTGCAAGTGTTCACCCCTGTTCTCTAGCCTCCCTGCCATTACCTTTTAGTCTTGGTGCATGTCCCTGTCAGCTCTTGCCCAGATCACATCCTCAGCCTTTTCAACTGGTTTGGCTCTGCTCTAATTCCACTCATCCTTCATCGTGATACCACATTATCAATTTAAGATGAAGCTGATCCACTGGACCCTGACTTGAAACCGTAAGGCTTCCTATTGCTTTTAGGAGACTTCCTATATTCCTTGCCATGGTTACAAGTTCTTGCAAAATACAGCCTCTGCCTGCCTCTCCATTTCATCTCTGTCACTGAATTCACTCTGCTTTCTGGCCCACTGGACTGTAGTCAGGGCTAGAATGTGGTGGCCTCTTGGCTCTTGCACTGTTACGACTGCCCTGTACCTTTCCATGTAACTAATAATTAGCTACTAATTTGAGATCTCCACATCTCACTGTAAACACTCTCAGCATGGCCCTCCAGATCTCCAATGCTAGATTTGCTTCCCCGTCCCACCCCCGCCGCTAATATGTTCTCCACACACCCTATTCTTCCTTACTTGTCTCCCAGCATATGTGACGGTCAGCTTAATTTATTTAATTTCCTCTTTTCTTTTTGATTGTAAGACCTATGAGAGAAGAGATGATACTGCCTTTTTGTACCGCTTGCATTTGTTTTCTGTTGCTGCTAAAAGTGTCACCTCCACTTGATGGCTTAAATAACACAAATTTATTCTTGCCTAGTTCTAGAGGCTAGAAGTCCGAAATCGTTATCACTAGGCCTAAATCAAGGTATTGGCAAGGCTGCGCTTCTTCTAGAAGCTCAAAGGGAGAATCCCTCCCTGTCTTGCCTCTTCCAGCTTCTGGTGGCTGTGAGCATTCTTGGTTTGTTCATTGCAGTCCTCACCACCAGCATTTTCAAATCTCTCTGTGGTCCATCCCACAGTGCTGCGTTCTCTGTGTCTGTCAGATCTCTTTGCCCCCCTTTGCAAAGGACACAGGTGATGGCATGTAGGGCCTACCCACATAATCCAGGATAATCTCCCTATCTCGATATCTTTAACTTCATCACATCTGCAAAGACCCTTTTTCCAAATACAGTAATTTTGACAGAGTCCAGAAATTAGGACCTCATATCTTTGGGGGCTATTATTCAGCCTACCACAGTGCTGTTTCTCTGGGTCTGAGTTACATATGTATGTGTGTTTATCTATTTAGTCTGGGATTTCATGGGTCAGTTCATTTTCAACTTGTACATATATTTAAAAGCCAATGCTATGCTTGGATAGATTCAACACAACCTTTGTCGTAGGTAAGCTTCCACGAGTGCACAAGCTGAAAAACTCAGATATCTTGCTTTTCCCCTGTCATGGGGAGTGGGCCCCAAATCTTTAACTCCATGAGTTAGAAGCTAGGCTCTGATGCTTGTACAATTTGGCCTAGTTTCTTAGAGATCACGCCATCTCAGAAATGGTGGAAGTGGACTGGAGTTCAATAAGAAGAATATGCTAGTACAAGAGAAAGTTCCATTGCAGTGGCTGCAAGGCAAGAACAAAGCTCATTTTCTCAGGGTTGTAGTAAAACAAATAACAATCTATTGGTGAAAAAAAAAAGAGTTAGGGACATAGGGCAAGACCCCTTACCCTCTGTGTGAAACAATACTATTGGTGTAGATGATCTTTAGCTTTTATTCCAATAATAACATAAAAAAGATTCTATGAAACATATGTTTTTAATCCATAATATTTTTATTGTAGGAAATATAGAGTTTTTTTAATGACTCCACACCCCTCTACTTTTAAGCTACAAATGCTGCATCATCCGTTCTTCTCTCTTGTCTTGGGGATGCCAACAACTGTATCATTTTCATCATCTGGATCACAGATCGTCTGATGCCATTCTGGAATCCTTCCCATTGCAATTGCCCCAACTGTTACTGAATTTTATATATCGAGCTCTCATATGTAATTTCATTTTATTGCCACAATAAACCTTTGAGGAAGATATTCTTATTAATTCCCATTTTAATGAGAGTCAATTTCAGTGTATGTCTGATAGGCACAGAAGTGGTAGTTTTACTTGAAATTTAGGCATCTGGATTTATCTCAAATTTTTTAGTCTTAGTAGCTGGAAGAAGAAATGATACCTACTGAGTATTTACTTTATATCTATATTCACACTATGGATAAACTAATCTTCCTGACAATCACACAACCCGTTACGAATGTCATCCTTTGGAGCAGATAA
Source organism: Hipposideros armiger (assembly GCF_001890085.2). Classification (NCBI taxonomy): domain Eukaryota; kingdom Metazoa; phylum Chordata; class Mammalia; order Chiroptera; family Hipposideridae; genus Hipposideros; species Hipposideros armiger. The sequence continues at coordinate 708,464 of NW_017731385.1, forward strand.
AGAAATACGTTTAGAGGAATTTCCCTGAGACTACAGAGGGATTAAATGGCAGAGGTAGAATTTAAACACAGAGCTGTTTCTTTAAAAATGTCAGCTATCTCCTTCTACCTGTATTGTCCTTGATTTAAATATTGTGTTGTTTAAAAGAAGACAGACACAAAACAACAAATACTGTATGATTCTACTAATACGAGGTACCCAGAGTATTCAGATTCATAGAGACCGAAAACAGAATGGTGGCTTCTAGAGGCTGGGGGGAGGGAGGAATGAAGAACTATTGTTAATGGGTACAGAGTTTCAGTGTTGGAAGATGACAAATGTTCTGGAGATGAATGGTGGCGATGGTTACTCAATACTGTGAATATATTAATGCCACAGAACTATACACTTAAAATAGTTAAAATGTTAGATTTTTATGTTGCCTGTTTTTTAGCACAATAAAAAAATATGGTTCACTTGTTAACTGAGAAATGGTTTATAAAGGCCAAGGACACAGGTCCCAACATTTGAGAGTCAGAAAAAAATTAAATAGCATTTTGCCTCTGAGTGAGGGCCAGATAAGAACATTTATCTTTCTCATCTCAGATCTCTGTTATTCTATTATTTTTGTTGTAAAAGCTTTCCAGAGGCAATTTTTCCCTATGAAAGGCCGATTAAGCCCTTTTATATATAAAAAAATATTTATTCTCCCATTACTGAAACAGAAGATGTTATAAAGAGCAAAATGTGAATTGTTTGGAGGAAAAAAACCAGCACAGAACACAGCCTCTAACTTCGTTTCATGGAGCGTTCTTCCTTTAAATGATCTGACACAACCTTGAAAGGAGATGCCGGGTGAGGGGGGTGGGTTCTTCTCACAGTGCAGGTATCACAAGAGAAGAAGAAACGGTGAACCAACATGTAAAGAGAGAGAGAAAGCAGTGCATATAAATAGACACATAAATACAATGAGGTGTCTGTCTATTACTTTCATACACCAAGGAGCTAGGAGTGGTGATCCAGTAAATGGACATAAATTCTATCATTTTTTTCTGACTTACTCTTGATTTTATTTCTATAGGGAGCCATTCAGCGCCAATTCCCTTTGGTTGCCAACTCCATGATATAGCAGTCTTTTGAGTCACCTAGGCACCTAACCCAGCTTTTGCTTGTTTTAGCTGAAAAACAAGACTTGATGAAGCAGATTGTCTACACTGCAGATTTGGACTGTCTCCCACCAGACCTGTTAAAACAACTTCCTGAAGCTGAGTCACTGAATGGAATAGTTTTAAGACATCTATATTTGGTATCTGTGAAGCCAGCAGTAAGGAAGCCGGGCTACGTAGCTATTGCTTTGAAAGTAAATGAGACATGGGATTAACTTTGCTTTATTGAAAACATCTCAGCCGTCATTGCATGGGGGGAGAGAGACACTTCACTGGAATTATAGTTTAAGAGCAAAGAAAGTGAGAATGAGTAACAGGGAGAATCTTTCATGTGAATCAGATTTATCTTGTGCGTTTAAATCAATTTCTCTGTCTGTCTGTCTGTCTGTCTGTCTGTCTGTCTGTCTGTCTGTCTCTCTCTCTCTCTCTCTCTCTCTCTCTCTCTCTCTGTGCATGTGTGCTAGTGTTTTGTGAGCATAGTGAAATAATAGTGTCCAGAGATTGCTTTTCATGGTGCCAGAGAGGAGGCCCTATGACGAGCTTTATTCACACGTGCTGGGAGGTGGAGAGCCCTGGATGCTATTTTCAGGAAGATCTCCTGGGATTGAGGTGGGACCTTGTCTCCTTGGAGGAGACAAGGCAGACAGGAGACTAGAGTGAAACACTTTTCCCGAGGGACCCTGTGGGTTCGGAATCCTGCTCTGGGTCTGGGAGACAAAATGTGCCAGGCAGCTGGGAAGGGAATATTTGCCTTTCTTCTTGGAAACATCTCATCTACTTGACGGAAAGAGTCAAAGGGAAGGAGTAGCTACTGGGGTTGGTGACTGTGGGGGGCTTGCGGGGATGGAGCATTTAGCATGAAAGTTAGTTTTCTCCAGAAAGAACCTAGGTCTTTAGGAAGTGATATCAGCAAGAGGCGTGGGGCAGAAGATGTGTGAGTATGTGTGGAGTGGTCCAAGGACGTCTAGGAAATGAAGAGCAGGGACTGTATGAGGAGCTGGAAGTCATGCATCACGAAGGCAGGAGCCATCCTTCAGGGACGCATGAACAACCCTGTTAAAACTGTGCGCAAAGGGCGATGCTCGAAACTGAGGGCTACCTCTCTGCTTTTTCACCAGGATTTTGTGTCCCACATGTTAATTCCGTGTTTCCAGTCCTTGGCTTTTTCCATTTTGAGAGAAATAAATTTAGAGGATTCTATTCCTAACAAATGTCTAGACTCATAAGAAAAAATAACTTATTCCGCCTAGCCAAAATCTTGTGTTGCTCTCTCAAACATCATCTCAAACACCTCCGAGACAGGTGTTGCAATGTCTGACTTGCAAATGAGGGCAAAGGGCAAAGATTGTCACATGTATTGAAAACGGAATGCATTCTGGGCACCGTATCAGGAACTTTACCTGCTTTTTCCCATTCGAGTCTCATGACTATCTTGGCAAGTAGGTATTATTTATCCCCATGATCAATAGTGGAAACTGAGGCTGAGAAACACCTTTTCTGAGGTGGACTGACCCGCGATAGCTCTGGAGCAAAGCTAGGTGGTCCCTTTCCGTTGAATTCTGCTGAATATCTGTGAGGAAACTAAAAAAACAAAAGGTTGCCTGCTCTTAAGAAGCTCCAGGGAGGCAAGAGAGAGAGGTGTGCTCAGAGGGAGTGTGAGCTGAAGCCTGGGGGTGTCTCTACCCAGTGCCATGTGTGGTCTTTGCACCTGTTCCCCTCCCCCACCCCCACCCCCAGGAGGCATCAGTACATTTACATTTTCTAAAACGTGGTTTGGTTACCTCTCTCTCCAGTTCACGGACACCATTCACCTGACCTGCCATGAGCTTTTGAGGCTGAGAGGCTGCCTTTCTAGAACCAGCATCCAGCTGTCATAATAAGTAAGCTCCCTGTTATTTCAAGTCTTGTGCCGTCCTTCTTCCTCAAACTCCCCTTCTCCCTGGTGTTAAATGTTCTTGTCAGAAGCAACTATTTACAGGCCATTAACACAGAATGGATGATTAGGTTCTTTCCAGACCCGATGAATAATGCATGCTTCAGTCAGCGGTTCACCATCCACTGACAGGGATCTGCAGAAGGGAAGTGTCATTGAAGGTCCCACTGTTCAATTTCTGAGATCTGAATAATTTGAAGAAACCATTGCATGTTAATGTGTGTGGTGGGAATAATGTTATTCTTTGTGAACTCAGTCCTTTGGGGGCAGCAGCAGAGGATAAGGAAGCTTGTCTGGTTCTGTCCTTCTAGGTATTTTCTTTCTCTTTCCTTCTCCCCATCTTCCCCCTTCTCCTGCTCCTGTGTAGTAAGACACTACTCAGGCACATTAACCCTGAAGATGTATACCTTGTTTTTGCTCTTTAATTCGTTCCTTAGAGGAATTGTTGCATTACTGTTTAAACCCTAACCACATTTTCTCTCCAGTTTCCTTTTAAAAACAAGGCATATATAAAGTAAGTGTATTCACAGGACTAAGTACTATTTGTGTACCACGAGTCCTATAGGTGACTCTCTACTCAATATCCTGTCTAAATAACACACTTGAAAGGTTTGTCTGGGGATCTGTTGGGTCAGATCTATCAGGCTTTTAGAGACTTGTGGGGAAAAATTCATCAAGTGTGGAAAGAGTTGAGATGCACAAGCCTAATCCCCAATAACAAGGTTATTCACCAGAAAAGAACCAGTTTTCAGACTCATGCTGTATAGATAATTTAGACTGTCCTCTAGTCCACTCTGGAAAGACTCCATCCTGTGTGCTAGAGAGAAGGGATTAAATAAATAGTTCGGAACAAAAGAAGGGGTGAAGTCTTTCTAAAAAGCCAGCCTAATGTTGGCTTCCTTGGAGGTGTTGAACCATCTGCTGTGTGTCGTCATTCTCGCTTAAGTGTCTATGAACAAAGGACAGCATAAGGCCACTCGGGCAGTGGGAAGGGCTGTATGCATTTGATGTTACTGGAAGAACAGAGGGAAGGACAGCTTGGGAAACAAAGGCCTCAACATCCCCAAAGAATCAGAAGCCCCTGACACCTGAGGGCTTTTGCAGCCTTCCTCTCCCTGGGTTCCAGGACCTCTTCTCCTGGCTCTCCCCCTACACCCCTGACCCTACACGGCCTCCTTCATACACTTGTTAACTACCTTATTCTTTAGTGCCCTACCCATGTGTGCAGCACGTCTGCCCTGCCAGAGCCATGTGCCAATCTGGCTGTGGCTGAGGTTTGCTCAGCCTCCATGCTTAGGCGCCATAGATAGATCCCATAATATCCTTCATGAGAGATAGAACAAGTACACAGGTGCCTGATTGCGTCCCATGTGTGATTTTGTGAAGCCAGAAAGAAATGGTCTCACCCCCCAAACATCTAGTGCCCATGATTCCCAGAGGGCAACGTTAGAAAGTTCTGGAAGTCATGATTCTTTATTCTCCTCTCTGACCATATTGTGACTGAGTGGGCTCTGGCTAAAGATTCGGTGAAATAGTTATGTAAAGTGCTCAGCATCTTGAAGGCCAAGTTCTTTCCACGCTCAGAGTTTGCTCACAGGAATGTACTGTAATGGAGTGAGGCTAGGGGAATGATAGACACTCAAAAGTCACTTGCATTTACCTTGCAAGTAGTCTGAAATACTCACAGGTATTTCGACTCTCGTGCCATTTAAACATTCCCAAGGATTTGTTCCAACTTAGAATTATTGTGATGGGCCATGATCTAAGAGCATAGGGAAAAACAGGTGGGCTTTTTTTTTCCACTTGTTTGTTTTTATGTATTTTTAAATACACTTTATTTTTTAGAACAGTTTTAGACTTATGGAAAAATTGAAAAGAGAGTACAGAGTGATCCTATATGCCCTACACCCAGTTTCCCCATTAATATCTGACATTCGTATAGCCCATTTGTCACAATGAATGAACAAATGTGGATACATTATTATTAACTAAAGTCCATACTTTATTCAGGTTCCTTGGTTTTTACCTACTGTCCCTTTTCATTTTATGTCCACACTGAAATTAAGAGAAATAACATTTTATCCTCCTAAAATCTCCAAGAACACTTCAGCTTTTCCCATAATTAATATTTATCTAATCATGACCCCTATGATCTTTGTGGCTTTTGTGGAAATGAATGAAAAATAGCAAACATCTTGCTAGAGTTTAACGCATGACTTAACTCCTGTACATTGCTTTTTAATCTTCTCCCTCACCCCCACCCCCATCCTGTATCAGTACCACTTTTATCAGGGGTTTCTAAAAACTGCATTCAGAGGGCTAAAGGTGTTTGATTACATTTGGACTTTTATATTGGGTGTTGCACTGATTTGATTATTTGGAAAGACTAAATTTGCAGGGGAACGTGCATGGTATAGGAGTCTGGAGTTGAACTTCTCTGTCCGACCCTGTCGCTAAGCTCACCATGGGACCTTGAGTAGGTCACTGAACCTCTCCCAGTCTGCGCTTCCTCATTTGTAGGGATGAGAAAGGACCAAATGATCTCTGAGCATCCTTCTGTATCACAATTCTCTGATGGTAGAATGTGGGCTCATTTCTACAATCCGGTTGAGTTTTCAAACTGGGACAAGTTTGTGAATAAGATTGCAGTTTGGAATTCGGGCTTCCCAAGTCAGGGAAAGTTGTCTCTTTTTTGGTTTGGGTGGGCTGAGAAACTTGGAATTTTCTCTAGAGGGGGAGAAGATGTTTTTTCATCAGGCTTCGACTGCCCAGTGGTATGTCTTGCCCACCAGGAAGGAGAAAATAGGATTGATGATAGTTTGTTGGTTGGAATAACTTCCCACAAGAAATGGAAGAGAAGTGAAAGTCAGAATGAATGACTATCCTGTGCCTTGCCTTAGCAGACAGGCTGGTGAAATTTAGAAATATATCCATGTCTTGATTCGCCCAGGCTCTCTACCTGAACTAACATCTATTCGTGAAACTTTCCACATTAAACGTTCAGTTCCAGTAAAGTTCATAGCAGCTTCTAAAACTGCCCTCGGAGATGACAGCATAACATTCCTTTGGGTCTGATGCATAGCGGCTCAGAGTGTGAGGGAAAAGGCTTTTAGGGGCGGGGAGAGGACAGCTACCTTTCTGCCATGTGCCCAGCACTTAACCTATGTTAGCGATCCCCGCTGGGAGCTTTATATGTATTATTTCTGATCTTTCTAAGAATCCTGCAAAACAAGTGGTTTACAGAAAAGGAAACCGAGGCTCAAAGCAGGGGAAATAACTTACCCAATTTTGCTCAGCTCTGAGGAGCTGGTTGCAGTTTTTAACCCAAGTCTGTTTGACTCGCATCTCCTCAGTTTTGTTCACATCACTTAATCCCAGTCTCATTTGAAACCTGCCGTTGAGAAGGCTTGTTGGACTCTCCAGAGAATGTCAATAATTCCCTTTTCTGTGATTGTTTTATTGTGTGAATCGCATAGTATTATTGTATTTCTGAATTCACATAATTTTCTTTTCTACCAGTCGGTGGAAGTCTGGAGAACAGGGACGGTGTTTTACTGGCCTCTGAACCCCCAGTACCTTTAGCAGTGCCCAGAAAATACTTGTCCAGCCCAAGTCACACAATTAATGAACCACATAGCCTGAACTCAGCCCAGACCTCTTGACTCTGGGTCCAGAATTATTTCACCACCACATTATTACTTGTAGATGTTTAATTCCGTCCAATTTCCAGATTATTCTGCCCATAAACCTCCCAGTGCCCTCCTCCCAAACCCTACACATTATTCCTTTGAGAAGAGGGCAGGTTTTTATCACAGGCGCAAAGGCAGGCACGTATTGAAGACTCGATGTGTGCCACTTGTAGGCTCACTCTGCGTTAAGCTCTCTCATTGAATTCTGACAGCTCTATAAGGCAACTGCTGTCGCTCACCCCATTTTACCAGTGAGGAAGCTGAGAAATAGAGACAGTCACTGGACCAAGCTCTCAGAGCTGGGAAGAAAGTCCACAAAGTATAGCCCCTGCCTCAGGGTTGGATCAGAGAGGAAGGAAAGTCATCGCGCTAGAAACCTAAGGCTTCATCTCTTGTATGTAAAGTACCAAATCGTGAAATAACTACGGCACCTTGATCCTTGACACACATGGGTAGAACACCAGGTTCCAAAGGCAATTTAACTGAAGTCACCCACTCCTCCGAACCCTTGCAGACTTCTCCCGGGATCTTTTGAAACAGGGTGTCCGGCACTCCCCGTGTTCAATCTCTGCATATTCTTGTTTCTCGCAAGGTCACGTGAAGGATAAGATTCAGAGCATTCCAGGGAGATTATGCTTAAACGTCAGAAACCTGAAAAGGCGTTGATAAAGGCTTAGCTGCGTTACTCTGAAGACTGGTATTATGGGAGAATCAGAGACAGTGACCCTTACACGGTTCTGAGGCTTATATCCTTTCATATGCCCTTGTATTTCCTGGAGAGTCTGAATCTTTCCTGGAGATTAAAATGCAATGATACAATGAATTCAAAGACAAAAGCGTCAGAAATCGTACTTGGAGGCATTGTAGGATATATGGGACGTGTATGCACACACACGGGAGGGGATTTGAATTCAGCAAACAACTCCGGGTGCGTACCTATATTTATATTGTATAAACTTTTAAATGAGAGGACTGGAGGCAGCAGCTTTGGAAACCCCTAGCCAGAAGGGGTGGGAGGAATAGCCCCTGGTGGGAACATGGACTTGCTTTAAGCAGGTGACCTCGAGGGAAGGAGGCATGGCCAAGGGCGGTGTGGGTATCAACTCAGTGAGTACACGGTTAGTCATAAACGGTTACAGTTGCAGCAGAAAGGCACAGTTCTATCCCTGAGGGACTTTCAGTGGCTCCTTCCTTCTATGGACGCTGAGCACCATTCTTACCCCTGGGGTATACTTAACAATGAAAAAGGCGAAGCCCCTGCCAGCTCCAAGCTGATGGCGTCCAAACAAACTAACGAAATACAACTTCAGTCCAGAACAACGACAGAATGGTAAAAAGACTGCTTTGTGAAAGGGACCCCAATAATAATTTGCAATTCTACCAAAAAGACAAGGCTTGGGACTATTCTACAATAGTTTCAGGTATAATGCCCAAATCTCTGTTTTGGTGCTTTAATAAGCTAGCTGCTAATAGGGAACCATTTTACCCTACCTACATTTTCGGGGGGCAATTATGATTGGATCTTAATAATCAGAGGGTTCTCATTTAGATGCAACTCAGTTATATTCAACTCAGAAAATTTCAAATCAATATACTATTGTGCCATCTACTTTGAAAAATGGGATCTGACGGTCTGATTGTTGAGAAATATGTTCCAGGGCCTGTTAAAAGCTAGGTGGGAAAGTGTTCTATAAGCATGTGGGCTTCCTCACCCTGATGCTCCTGGGCTCGTAGCACTTGAAGGACAACGAGTACAGTAATACCTTGGTTTGCGAGAAACCAAGTTCCGGAAACAAATTACTCATATTGCAAGACATCGCTTGTTTACCACGTTAAAATGTATTAGAAAGGTTTGCTCGTCTCGTGGAACATTCACAAACCAAATCACTCGCAATCCAAGGTTTTACTGTATTTCCTAGTGTATCACACTGGGGTAGAATGTTACTTCTCACGTGTCCATTCTGTGTTGTTCAGCCATCATGAGGCCTCCAGGCTGGGAGCACGGCAGCCCCGAGTGGAAACACTCCCCTTTGTTGCAACCGCTAGGAATTGGTATTGACTGTACAAGAATGTCTGGGACGGGGGGGAAGCCTGGATGACACACTGGTTTGTCACGCCCGATTTCCTTGAGAAGTGAGACGAATGCTGACCTGGGAGACTGGTGACCCTCGGAACTTAATACATGTATGTCACATAAACTGTCAGCTGTGCATTGCACGGGGGAATCTGGTGATGGGGCATCGCTTGGCGGGATGACCCAGCTGTGCAGAGGAGGGATAACATTATTGAGCTCATTTACGAACACTGCCTGCTAACTCAGCTCTTGGAGTGACCTTTCCCCGCCCCCCCCCCCGCCACCACCTACAAAGTCAGCCTTGTCTTCATATTTCTTCCTTCTTGTTTTGGCAGCCCATTGAAATGGAGGTTCTAGTCCTAAGATTCAGAGGCTGTCAGTCACCAATACTCAAGGTGATTCCTCTTCTCGAAGAAGATTCTGTTTTAGGAAACCGGTGGCTGCAGACTTCCCACATAGCCAGATCCTGATTTTCCTTCCTAATACGGGAAAAAGATGTAATGCAGGACCAGGGGAAGCAACTAGTCCATATTTGAATGGTGGATTAAGCATATGGTCATTTTCTTTCTCCAAAGTCAAAACATGTTGTATAGCATCTCTTGGCTAAACATATGTTTGGTTTTTTTAAAACCATTTCTGGAGCAGATTTGCTGGGAAGCCACTGGGGAGAAAAAAACCACCAGAAGCTGTTTGGGGGCCTTTGCCCCCACAAAGTGAATTACAGTAAGTCTGAGAGGCGGCAGGATGGAGTAGAAAGAATCAGGGGTCTAGTTGAACGTGTTTTTTTGCTTGACTCCCTGCATCTGCTGCCACTTGGGTGACACATGAGCCTCTGGTCAAAATGGCAATGGTGGTTTAATGCCACGTTATCAAAATAACACATTTTCCTTCATTGTCGATTTCAAAGATACTATTTCATGTCAATTAGGCTGGATTCTCGATAGCTATGATGGGAAAAGGCCCTACTGACTCACTGTAATTCAACAAAACTTAACTCCATTTTTTTTTACCCAATGATGCCTCTTTTGTGATTATAATTGCACACCCGTATAAAATGCCTTAGTCTTTGGTCTGACTCTCTCTCCTCTCTCTTCTTTGATATCATTGTATTTGTTATGCACCATGATGATTTGGCCAAAGGCAGCCTCATGGTAAGAAGGTAGAATAATTGATCTAGTGAGAAAAATGGGATGTATTGGGATCAGAGAGCAAGTTTCAGACATGTTGGAGAAATGTTATATGAGAGACACACCCCAGACTATTTCGCTCTAATCAAAGTAGAGAAAAATCTCTCTATCAGGCAGGAACCCTGTATGTATCTGCCCCACCCTCGCCCCCACCCCCTCCGCCTCAGCCTCATATATCTTTGATCTTCCACTTCCAAGTCATATAAATATTGATGACATTTATAATATAACATTCTGTGCAGTAGGGAATTATATTTAATATATTTCCCATTGAATTTGTTGTGATTTTGCTACCATGGTGCAACCGTTGTCTTGACATTAAGTATTATAAATTATTTGAGACTATTTTGCAGCTGAGTGATTGAGAAAGACAGAGGTGATGGAATTAAAGAAGTGTGGTAATAAACATGTGCTTACCAATTTAGAAAAACACCGGTTTCTTCAATGAAAACAGGAGCCCGATGCAAAGCTTTTATTTCTTGTTTAGCAAGCTCCCTTACCTCTTCGCTGTTTCCATCAAATGTGGGAGTCACTGATTATAGCTTTCTGATACAACAGCCACAACCTGGCAACAATTCAGTGATTGATTGTGTTCTGAATAAGCTGTATGCGACACCAGTAAGCTGTAATTTTTCCTTTTGTCATTTACTGGTAGTAAGTTATTAACATATTTATAAACTGAAGTAACAAACTCATTTGGCATTATATGAATACCGTTTCATTCGCTGCTAGAAAAGAAAGAACAAAGCAAGTACCATTTTTTTAACACCATGTGCTGGGCATGGTGCAAGGCACTTTGAAACCATTGTCTCCCTTAATCTTCACCACAGTCCTGGGAAACAGGTATTACTTCTCCTTGTCATAGAGGAGAAAGCAGAGACATCAAGGGACACCCCCAAAGTGTCAAGTATGGCATTTGAACTCTGGTTCATCTGATCCCAAAAGCCACAGCCTTTGCCAAAATTATTACTGAGCCATCAGTTAAAAGTGGATGTGAGCCCTAGATCTAGTTATCACAGATTTGCACATCTGGCAAGGGGTGGGGCCATTTGTAACTTGACTGAAAATGCTTTGCATTTAGAAACAGTACCACAGTTACATAGCTCCTTGGCTCTATAAATGTAGACCTTAATATTAAATTTAACTGCCCCATCTTAAGGGGACAATTCCTTGTGTGTCACCACGGGAATGCTGTCATGACCAGAGTGCTGTGGGCAGCCCCTTGGAAGGGAAAGCGAATGGACATGGGAGAGCTAGCCCTTGGCCCTTCACACAGGCAAACTGGACATGTGTCTGAAAATCTTTGCTATAAGAGCAGGCCAATACTCACGTGAGGCTCCGAAACACGAAGTCATTGTGCATAGCAAACTCTGCAGGTCGCGAAAGAGTTAAAAGCGGCAGAGATTGAAATTCCACCCTGTTTCATAACCCCTGCTTTACTTTTCCAGACAGTTCACAAGGGGGCGAGTGCGGTCTCGTATCAGCATGCAGGGCAGGGGTGACTCTGCAAAGTCATTGCAAGTTCCCACTCCCCTTCCTCCTCTTGCAAGGGTCCCAGAGCTCTGCTTAGCTGGAGATTTTCAGCATGATGAAAATCCACCCCACTGGATGGGCAGGTAATGCAACCTCTTTTCACAACAACAGCCTCCTTTCTTTGGGGCATTTCAGCCTGGCCATTGAGGTGCAGGAAGCATGCAAATGCCGCTGGGTAAGATTTCAGGCCTCGGCCACTGCTTGGCTGTAATCCCTCCAGGTAGCTATTTAATTAAGCTGAGAAAGTCAGTGTACCATCTTCCAGGCAGCGTGTTCCAGCATAAGCCATTTACGATCTGGGCCTCAGTGTATCACAAGTAGAAAATGAATTTTCGTATGAAGTTGAATGACACAAACGGAAGGTGGGCCAAGGGCTGACTCAGCAAAAAGTTCTGATTATAAGAAGGCTGGTTTTTTTGTTTGTTTGTTTGTTTGTTTTTCTTCAAAATTCACTCAAAAAGAGCCAGTGGCTCCCATTACAGGTATCAAACACTGTAACTGAATAGCCGTCCCCCCACCTGAACCTGCTATTGAAATGCCACACACCCAGGCCCATTTGCTAGTAAGATAGGTATGTGCCCTGAAGACACGGCCACCGCGGAAGATGTCTTTCAGAGGCTTGGCTTGCAGGATATGAGTGGACTTGCATTGTGCATACGTCTTGAAAAAAATGATTGACATCTATCTGACTCATGCAAGAAGGAAAGGGTGCATTCTGAAGAACTATCTTCTGTGAGTTCTGGAAGGTGATAATATAATGACAGCTTGATTGAGCTTCCTGTGTGTGCAGAGCCCATCGGAGGGGCCAGTATCCTGTGGACCAGGGTCCTGGCCTTCAGGCTGTGTACAGTCCAGTAGAGGCAAAAGCCTGCATCCCATAAAGGATGCCTCACAGGAAAAGGCAGCTGGGGGATGATGTGTGAGTGTTGGGGACCTTAAATGCCAATAGAGTTTAGAAAAGAAACTGATGACCTAAGGCTAGGGAAATCTAGAGAGGAGGAGAGGATACAATGAAAGCACGCAAGAAAGCACAGGTGTGGTGGGCGAGGGGAAGGGCAGAATGTGCTGGAATGAGGCATTACTCTTGGTGAGTGGGGAGGGACAGGACGGGAAGAGTTACCAGGGCCAGTCTGTGAGTGGCTTGAATGCAAGGCTGTGGAGTTTAAGCAGTATTCTGTCTATAGTGGGTTGCCATTCAGTTTTCCTAGCAAGATGTTAGCAAGCTGAATTTGCAGTTGTGTGCAGGACAGGTTGGGGGACAGGCATAGGATGAGCTGCCCATCCCACAAGTGTCACTGAGAGCTCAGAGAATGATAGATGCTTCCTGCAAAGAGGAACCACACTGGTCTCTATCTAGAAGAGCTCACAAGCTAGCAAGAGCGGTGCCTATGAGCGTGCTTTCACCACCATTCGCATGGGCTCTCAGAACGAACCAGAAAGACGTGCTATTAAGGGACCATTGTAGTCGAGATGGGATGGAATTTGGACTTGAACTCAGCTGGGGAAAAAGGAATCGGAAAGAAGGAGCACTCACAGGGGTGACTCAGAGTCAGAACTGACACTTGAGAAAGTCAGGAGCCAGAGGTCAAGCCTGAAGAGAGGTTTGAGGTCCCCTGGGCAGAGCTGAACGGAGGGTGGTGGTGCTCGAGCGTGCCAAGAAGGTCATCCTCAAGGGCAGAGTCAGGAGGCTGCCGGGGGCCTGGGGAGCCCCAGGAAGACAAGGCAGGAGGATCAGGGAAGAAAGCCATGATGAGGGAAGTGACTGCCAGAGGGGCCACCGCACAGAGAGCACTCGGGGGGCAAGGGAGTGGATGGCACGGACAGGTGCCGGTTAGCCCTCTGTCTCTTCCACCCTGTGCCCATCCCGAGACTGAGCTGGGTCTGGCTGAGGAGAGAAGTGGTCTCTCTCAGGAGTTTCTTTGCCATATTCAAGAGACCACAGGCTGGGCACAGGGAGGGTCCCTCCTGTTTTCCCCGAGCACCTTCATGCTTTACTTGTCCCCGGAGAAGTTAAGCTAATGTTTGCTTTTTCACCCTGTTCCTCTTAAGTGCTCAGTTCATGCCCACTGCCCCTGAGAAGCTCTCTCTGCCCATGTCCACCTCCCATCCTCGCCCCGCCCCCATCTTTCTCACTCAGTGGCAGCCAGATTATCTGGGTTTGGATTCTGATACCTCTTATTGCCAAAATCTCTTTGAGTCTCAGTTCTTTTTATGCAAAAAGATGGAGCTAAGAATATTTACCAGGATACAACAAGAAAAATCTTGTACAAATGCCTAATATGTTATCTGAACCATTATAGGTGCTCACTAAATATTAGCGACCTTTCATGCATCTTTTCCTGTAAGATTTTCAATAGCTGGTGTGTTAGCATTGAAAAGACACTTGGAGCTTATGGAATTAACCCCCCTTCCTGTCTCTACTATAAATTAAACATTTTAAAGGCAGGGTCCTGTCTGGGTCTGGCATGTAGAGCCACGTGCATGTGCCCACTAATTAAATATTTGTTGACTAAGTGAGAAATGTGGTTAGGAGAGCAAAGGCACGCCACGTGAAAGCTGACTGTGATGTTACACTGGTGGCGTCTGAAACCCTTAGTTTCTTCTAGAGTGGACTGTGGACCTAGATTTTCTCCTCTATATCCAAACAGGTCCCTGCTTTTATATTTTAACGAAATGCCTCGATGCGTCAGGAACACAGGAAGAAGCCATTCATCAGAGACCCATATGCCACACCTTTGGAACCTGTCAAACACGCACCTGAAAAATTATCTGTATACTTTTTCACAGTGACAAAAGCCATACATCCTAATCTCCCACAGATTATTAAATACGACCAGCGAAACGAAAGCCGGGTGACACGTGATTGATGGGCATCACCCATGACAGCCGCTGGCACAGAGATCTCCCCTCAGAACCAGTCTCGGAAGGAGACCGGGCAAAACAGTTGAATCAGCCAGCTCCCTCCCTCCCCGTGCCACGTGGCAGTGTCTAGCTGTGCCTCACAGCAAAAGACACAACATTCAATTGACCTTATGCTTATCTGGAAAACCTAGAATGAGCTTCACGGACCCCGATTTTCCAAGGAACCATTTCAGGACAATTTATTTCCTTTCACTATCAGTAAAAATATATCGCTCCTCACAAAGGAGAGACAAACAAACAAAAACAACAAAAAATCCCATTCTCTTCCCCTAACAAGATTCTTATGAGAGGGATGTTTTCTCTGAATAGCTAGCTGTCCGTTTTTCATCCTGCCTTGTTACCCTGCTCAGGATGCCTTGGGCTCCAGAAAGAGTACATGCAGTGGGCTGGCCTTTTGTGCCGTTTTATTTTTGCTGATGGTGCGATGGGGTCAAATGTTTCTAATGGAGGTGAAATTTTTTTTTCTTTTTTATTATCGGCCCCCAGCTTTTCCCCATATATAGGGCATGAGCTAAAGGGAGGTGTGGAAACAGCTTTAGAAGAGGGCGCAAGTGATGCTTGGGTATTAATGTGCATACACACACTCACACACGCAAACACACACACATGCACACACACGCACACACACGCACACACTCACACACACACTCACACGCACACACTTGCACACACACTCACGCGCACACACACACACTAACACACACACACTCACACACACACATTCACACGCACACACTTGCACACACACTCACGCGCACACACACACTCACACACGCACACACTAACACACACACACACGTACACACACGCACACGCACACACACTCACACTCAAACACGCGCGCACACACACACACTCATACACTCACACATGCTCACACACGCGTGAACACACGCACACACACACACGTGCACACACTCACACGCGCACACTCACACACTTGCACACACACGTGCGCACACACACACTTGTACGCACACTTGTACACACACTCACAGACACACACACGCACACTCACACACTCACAGACACACACGCATACACGCACATGTACACACACACACACTTGTACACACACATGCAAACGCGCGCACACACACTTGTACACACACACGCGCACACACACTTGTACACACACGCACGCACACACACACCCTCTTGTACACACACACACTCACACACACTTGTACACACACACACACACTTGTACACACACACACTTATACACACACACATGCACACACACACATACTTGCTCACAGCAGGTGTACCCCATGCACTGCTGGACTACAAAAGGAGGAAACAAATTCTGCCATTGTCATAGAAAAAGATACATCTCCTCTGGCGTCTGTTTTTCTCAATCGCCTCCACTTCTGTCTCCAGGCCACTCCGCCCAGCTGATGACTGCCCGGAGTGGCTGTGCGAGAATGCTCTGCTGAGGCCCCTGGATGCCAGGGATGAAATTCACTGTGGTGTAGCCAGTGTCTGCTTTGTGCCAGCAGAGATGCTAGTTGCTTTATATTTTAGAAAACCCCATCTTCCCAATAGGCCGCCGTCTGTTTCTGAAAATGAAGAGACTGAGGTTTGGGCAAGGGAAGAACTGGGCTCAGGTCCCTCAGCGAATGAGGAACAGGGGTGCGGGTGGGGGGGGTAGTCCCCTTCTCCAGGCTTCAGGAGGACAAACATCCTCCATAAGGAGTGATGAGAGGGGAGACCAGCCGGTGTCCAAGATAAGCGGACAGCTGGGACCTTCTTGGAGTCTTTAAACGTGGTTGTGCTCCACCTGGAATACCTTGGGTATTAGGCTCCATAACCTCACCTGGGTAGTTAATGACCTTGAGTGAACCTGAGGCTCCTCTATACACTTAAAAAAATTTTTACTTGGCTTATCTTGTAGAATGTGTAAGAGTGAACAGCATGTCTAACGCTTGCCAAGTCAATGTCAAAAATGTTAAAGATAAAGGAGCGTGTGTGTGTGTGTGTGTGTGTGTGTGTGTGTGTGTGTGTGTGTGTTGTCTTGTCTCAGAGGCTCCCTGACCCCTGCTCATGCCAAGCAGGGACAGATACTGCCATCAACAGCAAGAAACAATATTTTCTGATTCTTGCAGACAGCAAGGAGCTCTACCAAACCTATTATAGAAGGAGACAATTTATTCCTTACCAACAACCTGCCATCGAGTCAAAATAAAATGGAGACAAAAATGAAAGGAAAAATGTTTTGCAGAAAAGAATACGAGTAACGATTTTTCAAAAAAATCCTATCAAATCAGGAGCCTAGATTCCCTAATTGTTTTCAAAATAGGAATGCCCTCTGTGTCATTACATTTGCAGCATATTTGTTTCTCAGTGATCGGGTTTTATTTCTTTTTTTTCTGTTAATTAATCTGCGGGAGGCATCTGTAAGCCAAATGTGATCCTTTCATCCAGCTCCTCAGCGTGTCTCTGGGGTGGTTCTCACATTTCATTTTAAGACTTAATTTACATTATTAAGAAACCACTTGGGGGAGTTTGAAAAAAATCAAAGTGCCAGTGGGTAAATGAGGACAGCCCACGCTCCCCGTCCAGCCACGCTTCTCGGCGAGCTCTCCCTGCCCTGGGCCACCTGAATTCCCCGCGTGGAATCTGAATGACCTGCGTGCCACGGGGATGGCGTCCTGCCCACCGCTGTCAGGCTGTCATGCTTTTTATTAAAGTCGTATTTTAGAAAACGTGTGAACGCAGTAGCACAGAAGAAAAACCAGCCATGTCCCCTGCAGTTGTGGTGTTTTGCACAGCGCTGTGAGGGAATTCATTGTCCCCTGTAAAGCGCTAAGCCACCCCAGGAAGCGACCCTGCAGAACACGCGGGCTCTGCCGGGGGACCCCCGTGCCAAGCACCGTACATCTGGTTCCCCAGAAAGTAGTCCATGCGCATTGGTGTAGAATGAGGGAGGAGGAGCCGGGCCTCGCCGAGATGCTAGAGCACCAAGGTGCTTCTGTGTGGACCAGTCAACAAGTCTAGTATACAAGAGGGGCCACCAGGAAATTGAGTTAATATTTATTACTCGATCCCATAACTCATATGCCCTTTCACACGTATGGACTCCAACTACAAAGCTAGAGGATCAAAATTCAGGATTCAATCAGTATTACAAAGACTATTATTTGTGCATCTATACATGGAATCTATATCTTATCTTTATCTATCTATCTATCTATCTATCTATCTATCTATCTATCTATCTATGACCATATATGTCAGGGCTAAAACTCAAGTGGCAATCGTATACACAGTAGGAAAGAATAACTTTTGCAAATTAATACATGTGGTTCTAATTAAAAGTTGTATTTCAAAAGGTAATTGTTTCTTAAATGATAGTCACAACAATTTTATATGCTTATTAGTAGCTATAACTTTTTTGGTAAATGCACTGGAATTTCTGTAAGCAGGTTTCAAAATATAAAATCTTGAATATAAAACAGTCAAGAGTTTTGAGTGCTAACACTGCCAATCACTGCATGAGAATTTATTTATAATAAATTTTTACATTAGGCGTATAAGTAAAACCATACAGACATGTTTTTTAAATTTTATTCCAATGTAGTCAAATACCAGTATTAATAAGTTAATGCCATAATTAATTTATTCTGTAATTGAAAAAAATAAATTTCTAATACTTATGATGTAAAGATAAGGGAAACATAATATTTCATAAACTGTATAAATGGGTACAACTTTTATGTGGGACAGTTTGACAATATGTTTCAAATACCTCAATTCTGTGAATACTGTCTCAGCAATTCTATTTCTAGAAATTTAACTTAAGAAAATAGTAAACAGTGGGAGAAAGTTTTCGGGTACATGAGAATAACAGCCTAATCTATTACACTAAAATGCTGAACATGACATAAATGTCCACCGATATGAATTTGCTAAATAGGATGTATATTCCATATACAGTCTCTATATACAGAGGATGCCAAAAAACGTATACACATCTTAAGAAACGAAAAAACTGTATTAAAAATGTAATACTCAATATATACCGATAACAAAAGATGAATACAAGTCACGTTTGACTTCTGCAATTACAAGAGGTGCTCAGAGTGGTTACTATCAACATCCAGACACTTCTGATGACGGTGAACTACTGCTTGGACAACGATGACCAAAGTGTCCACTTAATTACATTTTTTTGTCATCCCTGGTATATTCTCTATCAGTACACACACACACACACACACACACACACACACACACACACACTCACACACACAGAGTATCAATGCATATATGTATATTATGTCTACATCAGCATATATATTTGTATTATATATATCAGTGATTTTCTGGTTTTTATAAAGTTTTTGAAAAAATTCTGTGTTCTCTAATTTAAAATGAATATGCCATACATTTTTAAGTAGAAAACGAAAAGTTTTCAATCATTAAAAGTAGTCAAATCTAAAATTATTTTAGATAACTGTTTTAGACAGTGGATAATCGGTGGCATTTCATTTAAACAGTCATTTAAGAAATACTTAAGCTTATGCTGTGTCCTGTCAAACGAAGACTCAGAGAGACAGAAACCATTTGTGAAGGAAATGAGTATAAGGGAGCCAGACTTCAGAAGGAACGGCTCAGCAAATAAAAAATGCAATCAGAAATTAAAAGGAAAAATTTGAAATACCGTGGTTTCTAAATTATGTTTATCTGTCCAAGGCAAATGACAATTTTCTCACATAATTATTATGTTTACAAATGTTAAGACTTACCTCCAGACAGTAGCACAGCAAACATCAGGAATAAAAATGTTTTGTAAAGTTTCTGATTTACAGGCAACAGTGAAGGTTTTATTATTTGGGGTCCAGACCGAGTTAGGGTGATTCTGCTATGTTTGCTTTATGTCAGGTACAAAATGTTTTATTTTTCATCTACCTGTGTTTTATGAACATGTTAGTCATATTGGAAGTGGTACAAGTATCATTTTTTTCCTTCTATGATCCCTTCTTGTAGTCAGTTTCCTGCTACCCAGATGTGGATTTGATCACAAAAGTTGCTTAGAAATTTTCTGATTTTTTGTTTCATTAATTTGATACTGTGGTTTTTGAAAAATTTTTTTTTTTTTACTACGGGTGTAGTAAGAAGTATTGATTAATACTTACCTACTTATCAACAAAACTTGAGGCATAGGATGTTAAACTTAAAAGTTAATTTCTGCCTGAAAGTTTAAAAAGACCCTGGGTTTGTAATTTACTTTCATGTCAGAAGTATTTCACCGTCCTTATCAGCTTCATTGAGATTAAGAAACAAGAACACTCTCACTGACCTCTGTAGATGGCACCTGTGTACCTTTAAGTACAGGGGTTCTCGCTTTCTCTGGGACCCCCATGGGTGTTCATTTTCCCAGCCTGCCAGGAAATAACCTTCTTTACCACGCCTGAGGAGATTTCGTAATCCTGGGATGAGTATCAGTCAAATTTTTCTGATAGTACTTTGTAGATATAATTTCTACGTGACGCATATTCCTTATTCCTTAATATTAGCATAGCCTGCCTTATCTAAATGATCTTTGTGTTGGCTTATATTTACACATCACACCTACCCAATTATATTCTGATAGGAAAGAGGATAAATTATTACTGGTTGGACTCAGGTAGGCTTTATCTCAGTGAAACTTCCAGGAATTACTTATAAAAGGAAAACTTATAGCTAGACATATTAAGCAAGTTCATTTTCAATGTGTGTCAGTGAGTAGAATGTTGGAAAGACTGAAATCTTCCATCACCAGATTTTTAAAAAGAAAAAAAAAACCCCAGGCATTTAAAGAAAAAAAAATTAAATTCCAAAGGATGTTAAATTTATATTAGCCTGTTTGTAGTTGGAAAAGAGCAACTGATGTACATGATGATTGAGTCTGAGTTAATAGGAAATATTCAAGGGTTTATTATTTGGGGGAGCAGAGCCAATCAGGGTGACTGTATTATTTTGGTTTATCTCAGAGTTCTTAGAGGGCAAAGTGATTTTTGTTTTCTTTCTGATTGTGGCATATGAAGGATTTAATGATATTGGGGGAAAGGCAGAGTATCATTTCTTTTTCTATAGAATAAAATACTGCTTTGAGTCCCTTAGAGCAAAAATATTATGTGTATCTTAGACATGGTATGTAGACTTTCAACACACAATATCACGCACTTTTCTTCATTTGCACTGCTGGGAACATTTTTCTATCTCAGTTGGAGCTGCGATCTCCTGAAATGCACTCTGTCGAAAAGGAGAAAAGGTACCCTTCCAGTCTCCTAGGGTTTACTCAAAACTAAATTGTTGGCCCAGGTATGTTCAAGAATGCGAGCAATAGTTTCAGTTCCTGCTCCTTCTTGAGAAAATCGGCCTAAAGAACAGTCCTTCCATTTTATTTTTGTTTCTTTAGAGGATGTGAACCAATCAGTAACATTGTGTCCCTGTGGAGAAGGGCACTGGTATGAGTGGATGGGTGGGCTTCCACATGGGGGGGGCACCCCTGGCACAGCCCTGTGCGTGGGTCTGTCATCCAGTGCCTAGGTCTGACTTGTCCTGGTCAGTTAGGCAGAAGGCGAGAAACCCTCTAATACAGGCTGATGAGCCTCCACCATGGTTGTCCGTCAGCAAAGTTAAACAATTTAATATATTGAAATATACAGTATCCGTTTGAGTTTTCCTTGTTTTATAATTTGGAAGGACACATGAATCTATCACTTAGATATCTGATTTGTACCCATCACACCTTTCCCTCTTAATTAAACAGTACCCACTTTGGAAAAAAAATTTTTTTTTCTAGGTATTTCTTCAATTGTTCTTTCACTGTTACCTTTCCGGGGGGGGGGGGGTATTGAATAATTTTCTTGAAAGCTGAGCAGCCCAAATATAAAGAAACCTAGGGAAGAATTTCTAAGGCTTCTCTGTCATATTATCTTCATTCCCTCCTTATGTAAGTGGGTATTAAAGATTATGTATACTGTGGATCAGTCATTCGATCAATCTCTGTGGTCTCCTGTGCCAACTCCAGTCCCCTTCCAGTCCAGAAGCCTGCTTCCTCCTTCTGTGTTTATCTTGGGGTCTCCGTAACTCTGGGTGACTTTTTCTGTATTATAGAAAAACAAGCAGAACCTTCCCACCTCCTCCTTGGGCCCAGAAACCCAAGAAATTCCATCAGCCATTGCTACATTGTTACATCGTCACTGGGCATCCTATTGTTACATCATCACTGGGCATTGTTACATTGTCACTATTACATTGTTACATCATCACTGGGCATCTTCCCTGGGGCTTTGCCTTGTCTGGAAACTCTCTGTCTCCATGGGCAGTTCACGCCCAAAAAAACAAGGCCGTTATGGCTGTGCTTGAATTTTAAAGGCAAGGCTAGCATACTCGGTTTGGAACCACGGCCCTCCTCCCTTGCTCCCTGACCCTTGGGTTTTCCCTTGAGCATCAGGAAGGGTGTTCCCCCAATGTGGCAGGAATCTCACATCCCAGTCCTCAGATTTTACTTATTTATAAATATATATAAAACCGCTTTGTTCCAGTTTTCTGGGCTTGTCTCCTAATATAAAAAAAAAGTCAGCTAGCCTTAAAAGTACTAAGGAAACCCATTTCTCCCTCAACAAAGCTAAATATTTGCAAGTGATAGGGGTCATTTTGTGATTATTTTCCGTGCCTGGACGAATTTATTATTTTGTCAGCAAAGAATTGGAAGAGATCCCTGACGGGTAAACAAGAGAAGAGAAATGAATGCATTTGTAAACCATAAATAAACGCCTTGGGAAGAGGCTTGCTGAGACAGATGTCAAGGTCAGCGAATGGGCTTAAGGATTTACAGTGAGTAAAACTGTAGGGGCCTCCGGGAGCAGGGTGAATGTCACACCTGGAACCAAGGGGATAAATGAAGTATGCCAGCCCTCAAGACACCAAGACACCTAGATCTTCTCACAAATATAGTTGTTTTTTCCCCCCCAGAGCCTCAGAAGTAAGAAAGGGTGTTTCATAAATATCCAACTGCAATGATCAGTAACCCTCGTGGGCTAATTTTTTGTAAGTGGCAAAACGCACTAAATTCTAAATGCCTTTGAAAATGCTGACCTTTGGCTTGGGCTATGGCTGCAGCATGGCTTAAGATCCCCGAGTTGTTTGCATGTCACGAAGAAATAACCCTGGGTGGGTTGGTAGTCAGAAGAGCTGTTGTAAAAAGAGTTAGGAACTCTTCTGAGCTGCTGCTCTGATTTCATACTGCCAGTTCATAGCCTTGTTCCCCCCACCATCTCTCCCCCAGCCATTAGTTAAGGAATTTTCAAGTAAGAAAACAATTAATTTAGACCCCCACAGCTAATTGGAATCAATAGTTAAAGGTTTCTTCTCAACTCTCCAAATTAATTACAAAATGATGTATGTTCACTTTGATGCCCAACTATAGATTTCTATCTAAAATTTCCCTCCAGGGGCACCTTTTCAGCAAGAAGTCAGCTATGTGTCATTTGTCATGTCACCCCTCCCCCCCAATCCACCTTCTTAGTTTTCACCCCTTGAAATTTTGTGTCAAGGGCAGTGTTAATATTGAGGCGATGAATTAGCTGTACTTGAGATAAAGAAAATGTGCCTTGAGACACATTCAAGCAAGCACCAGGAGGTCACGGTGAAGGTGAGGGCAACCAGAGCGGAGGGAGGGAACCCTTCTGTGTGAGGCACTGCCATTCCAAGCCGGATCCTTCTGCAGTGTGAGCTGGGCAACCTCCCTCAAACCAGCCTCAGGCAAAGACATCCTCCAAGGTGGACAGCAGCAGCCAGGAGCTCGGCTCTGACCTCTCATGATGAGCCTGGATTTCAAGAAGTAGAGGGACCTCTGCTGGTCACCGGAGTGCCTTAATCTGTGTCATTCCAGGACTTTCAGGGGAAGGTCACAAAATACCTTTTAGATGGTATCGTTGGTAAGACAACCGGTAGGTACAATGGACACTGCAACACACATGTGTTTTTGTGATATTGTGATTTATAATCAGAAATATACATATATTTTACATATATATATATATATATATATATGTTTGGCCTTCGTTCCTGTTTCTGGCACAGAGCTCCTAAAACCCTTGGAATTTCCTAAGTGATGGGGGCAGAAAAGGTGTCTTCTGTTATCTCAATAAGGCGATATTTGGACCGCACCTAAGGGTGAGGACTGGTTGCCAGGAGAACCAGCCATGTGGTCCAAGGGTTGAAACTTTCAGTCCCACCCCACCCCCAACCTCCAGAGAAGAGAGAGAGAGCAGAGGGACTGGAGGTTGAATCCATTGCTAGTGGCCAATAATTTAATCAACCACGCCTACATAATGAAACCTCCATAAAACCCCAAAAGGATGGGGTTCCGAGTGCTTCTGGGTTGGCAAACATGGGGAGATTTGGGAGGTATGGCACAGCTGGAGAGGGCGTGGAAGCTCCAGGCCCCTTCCCCATACCTTGCTCTGTGCATCTCTTTCATCTGGTGGTTCCTGAGTTACAGCGTTTTGTATTATACTAAACGGAATCTAGTAAGAACAGTGCTTCCCTGAGTTCTGTGAGCTGCTCTAGCAAGTTAATGGAACCCAAGGAAGGATGGTTGGAATCTCTAGTTTGTAGCCTATTGGTCAGAAGCATAGGTGACAATCTGGGCTTGTGACTGATTTCTGAAGTGGTGCAGGGGGATCAGTCTTGTGAGTCTGAGTCCTTAACCCGTGGAATATGATGTTGTCTTCGGGTAGGTTGTCTCAGGATTGAGTTGGATTCTAGGATACCCAGCTAGTAGTGCAGAGAATTGCTTGGTAGTGTGGGGGACCTCCCTCTCCGCTCTAGACATGTTGGAATTGGGTCCAGGAACGCAAAAGAATTGTGTATGTCTTTACTTGGTGTTTTGTAATAGGAACCCTACATTAAATGGGTTGTCTCTAAGTCTCCCACATGCAGCAGTGCAGAGAAGACATAAAGAAGAATAGGCACCGCGAGCTTTCCTTATGGGAGAATAGAAATTCAAAGTTGAGCTAAGGTCTTGTCTATTCTGATACCCCCAAGAAGTGGTGAGGCTGTTACTGAAATGTTAGGCTGAAGGGGTTGTGTTATGGTATTAGTAGTTCAGCTGAACTGAAATGTTAGGCTGGGGATGGTGGATTGCCCAAGAAAAGACCCCAGAGAAAGTGCTTTGTTAACTTCGGCAGATGGTCTCTATACCAGTCATTTCTTACCACCCAGGATTAAGGAGGTGCCCTTGCCCCTCCTTCAATTCCAAGGGAGCATCATCTGCAGGTCTGTATTCTTTCATTCAATGAAAGATACTGCACAAACATAATATCAGAGCTGTGGAAATGAGTTAGAGATCATCCCTTGCCCCCAGGGAGCTCCTGGCTTAGCGAGGAGCACAGTAAAAAGACCCTCCAAGATCCAATGTTTGTCTTTAGGTAAATATAAGGACACAAACAACAATGTTCAGTGCTGACGAAGAGGATACTGTAGCAATAAAGAACACTACAAAGCATTTAATGTTGCCAGGCAGTGCTTTAAGCACTTTATATGTATTCTTTTGACCCTCATCATGGTCCTTGCAACTCTCAGGTTACAGGCGAGGAAAAGAAGCACAGATAGGTTAGGTTAACTCCCTGAAGTCACACAGCTTGAGAACACTGGGGCAGCAATATAAACCCACACAGCCTCCAGCAAAGACCATGATCATTTCCAAAGCACATTCACTAGAGAGATGGATAGGATGCTGACATTCATCTTCCTGAAAGGCTCCGTGTAAATGGCACAAGTAACGTGCTTAGCTGCGTCTGGCACACAGTAGGCACCAAAATACCGGTGGGGAAAAGCCAACTCTATAGGTCCTTTCTTTCACAATAAAAATAAAACATCTTTAAAACATTCCAAAGCTCCTTCTGAACCTTGGAAGAGGCCGTCCACAGGCGAGCAGGAGGAAACCAGAAATCCTCCACGCTGAACAAAAAGCATTTACTTTATAAAGGTAAATTCAATTTCAGCTTTGAAGGATAAAGAGTGAAGTATGACAAGTGAACGTAAGCCAAAGAGCAGAGGATCTGAAGACAGCAGCACCCCGGGGAGCCTGGGCTGCAGGGCCAAGGGTAGGTGAGAGGCCAGGGCTGAGGCCTGGAGGGGGGGCGACCCAGTGCTGGAGTCAGATTGGGCTGCACAGACGTCTCCCAGAAACAAAGCCTGCAGGCATGGGATTCCGCTGGCGACAGCACATCTGGAAAACGAAGCCCTGGGATGACGGATGCAAGGATCATCTTGCACTTGCACAGGAATTTCTGTTTATTCGCCATAGAGAAGCATAAAGAAGAAAACCTGTTTCACACCTGGCATTTAATTTAGAAGGAATTGCTTCTCACGCTGAAGGGGAAACCATCTGAACTGCACTGTGTCCTGGCTCTGTTTTCAGGCTCCGGCAGCCAAACAGAGTACCGTATGTGCACCTGGCATGTTATTGTGCAATGCACGTTGTGTATTTGTGTGTGTGTGTGGGGGATATGTGTGCACAAAGCCACCCCTATATGTGCAGGCACCAGACACAGCAACCCAAGCAGGAGGGACGAAGAGCACATCCAGCCCAGCGGCTAAGCTCTCTTTTCCTAATTGCTCCATAAATGTCACCAGGAACTAAGGCACCATGCTGAGCTCTGCATCCCAGCTTCCCAGAGAACTCCTCAAGCATGCCCCCAATTTTGTGTGGCATTCACCTTCCTCTTTGGGTTTGCTAACTGTGAAAAAGTTCATGGAGGAACAAAGCCGTTCTTTTAACCCCAAAGCAATGGTTTATTGTGGATGTCCAGGAATGCACCCCATTGAGCACCGTCTTGGGGGCTTTTTAAAAGGAGTCCTTCCTGCTAAAGAACCCTGGTTTTCTCCAATCAAGCCCCATCTCACTGTAATCACAATGGAAACAGCCCTCAGTATTTTAAAGATGCGCATTTAATCAAACCCGATGGCAGTTGGCTGTCTGTACCGATGCTCCTCAGAAGAAACGGGACACTTTTGTATCACTTGGAAAGGGAGTTCCCAGAGCAGACAAGCAGGGAAACTATTTTATCGAGGAGGGAACTGCTTCTACCTTACAAAAGATTTATTAAGATACTGGTTTCAAAGCAATGTTTTCTTTTGTATCTATAGGAAGTGTCCAGAACAAAATGAAATAAACTCCTCCCCCACTTTTTTTTATCAATAGGATAGGCACTGGCTAGGTTCATAGTAACCCTCCTTTATAAGACCCTCTCTAGGAGTCTGGCAACGGGTAATACAGTTAGTAAATGTTTCCTAAAGCCTAGCTGTTTCTACATGCCTGATGCTCTCGCTTGGTACTCACTGCCTCGTGCTTTCAGCATAGTCTAGTAACGTCACAATGATTCAAATGTATTCCTTATAAATACAGGGGACTTAAAGGGTAAGGTATGGTATCAATTTTTATCAGTGGGAAACTGTTCTCTTTTTAAAATCTCCCATCTGGTCCAAGGAAGCCCAGGTCGATGCACTTAACCCCAGGAGTAATTTAAAAGAAAATACCTTGGGCTGGCCGAGTGACACGTTGATTAACAGCTGGCTTGGGACGCCAGCTCTGAGCAGCACGGCCCCAGTTCGGATCCCACATGAGGGCCAGTGACACTGCCCTCTACAGCTAAGATGGTGAACAACACCTGAACTTGGAGCTGGGCTGCTGTGAGTTGCCAGCGAAGGCATAGGCTGCAGTGGGGCTGCAGTGGGCTGCCGTAAAGCTACCATGAGTGGTTGCCAGCTGGCGTGAGCTGCCAAGAGTCACTGTGAGTGGCCGTCCAGTGGCCAGTGTCTGAACTGCCTCACCCGGGAAGAGCACAATGATAATACCAACATGGGCCAGTGAAGTGACGTCCTCCACAACTAGACTGAAGAACAAAAGGACAGTAACTTGTCTGTTCCCCTTCCTCGATTCTCCAATGCTGTTCTCCTCCAATCCCCAATTTAAAAAAATTTTTAAAAATAAATAAATAAAAGGAAGTATCTATGCTTGAGGCAGAAAAGGACGTGAACACAATGCTTTGGTTTCTCTCTATATATATTGTACATAACTTGTCCACCATAAAGTATTCTTCAATTAAACCCGGGAGGATGCTTGGGCCCTCACCTGATTATGGTCACCATTCTACAGATGAGACTATAGAGACCAAGGGTACAAATATGCCCCAAAGAATGAAAAGATATTTGTATAAACTTGTGAAAACATTGCCTTTCTCTGAGCTAGGTCAGAAGGAATGGGTTTATAAAAGAAATTCATTACCAAGGTCCAAACCAAAAAGAGGGAAAATCATTGATGTAAAGCTTTTCATCTTGATAGAACCCGTGAAGACCATCTAGAGGTGATTTGAGGTCATAGGTCAGATAGGAGCTCCCACCCACAGCATTGCTTCATCTCAAAATCATGGACCCTGAACCAATCAGATTTTATTGTCTGCCCACTCTCTTTGGCCAGAGATTGGACTTGGCTCTTTCATTCATACCATCTAATATGATTCTCTCAGCATCCTTATGAAGTAGGGGTTATAATTCCTTTTTTTTTTTCGAACGAGGAACTGAGGCTTAGAGATTTAATATATGACTTTCCCCCCACAACTTAATCAAGTAATAAGAAGGATGGGCCAGGACTGCTAGATCAGAACCAAAACCAAGGCCGTGTCTAAGAAAACAAATTACCACACTTTCTATGTGCTAGGTCCTGGTCTGTGCTGGTCCAATACTTGCTCTGTTCCATATTGTTTGGTCACATACTCCTCAGAGTAGTGAGCTACGTGAAAATGAACAGCACTGAGATGAAATGATGATGATAGCGGGAGCTTTTCAGCCCCTAAACCCTTGGGAAGGTGACTTGAAAAAGCAGTCTTTTAAAAAAAATAGAGAGATTTTATTGGAGAATTGGGTGAGGGGAACAGCCACTTGTTGTCCTTCAATCTTAGTTGTGGAGGGTGTAGCTAGCTCAGCTCCAAGTCCAGCTGCCACCCATCAGCAGCTCACAGCCGCTGAGCTCAAAGTGCCGTGTTCAATCTTAGTTGTGGGTGAATGCAGCCCACCATCGCATGCAGGAGTCTAACCAGTGGCAGCTCAGCTTGGGCACAGCTCACTAGCCCATGTGGGAATTGAACCGGCAACCCTATTGCTCAGAGCTTGCGCTCTTAACCAACTGAGCCAGTTGGCCACCCGAAAAAGCAGTTTTTTGCCTTGGGGCCCAATAGACTTGCTCAACCCTAAATAGTGGTTGTCCATGCTCTTAGGCAAAGACAGTCTCCAAGTATGAATGTTCATAACAGAGAAAAATGAATTGGAATATGTCATCTATTGTCAGATGTAAAAGCTATTCATCACCATCCTACATAGTTCCATTCAAGATGGCTTTATTGCAAGAGACATTTTCTTCACAAATTCCGTCTGTTCAGCCTGTCCCACCAGTGTCATTTGTCACTGCATTTCTAAATGCATTTGGCCGCATGATATTTTCTGCAGGTCTCTGCTTCCTTCCGTATGTATTTGAATTTGCTTATTCTTTCCTCAGCGTGAAATTCCCTCTATCCCCAACTTCTCCAACTATGCAAACACTTCTTTCTTTCAAATTTTCGCTGAAATGCCCCTTCCTTCATGAAGTTCTCCTGCATTGTCTGTGTCCGAGATGGGGGAAGGCAGGGCAACATTTATGGATCTCCATTTCTGTACCGGGAATTCTGCTAGGAACATGGAGTGTGTCATCTCATTTAATTCTCCCCAATATTAACTGGTATGTATTTTAAGCATGGAGAAAAACAGAAGGATTGTCTTAACATGTTTGGAACCAAAAATATCCTCATTACAAAGGTGCTGACATGATAACATAAAGACATCGATTTTATGGGTGATGGAGCCTCTGTGCATGATAGACTTAAGCACATTTGCTAATTCTCTTGGTTCCTTGGTGTACAGCTAAGGGAGTATTTTCCACCAACACCTCGGTAGCTAGATACTCAGAAACAATTAAGACCCAAACTCTGCTGTGTATATTTCAGGAATGACTTTATCTTCTAATTAGGCATACAGAAATGTCCTAATATTATGTTCCTATTCCTAGCTCAGGGCCATTCATTCTTATAAAATGCAAAGAAATAATAACCATTTTAGCAGGTGATATTATTCTACAAAGAGCGTGCTTTGGAAGCATTAGAGAGCTGTCGAAAATTATTGTGTAATTGGGATTTGGGGAGGTGGGTTAGGAAATGGTGGGTGGATTTCCCTCACAGAGTGAGTTTTGAAAGGTGGGAAGGGCAGCATCTATTGGCTGGTAAACATGCAAACCCTGGGAGTGTACATTTCTGAGTAGGGCTGTCTTTTGGAGAATGTTATCGAAAGCCACTGGGTTCCTAGTTTGAAAAAGGGGGACATGTTTGCAGCCGAAATTTTTTGTTCCCCCACCCTCATTGGTCTTTCTCCCTAGAGTTCACAGGGGGCGTTCTCCCTTTACTGACCTCAAAGCAGTTGTCTAGATGGCGCATGAGCTGTGCCCTCAGGCCTGTCCATCAATGCTACCGGAAGTACCGTCCTTCACACAACACAACACAACAACACAACACAACACAACACAACACAACACAACACAGGTCCTCCGTCCTGAGCCAAAGGGAAAATGGAAAAAGAGGTCTTTTCTTCCAGAGACATGAAATAGTTTCGAAACAGTGAGCCTTCGCCAGAAAGCCTTGTCCTGTAACACGGATGATGTAAAGGCAAAGATTTTTTATTATTATTATTTTTACTTTTAAGGCCTCGATTTTAAGAATGCAGCTTTTGCTGGGTTCCAAGCAACTCATATGGCCAGAATCCCTCCTGTGCACACAATTGCTGCTGTGGAGATCCTGAGAGGGGGAGCTATCTGGATCCACTTAGCCTGGCCAGCCTGGCTCAGGCTTTCCTGTGCACACGTGCTACCCCCGACCTTGTTAAAATGCAGGTTCTCCTTCAATAGCTGTGGCTTCGAGCACCATCCACCAGGGGTCAAGTTTTATTTTCAGGGCAAGGACGAGGTGATCTACTTGATATCCATGTTTGGTATCATGTAATAAACCAGAGTTTTGTTCTCAGAGGCCTCAGCAAAAAGGGTAATTTTCAGGATGGGTGAAACTCAACAATTTGAAGGCCTACGAATGAAATCCCTGAAGTTAGAATTCCTCATCTGGAAATCCTGTAACACCCATTATTTTCATCAAATATCTTCTGTTTGTGGTTTGGGCTCATCTGAGGGGGTTGGGAACCCATTGATTTTTATAGCATTCCTGAGTTTTGCTGAAATTTATTTGGGAAAGATATGTATATTTTTTAAAATCCCTAAACTTCAAAATTGTTTCTCACACTTCTGTCTCCAATATCCAGTTTTGATTTAAATTGAGGTTTGATTCTATTACATAACCAAAAATGTTCCTTGATATGCATGCGATGGACTAAAAGGGAATGGGCTACCAAAATCATTTTTAAACAGTTTACTTTAGTATAAGCTAAAAATGCAGATGGCTACTTCATCTGGGGCGATTGCATTCTGATAGCCTGGGAGAATCTTAGCCATGTCTATGTTTTAGCAGTGGCTTAGGTAAGTTTAATGTGCAGTGGTTGAGATCACTGGCCTAATAATATGGGTCTTTTAATTTTGATGCATTTGGCAAATATTTACTGTATCCCCTCCAAGCTCAGCAGAACTAGGATCGGGATAGACAAAAGATTTTTGCCTTAAAAGGACCCCATAGTCTATTGGCTGAGATTTCAGCATTTCAGCTTTTGTTCCTATTGTCCTATCAGACATATCACTTTTATGTCAAGGAATCTCAGATTGTGGGTTTGCATTTATAGTTAATGGCCTGTGTGTGAACGTTAAATGTATCCACCTGTTTGATCGAGTGGACATGGGAAAACATTTTGTACGTGTGCTTTGAGGTGGGTTGGGGGTGGGGGGAACAAAAGAAAAGACATTTATCTTCACTTTCTGCTGCCTCTGATGACGCAAGGCTTTCATTTTAATAAGGAATTTCTCTCTTGGCAGAGAAGGAAAACAGATGGTATACCTTTAAGTACTGAATGTATGCTTCCGTTCACATTATTTCTGGGGAGCATGAAGTGCAGTTAAGGGAAGTGAAAAACAGGCAGTGCAGTCAGGGTGCCGGGGATAGCTTCCACGTGCATCAAGGTAATGGGTTTTCCTGATGTTCGCTGCCACCTTCATCCTCCCAGGATTTATACGAGCAACTGATACTCAAAAGAGAGACCATATTATTCCCGTCAGTGAATGACCAGTTTATATACCTTGCAAGGGGGTATCCAAGAACTGCAATTAATGACTAGATGTCACTAATATACTTTTAGGTAATTCTGGCAAACTCATTAGCAAAAGTTCTCGTATAATTAATATAAGCTGCTTAGGAAATAATCCTCTGCATTATTTCTTGGGCTTCTGAACACAAGGTTACACTTTGGTTTAAAAATCCCTTTCTGCAGACCATATATATATGACAAGTATGATCAACACCTTTCCCGAAAGGCACTTGTGGATTTTCAGGAAAATGCCATACATGATTTCAACACAACATATGTTCAGCAGGATATCAGGTAGGGTTCTCTGGCCCCTAGTAAGCAAAAGACCTACTGAGAATTGCGTAAACAATAAGGGACCTTATTGGCTCATGGGATTGGAGATCCCAGAAGAAGAGGAAAAAGGGCGGGCCCTAAGGTGGACTTCATCTAACAGTTCTGGCCCTATTTCTCTGTGCTGTTCTTGGCTGTGCCCTCCTCCGCGTACTGATATCAGCTCCCGGCTGAGCACAAAAGCCCCTGCGTTTCCAGCTCACGTGCATGCACTTGGATGTCCAGAGCACTGGAGAAAGTGACTACTGGAAAATCTCTCAGACAAGTCAGGAGAAACATCCCCAACCAATGTCTTCTTACCTCCTGCCCAACTCCTGTTCTTTCCCCTTCAGACCATGTGGAATTCCATGAACTTCTGTTCGGGAGACTGAAAACCAAGGTTCCCACTCGACCCCTTGTCCCTGGAAGAAGAGGAGATTTATGACATCGATGGGCCACTTTTCACAGAGGACAGAGTGAATCTGTCAGCCACAACGAGTCTTGCCCAGCTGTTCAGGCAGGTGCACAAGCTCGCTGAGGAGTCCTTTCCTGACCTTTCTGGTTGGGGTTCCCAGGTCTCACCTCCAAAAGGCTGTGGCAGAGGCAAGCCAGATCATCTAGTTCTGCCAAACAAGAAACAGCCAAACTGGGCCAGCCGAGTGGCTCAGTTGGTTAGAGCGCGAGCTCTGAGCAACAGGGTGGCCAATTCGATTCCCACATGGTCCAGTGAGCTGTGCCCAAGCTGGGTGGGCCAGTGAGTTGTGCCCAAGCAGGATGGCTCAGTTGGTTAGAGCACGTGCTCCTAACAACAAGGTTGCCAGTTCGACTCCTGCATGGGATGGTGGGCTGCACCACCCCTGCAACTAGATTGAAAGTGGCAACCAGACTTGGGGCTGAGCTTGCGCCCTCCACAACTAAGATTGAAGGACAACTACTTGACTTGGAGCTGATGGGTCCCAGAGAAACACAATGTTCCCCTTCCCCAATTCCCCAACACTGTTCCCTTCCCCAATTCCCCAATAAAACCTTAAAAAAAGAAAAGAAAAGAAAAGAAAAGAAACAGCCAACCTTTATGCGGATTCCCAGTTTCATTATGTGTGTCAGTTTTAGGATGTTTACAGAACAAGTGGATGTCCCTGGGCCATTGGTCTATCTGAGCTTGCTGACGTTGTCTCTTTCATCAGGAAGGTGGGGTGTGGGGACGTCAGCTCTTAGCCAGATTTTAAGAGTAATGAATCTTCTACTCTTTAAACTCTGATTGCCGTCATGAGCAGACATGGACACCTAGGCAAGTGGCTGTAGTAAGTGACCAGGTTTCAGCTTAGGCAACAGCCTTTCCCATGTCTGTGGTACTGGGACTGGCACCATTGGCCACATACGCGGGTCCACTGGAGACAGGATGCGGTCAGAAATGCCATTAGAGGTGTGTGTGTGTGTGTGTGTGTGTGTGTGTGTGTGTTGGTGCATCTGATAGGTACTTAAAACAGGCCTTTCACAACACTACACGAGGTATCATGGAGAATACATTCCTTAAATTAATCTAGAGGATATTGTAAATCTAAGATAAAGTTATGGATTTTTTAATATCTTTTTGAAATTGAGGTGCAATTTAGTTACAGTGAAATGCACAAATATTAAGCATGTATTTCCGTGTGTTTGTTTTAACTGAGGCGAAATGGACATAGAATGACATGTCCAAAGGTCTGAAGTACAATTTGATACATTTTGATAAATTAAATGTGTATCAATGAAACCCCAAACAAAATGTTTGAAATTTGTATCAACCCAGAAAATTCCTTTAAGCCTCCTTCCAGTCCATTCCCATGTCCCATAGGCAAATTCTCGTCTGAGTTTTATAGACATAAAGGAGTTTTGTCTGTTCCTAAATCATACAGTGAGCATTTATTTGGGGGGCAGGGGCAGTCTGACTTTTTAAAGTTATAATGGTTCTGAGATTTATCCAATTGTCACATGCATAAATACTTCATTTGTCACATTCTATGTATGATTATACCACAATATATTTATATGTTCTCCTGCTAATGGGCATTTGGCCTGTGTTTTTATTTTTTGGCTTGGGTGTGTCCGACTATTTCCCCCAGTTGTGCAAATTGCTGTGTGTCTTTCTTGCCTAAGAAAGCTCTGTTCTGTGGAATTCAGCAAGAAGTTCAGCCCTCATCCTTCCATAGTCCTATAGAAAGCTGTGATTTTTTTTTTCTTATCCTGTTTCTTGTTGCTACCATGGAAATAGAAGTCCCATGCATTCTTTACATCTGAACTGTAAACTGAATTTCTAAACATTGCTGTTGGCCTTGGAAGTGTGTGTGTGACTCTGTGTGTGTGTGTGTGTGTGTGTGTGTGTGTGTGTGTTGTTTCTAGGCATTAGCAAGAGGAACCGAACTGTGTGTACATAGTCACGTGTGTAGGTGTGTATTTTTTTCCAGACGTTTAAGGGGGAAAGTGCAGGCGTTCCTGAAGAAGTCATGAACGGGATTACACCCCTATTACAGTAGTGGAGAAAACGTAACCTTAGAACATGACCATTTTCCTGGAACGCGCTGTCGGACTTGGAGTGCTAATGCATTTCTCATGGCCAACCCTCTGCACATTTTATTAAAACAAGCTGAATAATTTGCAATTGGGGAAATGTATTTTAGGGAATTTTTGTGTCCCAGATCCCTTGATTAGAAGAGTACAGTGGGTCTTAGGAAAAAATTGTCTATGGATAGAGGCTGGGACTTTTCTAACTGTAAAGAAATGTTACAGTTAAAGTTTGAAGAGCATGGTTCTCAATTGGAGAGTGAGGAAAGGGTAGATTTTATTTTTTTATTATTTTTTTTAAATTTATTTTTCAGTCACCACTGACATACAATATTATATTACTTTTAGGTGTATAACGTAACCATTAGACATTTATATACATTATGAGTTGATCACCCTGATAAATCCAATATGCATCTGACACCATGCATAGTTATTACAGTATCATCAACTATTTTTGAGGGAGGTTAGATTTCAACAAAAATCCAATGCTCATAGTTAAGGAAGAGGTGGTGAATGTAAATAGGCTTCTAATAAAATGATTAAGCATCCTCCCCTCTCAAGTTTCCTAGATAGTCCCAGTCTTACAATAAAGTACGTGAGCTGCATACAGGTTTGGTTTAGTGGCACTTGGGAGAAAAGATCCAAGGAACAGGGACCCAGCTGCTTTCCAGGGAAAGATGAGTGATGACTCGTGGGAAGATGAATGTGAGGTTATAGAGAAGCCACCTTGGGGAACTAGCACCACCAGGCAGAGTAGGAAGAAGAAACGAGACACTCCCCCACCCCCAGATGTGTGATGGGGGAAGGGGCCCTTGGAGAACGGAAATGCTGATATGTGGGTTTCACATTTTGGGGAGTTCATTTTCACAATAAGTTAGTTGATTTTTTTTTTCTGGATGAAAAAGTGAGCTCAACAGAATCACCCATCGTCTTCACCTGTGTTTCTGCCCTCCTTTCAGTTAATTCTCAACAACATCAGTGAAGGAAGCCTTGCTACAATGAAGTAAAGTATCGCTTTTAAAGTTACAAAAGGAAGTTTTTGAGGTAGAGAAGGGGTAAGGAAAGTACTATGTACTGACTATAGGCCCCGGGTTTAAGAAGGAAAGGAGACTAAGTGAAGTAGTGACAGTGGCCGCCCTTCTCTGGAGACACTGTCTTTCTTCATGTCATTCTTCGTGCCCAGGATGGCACCTGGAACAGGACACTTGTGAATAAATACATGAGTGACTTTTGCCCAATGTCACAGAGGTAGTGAGAGACAGAGAATTCATTTCCTGTTGCTTCTGTTAAAGGTATACTTTCTATTTCCTATAAGTGATCTAACATTGCTCTTCCTCCACGGCAGCCTGGTCGGGGTGTCAGGGCAGCTCCTTGATGATGAAGTTACCTCAACCTCTTCGGATTTAAACAGTGCTGTTCTCAGATAATGACCCTGTCTCCATGCAGATGATGACTCAGCTTTTCAAACGTTCCCCACTTTCCACTGTTCCGTCACAGGTGACCTCAGGGTGCATGGAGGGGTGAGTGCACTTGACCTCATGGGAGTGATGGGAAGGACATCCAATCTCTGTGAGCATGGGCTCCAGTGCTGTCGCCTGGGCTTGCTCTCCAAATGTTGTCCCTTATCTGTCTGCTCAGGGTGCAGAGAACACTCCACATGGAATAGGGGCCACAACTGCATTGTGTTATATTGTATTACATTATATTGTATTATATTATATTATATTATATTATGTTATATTACATTATAATTATCCCTGCCCTGAATACTTCTGGATTTAATACACCCTAATGGCTTTGGAGACTCACACAGGATATAGCTCTGATGAAACCCTTATAATCAGCAACGTAGCTCCTGTTTACCTCTTATAAGCCAGAAAGTACGTAGGCCAGGACTTTTCATAGTCACTTGGAGCTGTCCCGTTCTTTCTCATGAACAATTCACAGGGCTAATTAGATCCTCAACAGTGAAAGGAGGTACTAGGACCCTGCCCAGACCCTAACTAGTTCCCACCTTCTCCAGGATTCTGGTCAGACGGGGGCGCGAGCACACAGGACCTCTTGATTTGTCTTATTCTGTCTCTCTTCATTTTTTTAAAAAAACATTTTTATTGGAGAATTGGGGGATGGGAACAGACAAGTTGCTGTCCTTTTGTTCTTCAGTCTAGTTGTGGAGGACGTTGCTTCACTGGCCCAAGTTGGCACCATCATTGCACTCTTCCCGGGCGAGGCAGATCAGTCGCCGGCTTCTGGACGGCCACTCACTGCGGCTGCTGGCTACACACGGTAGCCCATGGCAGCCCACTGCCACAGGGGCTGCAGCCTACGCCGTCGCCGGCGACTCACGGCAGCTCACCTCCAGTTTGAGCTGTTGTTCAGCATCTTAGCTGTGGAGGGCAGTGTTACTGGCCCTCATATGTGGGATCCGAACCGGGGCCCTCTGGCGTACCAAACCAGCTCTTAACCATCGCGCCACTCGGCCGGTCCCTGTCTCTCTTCTTTTCACACATTCATTGATCAGCAGGGGCACATTTTCTACTCATTTCTTCCAGTGTATTCAGAAATGCTCTGATGCTGTGTTCCTTGGCCATGCAGCCTCTCCTTTGTAGGCGTATGATTTGAGTACTCCAGGCGAGTTCATATGAAACCAGGGACAGCCAGGAGCTAGAGATGTCTCGGGATTAAATGTGATGGTTGAATGTTTTCAAAGAATTACCCTCACTACAAAATAGTCATGCTTTTCTTTTTCATAGAAGCAGACAGGCACAACTGTATTGTTTTTCCACTTAAGACCCACTGGTGAAAGAAGATCCTTAGTAAAAATATTTCTAAATGCCCTTTGAATCAGACTCAGGCTCACCACAGATACGTTTGTGGTGACAAGGGGCTAAAGTTGCTTCTTCTCTATTTGCTATATGTTATTATTAGATAATAAAACAAAAAATGCTAGTAAGGTTGACTTTAGAAATATTCCCCCGGCCCAAGTTCAATGCCTACCTAATACCTTCACAGAACCTCTGAAAGCTAACATTCTTGTGTGAATCTGCACTTCATCTGCAAACTAATTCCTTTATTTCTTTCATACATTAGCAAGCAGCTCCATTCATGCTAACCACTCAGGTGGGTGGTTGATCCTTCCAAATGGTGACAGCATCCCCAGGGACACCTGGAAACACAGCACAGGGAGGTTATTGATGGCAATGCCGACTTCAGAGAGGCCTACCAGCTGCTAACAGCAGTGCATCATTAGTTTTAACTGTTGTACTGGTTGATTTTGAATAGGAGATCTTCTTCCTATGATGAAAGTCTCGCAAATAGAGATTGCTCTGTTTCGTTGGTTCTGACCCGCCAAAAAGGAATCCATGCAAAACCAGAGGCATATGGATACCAGAAGGAAAGTGTTTCTACATCTAATAGGAGTTTAATTTTATCTCTTGATTTAATGGCTCTAATTTCCAAAATACTGACAGACCCCAGTCCCCATGCCCTTTACTTGGAGGCATATGTGTGAAACCATCAAGATTAAAAAAAAAAAAAAAAGCAAAACTACAGTCCCTCCAAATTAGAGTCAACTCAAAATGATGTTTACCTAACTCTACTAGTTAGTCACTGCTATTGCTCTGAGCCAGTGGTTTTTACCTTGGCTATATATTGGAATCATCTGGGGTGCTTTAAAAAGAAATATGGATGCCTGGTTTTAATCCAAGAAACTCTATTTAATTGTCTAGGGTGTGGCCTACGCAGCAGGAATTTTTAAAGTTTTCCAGGTGACTATAAAATACGCAGTCAAGGCAGACACCCACTGCTTGAAGCAGCAACAGGTGCCTAAAGAGTTCGTTGGGGGCAGGAGGTAAGGGGACAGATGCTTGACTGCCAACTGCTGCACCTGTCGAAGGTGAAAAGGGCATGCTCTTGAGTGGGATCCTAAGTAGGGCCACCAACCATTTCGGTTTGACCGAGACCACCCTGGTTTTAGCACTGAGAGTCCCATGTCCTGTGCAAACCAGGACTAGGGTCCCCCTAGTGATAAGGTCTGCTGGGAGTCCCTGCAGAAAAGGCAGTGGAGTAACACACTGACACAGAGCACAGGAGAGTGTAAACTGCGGGCACAGAAAGGGCCACCCTTTGCCAGGACGAACCCACAGCTAACCCGGTCTGGCCCAGCCAGTATCAATGTCAAAGGGGTCAACACCAAGGGGAACATTGGCAGCAGGGCTTGTTGGCAACATCAATTCTTGCTGTTGGCGCATGTCTTAGCCTTGGATTCTACCTAGCAGTCCCTGCGATCTGAGAGATGCCTGAGCTTCGGAATCAGGCCCATTTGCCTCCCCAAGTTCACCACTTATGGTGGTCTCCTTGATCTTGGTTCTCCAACCAAATTCACCGGCACGGAGAATCCCTGCTCCTTTCTAGCCCCGGTAATATTCTGTCTCTCTCTTTGGGGCCTGTGCTCATGCGGTTCCTTCTGCCTCCCACTTTCTGCATCACTAGGGGGATAAAGCCCTCTTTTAAAAAGAATGGCCTATGTTAAGTAGCAGCCCTATGACCGTCTGATGGAACGAGGGTATGTGCAGCCATTATTAAGGATCCTGAGAGGAGGAGGTCATCCTGCGTTGTCCATGTGGGGCCCTAAATCCTACGGAAAGTGCCCTTCGAAGAGAAAGCCAGGGCATTTTCTTGAGGCTCAAAGTAATGAGGCTTCGCCAAGGTGGCAGACAGGACTCTGCAGAAGGGATCAGGCTATCAATGCGATGGCTGGTTCAGGGCACGCAATGAGACAAGGCCAAGATCCTCACCTTCTGTTCTAGAAGCAGCAAGAACTTTAGGCAGCTCTGAGGTTAAATGGCATAATTAGATGAGCAGAGGAGGAATGGCCTAGGGCGATTACAAACCTTTACCTCTCTTCTTGGTGCTTTTAGCTGGCGTCCACAGAGCAGGGAGCCTCACGTGGGAACACTGCACAGGGACATAGCTGATCTTTTTATGCCCCCAATCCTCGGTGAGCAGGGTAGTGAAAATTCCATACACATTGACGGGTTATAAGGTTTTTCTCCCGTTCTTTAGCTGTTTAGATGGACCCCACTAAGAGGCAGTTTCTAGGAGAGTCATGAGCTAATAGGTAGGAGGCCGGAGGGACGTGTGGTCAGTTAGGCAGACGGAGCTGCCAGGAGAAATCCCCTTTCTCATTCCAAGCACATGGAAAAGCTAAAAAAAGACATAAATAAGTGGGAATTGTTACATGGAGAACTACGTTTAAATGCCCCACAAAAGGCAATGCCCAGGAGCAAAATTCAGAGAGGGAAATCAGCATTGACGGTACAGAAATGGAGGCCAACAATATCATGCCGGAGACCAAGGAGTGGCACCGGCCTGGACGGTGGGGTGGGGGTGGGGGGCTGTCCAGGGCGAGGGCTCTTGTCTTTGGCAGTGAAGCCTGCCTGCCTCCCCAGGCCCAGGGTGGAAAAAGAATCAGCCCGGCCAGGTCCATAAGTAGGTGTGAATTCTGAATTCAGGCTACTAATACGGTACAGTGACCCCCCGTGCCAAAAAAATTAAAACAAAAGCTTTCGGCTTAATGAAACCTATAGGGCCCCCGGCTGGGGCAACTTTAAAACTGCCCGTGCGTGAAGGATGCTGACACCACTAGTAGAACAGGCAGGAGATGAAGATCAACAGCTATCAACTTAGAATCGTAAAACCTGCAACAGGAGGAGGAAAATCGTGAAATTGTTAGAGAATGGGATATAATCTCTGAAAGAAGAAAATTCAACATAAAAGAGTAGCATACAAAAATAATAACAATAAAAAATTTGTAACTATAAGTTAGCATTGCTTGACTATAAAAACTAAGAATGACTTCTGAGAGAAGGAAAACAAGGTTTGTTAAAATACTAGTGAACAATAACATGACCAATGAGCAAGGCCTTAATTGCTGACAAGAAACATCCTTAAAGCAAAACAATATAGACAGTTGAAAATATAGTGATAGAAAGGCATATACTAAACAAACACGAATTGAAAGAAAATGGGTATAACAACAAAGTAGAGATAATTGATTGAAGTTAAAGGGCGTTAAAAGCAATTTTATATTTTCTGTTATTTCTGGGATGATCATCACCTTTTATCTTGTGATGAATACTTTATGCCTATCCACAGCATCAATATCATACATTATACGTTCTGATCACAATTCAGTTAAATTACAAATAAACAAGAAAATCATAGTTAAAGGATTTTTTTGTGTGAAGGAAAGTCTATACAGTTTTGAGATAAGAAGAGATTTCTTACACAAAACAAAATGACCCCAAGCTACAAATTAAAAAAGAAATAAATTTAATAAATCAAATGAAAGGTAGAGACGGGGGGGGGAGAGAGATACTGTAATCAAACTTCAAAAATAGCTACCAATGGAGAACATATTTACAACTCATGTAGGCAGATTGAAGATGAACATTCACATTAAAGAACTTTTATTTAACAATGAAAAAAGGAGAAACAAAATGATACTATAATTTGTTTATATGGACATAGGTGTATACTAAAATATTTTTAAGAAATACTTTATGATAGTTACTTTGGGGAAGGAAAATAGATAAATGAGCCTGGGGAAGAATACTTCCACTTTATACTTAATCCCCCATTTCTTTCATGAAAAACATTTTAAATCAAAGTTGGCAAAAATATTTGTGAATCTGGGTACACAAGTAAATTTTACATTTTTTTCTGTCATTTTCCGTATTTCATTAAATAATTGAAAACTTTTTAATTGGCAAGGAAACAGTGCAAAAGTACAAACCGTGTGTGGGTGCGTACTCATGTGTGTCCCCATTGCTAAATTGCACACCAGTATTTTTTTCCAGAGCACGGTTGACACATGATCCTTCAAATTAATGAAAATGTCCATTTCAATGGACTCAATTTGTCAAAATAAGTTAACATGCTAATAACACGTGGTTTATGTGCATAATCCTTCAGCCAAAGGCAATAAGTTGCATTGTTATGTTTTTACCATGTGCAGCGCACAGACATCAGAAAATCAGAAAGCAAAACTTTATCTTAAAGAAGACTAACAAATTAAAACAAAAACAAAAACGAATGGGGACAAATGATCGAGATATAGAAGCCAATGCCCCAATTTTTACAAGAGGAAAAAAGCGCTAGCGTGATAGGATGGCAAAGCAAGCCCATACCTTCGGTGAAACTGTGAAGAAAGAAAGGGTTGCTTTGGCATTCATGAGGTAGGGCGCATGGAGCAGGAAGTACCAGAAAGCGTACCTCACCATGGGCTCAGACACCGATGACAGGCGCTATTTCACAAACCAGGAAGGCAGGTGGTTGATCAGGGCTTGCCTGATATCATCAAGCTCTTTACAGAGCTCTGCACTGCCAGCCTAGGAACTATCTTCCCCCTCAGGCTGGCAGACTCCAGGCTCTTCAGGCGGAATTGGATTAGAGACCCATTTCAGAACCAGTTATAGGAAAAAAAGTGGGACCACCAGGAGCAGGTTAGACACAGAGGTGATCAGGCACTATTTTCTCTGTGCCCTCTCTGGCGTTGATTCTTCCACTCTTCCCTGGCATTTAAGCTCTTCCATTTGCTTAAGGCTTTGTTTTTCTTGTTTCTGTAGAGCTATGAAGACCAAATCCCTAGTCCTATTTATTTAAATTTTGGCCTTGTCAATCAAAAGGTCTTCAGAAAATACACTCATGGATGTCCAGCTTCAGCTCCCCAGAATAGAACTGAGGAGGGCTGGCTGGGTAGTGAAGTTTGAAGTTACCTGATTCTCCTTCTATTACCTTCTTCCTCTTTCCCCCTCCAAGAAGCAATAGCACTGGAGAAAATCTGAAAAATCCATATGCCGGGAAAGAGTAGGAAATCATCTCAGAAAACCCAGGGAGAAGCACTTTACATTTCAATATGTGTTCTTATAATGGAATTATCATTTTGAAACCCTTTATAATCTTGGTTTGAAGATATTGGTTGCACTTATATTGGTTTTCTTATAGTATATTTTTGTAGAAATGGGGAAAGTCTTTAAGAGGTTTTCATGAGTGCTTGATTCAATTTCTTTGACCCTCTCCCCACCCTGGGGTCTCCCACCCCCATCCCCATTAAGAAACATGTCAGTACCTATATGTTGAGTCAGCACTACACTCGACAGGAGCAGCCATTCAGGTCCTGAGGGATTAGGGTTCACTTCCCAGTGTCTGCCTTCATTTCAACCCTGAGGACCCAAACTGGGAGGACAGTCGAAGCTCACAGGCACTGACTCACCTTTGTGACTAATGCTGAGCTCTCTCTCCTGGAACCCGAAGACAATTAGAGGTGTGGCTGGGAAAGGGTGCTTCCCCCTGGAAAGAGCAGTGATGGAAACGCTTATGTCAGGGAGCTGTGTTCTCTGTGCCAGTAGCACCCCATTTGGCCAAAGCTAAGCCTTTCTTTGAAGCAGATGATCCAGCACCTGTGAGCTGTCCGTGTGACAGTCCTGTAGTGCCAGGTTGAAAAATTATCCAACGTGAAGCTGTCCCATAGATTTTACACTTTGTACACTGCCGTCCCTTGTCATCATTGCCGTTGATCACCAAGGAAGGGACGCTTGAAGTCATCCCTGTTATATGCTTAGCCTTGCCACCTATCTACCCATCTTTGCACTTGCCTGCTCTTTTGAATTGGAGCTTTCAGATTGTTCTCCTCGAGACTCTCTGAGGACTTTGCTCCCACTCTGTGACTCTTTTTGTGGTTGGTAGATTTGACTAGGCTACCCTTGCCCTGGCTTGGCCTCCAGACCCATGTTTGGGTACCAGCTATTGTTAGCCTTCCAAGTAGAGAAGGCCACCATGAGGTCTGAGGCTCTTGGGGAAATCAGCCACGGCTCCCATGGACAAGCGCACACATTGTGCATTTTCTTCACATAAACCAGTGGTCTTTCCTTGTACAAGGGTACAAGCAAGGTGTCATAGTGGATGAGTTTAATTGATTGGTCTTTAATAATACCTTAGGGTTTCTCAACTTTGCCACTATTACTATAAATGCTTTTGGAAGAACATTTATTTATTTATTTATTTTTAAAAATTTTATTGGGGAACAGCCGTGGT
The DNA here is from genome assembly GCF_001890085.2 of Hipposideros armiger. Taxonomy (NCBI): domain Eukaryota; kingdom Metazoa; phylum Chordata; class Mammalia; order Chiroptera; family Hipposideridae; genus Hipposideros; species Hipposideros armiger. The sequence continues at coordinate 752,218 of NW_017731385.1, forward strand.
CATTGGTTACACATTGCTTTCGTGCTACAATGGCATAGTTGACTCTTTTAAGGAGGGCGTAGCTCACAGTGGCCCATGTGGGATCGAACTGGCAACCTTGGTGTTATCAGCACCATGCTCTAACCAACTGAGCTAACGAGTCACTTCAAAAACGTGTGTGTGTGTGTGTGTGTGTATGTGTGTGTGTGTGGAGGGACTGTCCTGAGCATATTATAATTGTTTATCAGTGTCGCTAGTCTCTACCCATTACATGCCAGTAGCCTCCTCCCCACTGTGACAACCAAAACGTGTCACCAGATATTGTCAAGTGTCTCTGTGAGAGGTGGGCAAAATCACCCTTGGTTGAGAATCACTGCCTTCAGTGTTTATCTTTGTGGGCTAGGTTGCTGTTATTTGCAATCATAACCTTGGAAACAATTAAGAAACCTCAACCTCTGACCTGGGGACTCACAGAAAAAAAAAATAGTGTGCACCAGTCCCCATTAAGCTCCTATTTGGGATTCCTGCGTGCATAGCAAAATAATAAACTCACCAGTTTTGTTTTGTTTTGTTTTACTGCTATCGCTTTAGCGGAAGAGCAAAGTGATCTGGGTGTGCATGAGTGACAGAGAAAGATGTATTTTCATCACGCGATTAGAATGAGGACAAATCACATGTGAGTACCGCCGAGAATGCTAGGTTTAACATGCCCTTGGCATAACATGACCAGCAGATTGCAAATTAGGGAACAGAGATTTTCATGATCAGGTCTGGATAATGTATTTTGTGCACTAAAAGACCTGGATTTATTGGTTGATGAGAAGTATGTAAATCGTTTGGTGCTATAACTGAGGCTTAATATTTTCCACCTCGACTTTTTTTTAATGCCATTTCTTTAATTTAAAAGCACATCTGCTACATTTGTGTTGTTTTTTCCCCCCAATTGCTCTTTTTTCCTACTTTGTTACTGTTGTGGTCTCTGCCACGGACTATCAACAGAGTGTGAAAACAATTTCATCGTCCTCGCAGGCTGGAGAGAGCAGAGATGGGAAGGGCAGTCTCCAGCCCGGGCACACCCAGAGGATGACAGGGAAAACCATGGAATCTGGTTTCTCATCGGCTGGAATGAAGGGGGGCAGTTGCTGCTCATTTTCTAGTTCATACCGCGGACCCTGGGTCTCTCTTTTAGGAAAATTTATCACATGACCATTTTAAAGTTAGTTTCTTTCTTCCTTCCTTCCTTCCTTCCTTCTTTCCTTCCTTCCTTCCTTCCTTCTTTCTTTTCTTTTCTTTTCTTCTCTCTCTCTCTCTCTCTCTCTCGCTCTCTCTCTCTCTCTCTTCTTTCTTTCTTTCTTTCTTTTTTTGGATTCAGTTCATCATTTTGTTTTGTACATGTTCCATCTGGCCTTCATTTTTACCAGTAACTTGTCTACCTTAGTTCAAATCCTAGCTAGAAAACTGACTTCTAATCAGGAATGATCATCAAAATATTAATATATAAAATTGGAGAGGCATGAGCAGACGACAGCATAACACACAAAAAGAAATTCACAGTTATGGATGGCGATGGATGTTAACTAGATTTATTGTGATCGTTTCTCAATCCATACAAATATTGAATCAATGTGTTGTACACCTGAAACTAATGTTCTATGTCAATTATACAGAAAAAAAAGGTATAGGCAGGTTGCTAACATGTCAATCTTATTCTCCTCCTTTCTACAAAAAGAGAAAACGTAACTTGTTGTATCTGTTTCTAACACCAGACAGTAGATGACCATTAGGAAGATGAGGCAAGTTCATGGTGCAGACCCATTTTCATGGAGAAAGCACTCTCCCTGGGTGGAAGTGGTAACACCTAAATCCAAGGAGCTCTGCCAATTGCTAGGTAGGACTTTGAGGAAACCACTTCACTTAAGTTCCATTTAAGTTCCATGCCAACAAAGCGAAGTATCCTAGATAATATATCATGTCGCTTCAAGATCTAGCATCTCACGCCACTGTCATTCCTTTTTCGCTTTTAAGGGCTCTTGAAGAAATAATCAGCCATCAGAATGCTTAGTCACAATCTTCAATTCTAAGAAGAAAACCAGTACTGCACTTGTCTAGGCCTGGCCGATTTCAGGGCAGGTGGAGGAGCTGGCAGGAGGAAATGGGGGTCGTATGGAGAGGGAGGGAGGCAGGCTATCTCTCCCAGCTGCTCTTATGATGAGGAAATAATTACTTAATGGCTGGGCAATTTGTGAAGCAGCTGCCTGTGGTGTAGGGGGACAGCTGTTCTAAGAAAAGAAAAAAAAAAAAGAAAAATTGGGCTTTTTCTCTTCTATTGCCCATAGTACACAAATTAGCAATGTAGTCTTTAAAAAAAAAAAGATTGACTCCTGCTAAGGAAAGTTTTTTGGAGTACCTTGATGAGTAAAGGGTCGGAAGGGTTGGTAAAATTTCAAAGCTCACACTTGAGGAACCAGTCTTAAATATACGAGAATCTGACAGAAACAGAAACTCACAAAAAACGTACACCAATTCCCTTAGTTGATATCGCTATAATTGACGAAGGTCATTGTTTTTACTCCTTGAGGTAAGATAAAATCAATGAAATAACATGTCAGAGCAGCCCTCTCTTTTTGGGGGGGCCATTGAGTTTAGAACGAAAGAAGGTTCCATTCTCTGATGGTATCTGCTGGGCAAGGTGTAGGAGAAGGTGAGGATAGGATGAAAATTAGGGGCTTCCTCACCATTGGTGAGCAGGTAACTGAAGGAGGGACTTTGCATATGTTTTCTCATGGGACCCTCGGAGTCCTTGGAGGTCTCCTGGTCTCCATGGTGCAGATAACAAAACCGAAGGCCAACTGACTGACTTGCCTAAGCGCTCCCAGCGTTCATGTCTGGACTCAGGTTGAGAAGCTGGAATAGTGGTTGTAAGGGAAAGAGATTTCGAGCCAGCCTGTTTGAACCCAGAATTGCCACTATGTGACTGAGGACAAGTGGCATCCTTTTGGAGGCTTAGTGTCCACTCAGCACAGTGCCCAGTAGAATATAAGTAATTCTGCCTGACTTCAAAGCCCTCGCTCTTCTCACTGTATTTGTCTATACTGAAAGCAGCACAGGTTTGCAGGAGAAAAACTTAAATAAAACAAATATATCCAGCTATAAGGGATCCACTTGTTACTGAAAAACAGTCTGTTTCAGCTTTCCTAACATTACATTTCTGTTGTTAAGAAAGAGACACGGATCAAAAGGAATGTTATTCTGACTCCTTTTCAGAGGTTGCTCATTAACCAGTTTCCACTCGCCTCTCTACTCTGAGTATTAACTCGGGAGTTGTCAGTGGTCCAGACAGGACTGCTCTCGCATCCCGAGAAGTTGCAAGAGCCCGTCTTTCAATGAATTCCCCCTGGAAGGAAGGAAATAGTAACCTAATCTCATCATCTCCAGATTGAACAAGGTCTGCTGTATTACAAATCTGCTTAGCCAAGTAGATGCTCTTGTTGCCTACCTCCAGCTGTCTAAATATTTCTTAGCTCCCCAATCTGCCTGATTCCCGCTTCCTCCCGGAATCCTGCCCCAAAGGCCTTTAGGACACACTCAACCTATTTCTCCTTTCCAGACTTGCAAAGGCCTTTGCATCTGTGCCACGCATTGGGGAACTTGTTTTGATTTTGACTATCTTGCTTTGTCTGCGGGTTCATTTTATTTTATTTTTTATTAACATTTATTGGGTGACAATCGTTAGTAAAGTTACATAGGTTTCAGGTGTACAATTCTGTTTTACATCAATATTTGTTCCTTGGGATTGGGGACCAGGCTAGAAATCATGTTTGGGGGGCCCTGCAAAGTTTGGCTTTATAAAGGAACGGTAACAGAGGAATGCATGTACACTCAAATGTTAATGTTTCCATAGCTGGAGTTGTTTCAACCTCAATAGCCTCATATGTTAATTTAACTGAGGCTACAGGAAGTGACAATGTATCATTGACAGACATCTTGGCCCTGCCGATTGCTCTGTATGTGACCTCAACTTTTTAATCTGTACGATGGGAACAATGATACCTACTCCAAGGGTGGTGGGGAAAATTGAATTATGTAATTTATGAATCAAAACACCAATTCCTGATATATAGTCAATGTCATTTTCTTATCTTGCTCTTCCTATAGTAATCATTGATACAAACCAGGCTCTCTTGTCTATACTGCAGAAAGTCTTCTCAGGAAGAATTTGTATCTTTCGTTGATCAGCATGTTTGCAAAGCTGTGTTGGTAATGTTGAGCTGCACCTTTCAATGAGTTTTTAAACAATATCTTGATGATCTAAATATGACAGAAGTGAGCATCGGGCCTTTTGGGGAGGGACATACTGAGTACTGAACATTTCTCTTTGTTTAAAAGGATCAAATGCCATAGCTTTCCACCTGTGAGATACCTTGATCTTTGATGGGAATAACTTGGTATGGTTCAGAAAACCAGGTAAATGGTTGTCTAAGTCAGTAGTTCACAATTAAAGAGCTCTTTAGAGAAGACTCCTGACGCACTGGGCTATATAGAGCAGCATATCTCTGATGTTAATTAGCCTGCATCACAACCCCCTCAAGATCTGGCAAAATGCAAATTCTTCGGCCCTACCCATAAAGGTTCTGATTCAGTCCATCTAAGGCAGAGCCCTAGAACCTGCATTTTTAACAAGTTCCCAGGTGACGCTAGCGTCGTTGGCTCCCCAAATACATGGGATGTGAAATCTCCCAAACCTTGCGATTTTGACATCATATAGCCAACCTTTGACGCACTCAGCCTTGGTCATTTTCTTCCTAAAATCAGTGTTTTCCTGAAATATGCAGAAAACAATGTAAATACTATGTCTTCACTAGGAAAGTGAAAAGGCTGCGGGGACTAATTCACCATAATCAATTATCTATCTCTAAACTGACTTAAGAGAGTTTTAAGTATTTGAATGTGAAAATCTTGGCCTAGCAAACTTTGGCCCAGGGCTGCCCCTCCCTCTATCCCAGTGTTTCTCGGCTTAGGCACTATTGATGCTTTTTAGGCTGGATAATTCTTATAGGGGGGAGGGAGAAAGCTATCCTGTACATTTTGGGATGGTTAGCGAAATACCTGACCTCCACCCACGAGACGTAGCCCCTGAGTTGTGACAACCAACATGCCTTCAGACATTGTCAAACATTCCAGGAGGTGGGGGAAGGAGGGAGGGACGCCGTCACCCCCAGATGAGAACCGCTGCTCTCCTCTCCTCTCAGGTGAGCTCATTCGTGCTCATGGCTTCATGTGCCACCATTACACGTGTAATTCAAAAACAGCATCTCCGTCTCGGCTATCTCCTATAGGCACCAGATCCGTATAACCATCTTGTCTCTTGCCGTATCGATCATAGAAGGCCAAAGGCCTTTTAAACTAGACCTGGCCAAACCTAGATTTAGAATCCTCCTCTCCTTCTCTAAAACCTAGCCTTCTGTTAATTAGTGCCCTCTTTCTCAGTGGATGGAATTATTACCCATCCAGTTAGCCAGCTATTGAAGCTGGAAAGCGAGAGTCACCCCCTATCCCTCACGACAGGCCTCGTGCCAGATCTGTACGTCAGAATCTCTGCAGGTGGGGTCCAGTATGTGTAAGCTGCATACGTTTCTACAATGTGCAGCCAAGGCTGAGAACCAGGGTCGGCAATGGCTGAAGTCAGCTCTTCTAAGCTTGAATATGATTGATTATGTAGCCTGCTGAATCTGTTCCACTCTACATTTCTTTTTTGATTTAAATTTACTGAGACGCTACCTGCTACCTGCGCTCCTCGTAGCTCTGACCCTTTCTTTGCTCCTCATACATTTGAAATCTCGAACGACCAATATTGATTTATGTCCGCTGTGATGGAGATGGCCTTTTGAGAAAACATCGTAAATATTTGCTGTCAGTTTGAATCTCTTTTGTTTTCGATGGTTCTATTTTTAGCATTCTGCAGTATTTATGGTAAGAAGCCAGTTTCCCAGTATGAATACTATGTCAAGTATTTGTTTATTTTTTTCTTCTTCTAATATTTAGTACTTAAAGTAGCCAGAATTTAAGCAAATAGTTCTCCGTGTAAAATAAGACTATTGTTTTTCCTCTGTAGTCTTTAGAGGGCGGGTGCAAAGTACAAGAATGAGGATACTATCTGTCTATCTTGATCCAGTTTTCCCCTGGCCTCACCTCCCACTGGTGTTCCTGCCAATTCTTTTCTCCCTCCTCATTATTTGCAGCTCTTGAGAGATGATGACACAGCATCTGGGTCGAGGATTGTTCACAACCAGTTTGCTCAGCCCAGAAAGTTATTAGATATTCTATGACAACGACAAATGTGTGAAGGTGATGGCTATATGAAATCTTAGACTCTGTAATAGGACTAACCTTTTGTGATGGCAGAGTCAGTATCAACCCCTCTTGACACTGGGGTTATTTATTAGTTTTCTCTAATTTTTAATGAATACTTTGGACTCAGTGGTACTTTTGCTTCCTGTTCTATGGGCCCTTCCTGTCTCAGGTGTGGCTGACGCTACAAAGATCAAGAGTACAACGACAGCTCAGTATATAGCATGTTGACAATTGGGCCCCTTTCTCCCAGCCATGCTGTGCCATGCCAAGCAAGAAGCAGGGCAAGGGTGAAGAAAAATGCCTTATGGTTTCTTACCATTTTTGGATGCAGCTTTTTTTCTTGTTTGGGTGTCTGCTTGTTGTTATAGGTTCTTGATGGTTTCCAGAGCTCCATAAAGCTATTAGTCAGTTTCTAGCTGTTTATTTGATGTTTCCTTGGGAGGATGAGGACCTGCAACGTACTAGTTCACCATCTTGGTGATGTTACAGTTGTTATTCACTTTTGTGATTAATTTTTACATTTAAAATTGTGTATCCCTTTTCTGTAAATAGTTTCTACCCCGAGATGTATGTGCTTTAGGCCTCACAAAACCTGCACTTGCTCCTGGTTAGGGGAAGGAAAAGTTTTAACTGTGAAATAAGTTTGTGTTTTTATTCTTTCCCTGGGCATATTAATTGCTAATATAAGTCATTTTATGTCTAAAAGTGACCATATTTGTTTAGTTTTGTCCCCCCCCCCGAGCTATGAAATTGATTCTGATCCATCTATCCAGAGTCACAGAAAAAAAAATCTGTTCTAGGTCATGGAAATAAGAAAATGGCTTGTTGGGATTGAAGAGAGAGAGAGAGAGAGAGAGAGAGAGAGAGAGAGAGAGAGCTCTGTGTGTCTATCTACCTATCATATGTTGCCTATATATTTATGTATTTAATTGCTAATATGTGATCCTATACAGATCTTATAAAAGGAGAATAATGATTTTTAGTTTGAGAGCCTATATATCATTTAAGAGATTACTTATGAACACCAGTTTTGTAGTGAGATAGACTTAAATTTTGATCTGAGGTCTGTTTCAACTTGGGAAAGTTGTTTATCTTCTTAGCCTCAATTTTCTTTATCAGTAAAGTCAAGATGGTAGCACATATTTTAAGCTTAGAGGAAGAACCAAATGAGCTCATTCAAATAAGCGTCTTAGCATCATAATTCGTACCATGTAGAAAATGCTAATATTCAAAGAGGGGTTCCTCTCATCATCCTTACTCTTCCTTGTTAAAATTCTTGGACAAAACAGGTGGTTGGGTTCACCTACTTCACAGTTGGGTAGGTTGAGGCCAAGAGTGTAAATATTTTGTTCCTAATTGCTTAGGAGTGGTGACTAGACCTATACCTCATAAAATGGAGAAATTACCAACATCTTCCTCCACCTATTCCATCAGTTCATTAAGAACTGCAAATTATAAGCGTTTCCAGATTCTGAGCTGAATCTGCAAGATCGTCTGGAAGCAGAGGCAGGTGGGGTTGGATTTGGAACTTTTCTAAGAATTCAGTCCCTTTATTGCTCATGTTGCTGGAAAACTGGCGCCTCGTGCCAAACACGTTGTTTTCTTCTCCTGACAAAAAGCAGATCAGCAAGTTTTCATATTGCACTATTTTTAATGGCTGGAACATCAACATTTTATAACAAGGAAAAAAATTAAAGTTCTTTAATATTTGGAAGAGAAGTGCTTATAAAAATGTTCACAGCCATTCGCCATCTGGAAAAGCAAGGTTTTACAGTTCGGTCTGACAAGCCTTAGAGTCACTAGGCATCTTGGAAAATGATCTCTCGCTTAAGACATTTCCTCCTCAGGACACCACAGTGTTTTCACCTTTCTATAACTTTACACTTGCGAAGGACTTACGATGGAAAATTAAGAGATATATACGTGAGGGGCCAAGACCATAGCCTTTTTCCTGGGGAATGTTTTTAAGGCCAAATAAATTGCAAGTTCATGAGTAAAATTCCAACTCATCTTGGCTCTTTATGTACCTACGAAATTCCATATTCAGGAGTGCTTATGGACTGGTGTTCCTGTGCCAAGCACTGGACACAGGAGAAGGTAGATAATTCAGGTGGGAACCTGTGCATCCTCACGCTTCTAAAATGGGAGCCTTGCCATGAGTTGCTGGCAACAGCGTAGGCTGCAGCCCCTGCTGCAGTGAGTTGCCATGGGCTACCGTGTGTAGCCAGCAGCCGCTGTGAGCGGCCGTCCAGAAGCCGGCGACTGATCTGCCTCACCCGGGAAGAGCGCAATGATGGTGCCAACTTGGGCCAGTGAAGCAACATCCTCCACAACTAGACTGAAGAACAAAAGGACAGCAACTTGTCTGTTCCCCTTCCCCCAATTCCCCAGCACTGTTCCCATCCCCCAATTCCCCAATAAAAATCTTTAAAAATAAATAAAAAAATAAAATAAATAAAATGGGAGCCTTGCTTTTGCAAAGTCCTCCCAGCTCTTTCCCCAGTTGCTCGGAGCTTGGCTACAGGTAATGGCTCTGCTTCCCACAATGCCTCAGGTGTGCACCTGCAGCACAGGGGTCCTCGGATGTATGTTGGAATGGTAGTTGACTTCCCCCGTGTGTGAGTATGTGAGCCACATGAGGTCTACTGGATCTAGCCAGACTTGTACCGAGGGAGAACACCCACACACACTTACATTGAGCCTAAACCGCTATTTTTCAAAGCCAAATATTCCTTCAGAACATTGTGCAAATTAATTTTTCTTTTCAGTGTACATGTGCAAGTGGGACCTCCATATGCAAATACGTGGAAACTAATACACATAGTGAGTCTCTCCAATACCCTCCCCCGTTATGTGAGCTCACTGTTTGGCATGGGGAGGCTGCTCCTCCTGCCCGGCCGCCCGATGAAGGACACTCAGGAATTCATGAAGGTCATTAGTGATTATCCTGAGGTTGAAGGTAGGCCTTTATTTGTAGTGGTTATGTCGGTGAATGGGAGATTTAAATTTTATTCCCTCCGATAAGAAATACATTTTCTATTGTCCTGACTAATTGTTTTAACATTTTAAATACTGAACACTCGTTTTGAACTTCTGGGGTACAAATTCAAAGACTGTCTCCTTTCCCAGGGTGCATGTGTCAAAGTCACCATGCAGACCTGTCATCTTGGCAAATGCTCGATGAAAGACATCTCAGAGGCTCCCGCTCTTCCCCTGGGTCTGGACTCCATGCCATTTCATACCTCAGCTACTATTCAATGAACATCTACCCCTCAGCAAGAGAGTCAGAGAAATCTAACAGGTTCCTACTCAGCCATCTGGAAAGTGAAGTCCACATATTAAGCAGAGAGCAAGACCATATAAAATCCATCCTGTGGTGTTAGCAGCATTGGCAAAGACAGCTTCTTTGAGCTGGAGTAGTGGGAGAGAAGAAATGGGAAACTAGCCTGTCTCCAGAGGTTCTGAAAATGTGGTCCCTGGGCCAGCAGCGTCAGCCTCTTCTGGAAAATGTATGGTAATTCAAGTTCTCAGGTTCCGCCCAGACTTCCTGAATCAGAAACTCTGGAGTAGGGTCTCGCAATTCTTGTGTTAACCTTCCAGGTAATTATGATACACGTTCAAGTTTGAGAGCCATTGCCTAGCATTTCATCATGATTATCTCCCCTACCCCCCAAGTCATGATGCTAGAAGAGATTAGATACTGGCAGGCTTTGCTCAATTGAGCCTAAAGTTTTAGGGAGCTAAAAAAGTCACTCAACTGTTGGTATCTATGGTACAGGGTCCTTATAGTATCTACTTGTGTCTTGGAACACAATAAATGATTAATAAATCTTTGGTTGAGCGTGGATCGATGCAATGAATGAATATATACTTCTGTGAAAAGCTAGAACTAGAACCGTGGCTCTGAGTAGCTTGGGCTCTGAGGTGATGGTAGATCATGAGTGAGGGTCAACCCTGCACGGGAATAGGCATGAAAGCACATTTCTTCTAAAGTCAATTTTAAATGCCAAATATTATTTCTTCAAACATCACCCCACTGGATCCTGGTTTGCTACGATAGCATTCTGGGTGTTTTCATCCATTCAGCATTGGCCTATTCCAATATATTTCATAACTATCATGCAGAATAATTCTCCTCCAGGGTTGCTTTGCTTGCATAGCTCCTTTTAGAAATTGTCTTATTGGTGGGATGGGAGCTCTCTCTTCGCTGCACATCCGTGTCATCATGTGGATCCCTCCATACTAACGTAAAAGTCTCTCCACATAGCTGGATTTTCCTCTAAATGAGGAGATGGTCATGGAGAGAAATAATGTGTTAATTACCTTGTGAAATCCTTTTTTCGTGTTCTTGGGATTTAGCAAGTTTCCTGAAGTTGGCTTATAAAAATGTGTTATGTGTGTTTATTTAATAAGTGGACAAAATGAGTTCCTGGGCATGAAGTTGATGCTTCTCCTGTAACTTTATCCCAGCTTTCCAGGCTTGCCCGTTTCCTTTTCTGTCTCTTTCATCTTTGGTCCAACAAATCCCCCAGGCATCTACTTCTTGCTCAACTGGTTGCTCCAGTCACCATTGGGCCATGCCTTTCATATATTGAGGTAACACCATATTTGGGGGTTTACAATTAAGTGCATCAAAGCTAGCAGTGTCATGGAGAGCCTGATTCACGCTTACGGGATGTTGTCCTTTCTTTGGCTCCATCTCTGATCTTGAAATCAAAGAAACTGCCTTTTTGGGCAGATGAGCACTTTCCTATGTACAAACTTGCTCATCAGTAAGCTGCAGATTAAGATGTATTTATTCTTTTAAACAAGATTGACATCATGGTGAGATGTCAGACAATGACAATTCTGTGACTTCTGCCACTTTTATTTCTCAGAGAAATCACCACCCAGTTGAAGCTAGGAACCTTCGCCCACAAAGTCTGTGCAGTTCCGATGCAGCTCTGGGAGGCCATCCGCACATGTCCTGCTGTTATGTGCCCTAGTAGAATTGGAAAAATTGCAATATCTGCCTTAACCACATATTCCACAGGTTTTCAGCTTTTCTAAGCCATTCTGCATATTTCTAAGAGTTAACCAGAAGGTCTATGCTGATGAATTCACCCATAATGTACCTTTTAAAACAAGTCATCCTTTAAAATGGTTTGACATGATTATGCTTTTATTACCTCTGGTTGAAATAGCCACAGCCCAAATTAAAAAAAAAAAAAAAGAAGAGTAACGGTGGGTTATGGACATTGTCTGTCCCCAGCAGGATGACACAGGTCTCTCTCTTTGAGGTTTAATTCAGTCCTGACTCGACTGATGAGGTCACACCTGCAGATTTCAAACTCTGTGCCTAGACAGGGAAACACAGCTTGGCCTCACTTCATCCCCATCCTCCCAGCTTCCATATAGGCAATTTTAGGAACTGCTAGTTCTTGAACTAATAACTCAGGATGCTCCACAACAGAAAATTCAGGTGAGCACATTGAAACTGGCACCGCCCACTAACCATAGTGACATATGTAAATTTCATTTAAATTTTTTTTTTGCGTTTGTTTGTACTGTTTTCACTTTTATACCTTAAATTCACAAGGTATGAGTTCCTTTTAGAGTGTCAGACCCTGTCATGTAAGACTTGAAGACATGAGGTTTTGGAGTAAGCTGGACATAAATTTGGAAGCCAGCTCCATCATTTATTACATCAAGGATCTCAGAGAAGTTTCTTCTCTAAGCTTCAGTGTAAATTGAGGATAATAATTCCTACCTTAAAGGACTGATGTGAGAATTCACCAAAGATACATTGACTACAGGTATTTTTAACCTCCTATAGGAATTGAACGAAGGGTAGGGGATGTAGATGTGACCCGTAGCCTTCTACATTCTAGAATGTTCTTCTATTCCTTCTGGGGCCCCTACCAAGGGGCTCCTGTAAGCAACCCCAGTCGTGCTAGGCATTAGAAAAAGAAAAAGAGAAGCATGCTGTGGGAATCCATAGCATGATATCTATAGTACATAGCCTGAGGTCACGGAAGGGAATTGTCACAATGCACAAGTCACAGTTCAGGGAAAACGTCCAACTGCCAAGGTAGGAAAGCCCTGATTCAATGGCTACTAGACACGTTGGTTGTGTTAAAACATGATGGGTAAATAGCTAGACAAGGTTTGGGGGAGGATGAAGAGGGGAGAGCATACAGTGTGGGTGAATACCTGAAAAAACTCAGAGAATCCCAGGAAAACTCTCGGGAGAAAAGCACGGGCCAGGCGTGGTCTAAACACTCACAGCCTCCTGTTGGGTCTCAGCAGCAGCTCAGCTCGGGCCGGGACTCGAACTGCCATTGCTCAGAGCTCGTATTCTTGCACGAGCTCTTAACCAACTGAGCCACTTAGCCGGCCCTACACTCACAGCCTCCTGGTCCCTGTAAGGAGCATGTTTCTAAGTGCAGGATACGTGGTCTGTTCTCAGTCAACGGCAACTACATTTATTATTCAAAAAGCGTGTACGAATTGACGTCTAGGAAGTATGTAGTGGTCTGGTTAGCAGGGACTTTAGTTAGTAAGTACTTTGCTGAGGTTTTCTAATTTTTATTTTAATTTTTTTTTTCTAAAAGACACCCTAACAGAGCCTTCCCACTGTGAGTATACTCCATAAATGTTGATTGTGGGGCCTGAAATCAGATTGTCCTCAGGAAATCAACAGCTTTCTATTTATTTATTTTTTTAGTATTCTGCATTTTGATATCAACGAAGGTCTCCACTAGCCCCATGGGACATGGGACCTTTAAGTCCACTGGTCAGTATAAGCAATTCAAACCGATTTTGTTCCTAGAAGGACCACAAAATGCCAATCACCTTGGGCAAGAGCTTCTGGCAGCTTGGCACTTTTTAAATGCCTCCTTTAGAATGAGCAGGCTGCTTTTCTGGAAGAATTTAAAGCCATATTATATAAGTTGCAATTTGTGGTGTCCCACAAATTATATATCACTCCAGCAAGTGCAATCGCCCTAACATGCTGTGTTGACTGGCTCATAGGGCTGTACGCCATTGTTCTCCAGCGGTCACTTACGTGCTTCTTCCCTTGTTTACTCTCACCACTTAGATACATGTCTTCCCAGGTATAGACCCCAGAGGGCTCCAGCTGGGTGTTTCCAAGGCCTGCAACGGAGACGCATGGTAGCAGTGTCACGAGTTGCCTTCAAGAAAGATATTCTATTTTCTTGGCAGGAATATTGTTCCATATCATTTTCAGTATGTAGGTGATGCCTAGTTTACACTGGTTTATGACCTTTATTATAGTACATAAAAGTCCTACAGGAACGAAGGAAACATATTTACAGCAGTGGAATGTGGCACAGTTGCCAGTACCGAGCCAAGTTGATTTTTTCACAGACAATAAGAACAAAGTTAAAAATATGAGAGGCTGATTCTTGAGGCAGAAAACACTTTTGCACCAATGATTGCACCGGCATATAAACAGACAAAAGAGTGACTCCATACTGTTGGACCAGGGGACAATTTTGGCAAAGGCTTTTTGCCTCTGCTAAACAGGTTTTGGAGAGATTTCAAAAGAAAGAAGTGTTTGGCACAGGCAAAGTAGGTTCGATCATTTCAGGGAGATAGCTGGTTGACACAGCATCAGCATTCAAGGGGCAGCTTGAGAATGTTGTGATAGATGACCCCCAAAGGGAGGCTGCCCAACTCGTGACTGTCAACTAGGAATCAATTCTGGTGCAGTGCAAGGGCCGGCTGTATGTATGTCCGTATTTACAACTGAGACCTTAATCACGGCAGGAAGCAGAAGGGCCAGTGGAAGGAGCTCTCACACCCTTTGTTGGTAGCAAAAGCCCTACAGGAAGAACTCTATGGTTATAACAGCCCCTCCCCTTCACTCCCTCTGCCCTTCGATAAGGAACTTCCTTTCTCTAGGTCTCCCTTTTTGCACATGTGGCTGCACTTAACTGATTGCAATCCTCCCCCCACCCCCAATAAACCGTTTTTTGCTGACAGAATGCCTAGTCAACTTTTTGTTTATGGTTGACACATAGAACAGCATTTTATTGTTAAAGAAAAAAATAGAATGACATAATAGATATTTAGAAGCCTGGCTCTGCCACTTTCCATCTCTTGGACACTCGACAAATCACTTGAGTGTTCTTGGCCTCTATTTTCTTATCTTTGAAATGAAGGAAAAAAAAACTACCCCAAAAAACAGATGATCTGTAAATTCCCTTTTGGTCATGAGACTGTCCATTATCTGGATTCAAATTCCAGATCACTGTCTAACTCTATGTCTTAGGACATCACTATTTAATGCCTGGCCCTTAGCCTTCTATTGGGTCGTTGGGAAAGTGATGACATATTTCTCTATGTTTTTCAATGCAAAAATGTGTCATGAGTTTCCTGACGACTCAATACATCCTAGAATAAGAACAATATTGCACGTCTTATAATGTATTTTGAAGATTAATTTAAATAATATACATGACAATTTCTAGCAAAGGGCCAGAAACCTCATATATCTCTCAATATACGTGTAGGAGCCTTGCTAACAATGCCTTGGAAAAGAAAATAAATTTTCTTGAAAATAGCTTCTGGGTACCAGGCAGACCCTTACCTAAGCAAATGATTTCTCAGAGCTAACATTTGAACAGATTAGCAGGGGTGAGTGAGATCTAAATAAAGAAGGTAAGGTTAAAAAATCCTTTGCAGCTACCCTCTAACCCATAGATACAGCAGAATGGTCACTGACAAGGCAGGTTTGTAAGGTCACTGCAATAGGATAGATAGGAATTGACCCTGAAGTTCATGAGCTGCAGAATCTGTGGACAGTGTATCATTGGTTTGTAGGGTTTGTGTTCCTGTTCTCCTTCCAGAGACACCCAGTAAAGAGCTTAGTGTGAGGACAAGGTCATGGGGTGAAGTAAGATGCTGTGGCAGAGATAACTACCTTTCCAGTGAAAAAGCACACTTCTCTTTCTGTGGTGTGGAGTGAGTGGAAGAACAAGGCTGCCCACCCAGGGCCTAAACTTCCCATTTAAAAAAAAATTAAAGTTATATATACAATGGAATACTATTCTGCCATATGAAAAGATGAGATAGTGCCATTTGCAACAACATGGATAGCTCTTGAGCTTATAATGCTAAGTGAAATAAGCCAGACAGAAAAAGCTTCTTTATATACACGTACCGCCACATGGCCCACCCTCACTAGTGGAACGTCCTTGCAGGCGATGTGTGGCACTTCTGGGCCAGGCTTTTAAGCAGTGGAGGTTACCTTCTGCCCTCTTTTCCTTCTCTACAGCAGCAGCTGGATGCCTTAGGAAAAGGTGACACCACAGAAATGGGGGCCTGAGGTCCCCAAGTTCCCCACATCCAGGAAAGGTGTCTTTGAAACAGGAATCCCCATGCTGTACTCTGACACGAGTGGGAAATATATTTCTATTATAACAAGTGATGGAAATATCAGAGTTTGTTGTTTCTTCTAGCAAGAAGAATGTAATGATATGGCCACATGAATAGACCTCAAAAACATTATGTGAAAAGAGTCTTATGTAAAAGAGTTATAGACTACATTTTTAGATTCACATGACAGTCTAGAATAGGCAGAACTAATGGGGGAAATACCAGAAAGCGCATTGCTTCTGGAGGGGTTGGAGGGGATTGACTGGAAAGAGGCTAGGGAAACTTTCTGGGGTGATCTTAATGTTTTTATCTTGATATGGGTTTCAGTTCTTCAGTTGTACGCGTTTTCCAAATTCAACAAATAAATAGTTAAGATTTGTGTACTTCCTTGTGTATGAATTTTACACCCAAAGAACAACTCTGAACAAATATTTAACTGTACCTATTGATATGTATGCCGCAAAACTTAGGGGAAAGATTTATTAATGTCTATGGTTTACTTGGGAATGTATCAAAAGTAAGATGCATCACATACAGTTCAGAGATGAACCACTGAAATGGAGAGAGGTTAAGAGTTCCATAGTCCAAGTTTTCACTAATAAGAATGAAATCGGGTGGGATTTCAACCCAGCTTTGTCTCACTCTAACTCCTTGCTTCTTCTACTCTCTCCTGCCTGTGCTGGAATGAATGGTTAGAAAATTTAAATGATTTGATGTGAATCACCCTGAGGAGAAAGCTTCAGGGGGGAGAAAAGAACTGTGAAAAGCTAGAATTCCAAGGATAAAGCAGGTGGAAATCACACAGAATTTCAATAATGTACTGCTAATTAGCTCTAGTGCTTAGATCTAATGTGGAGTTTTCTGAGGGCTGTGACATCCATAGATGACTAATTAACCTGTGCAGCAAATCCATTTTATTTGCTGCCATGACACAGCCAATCAAGACTGGCTTACCATTTGCTCATTTGGAAAATGATTAGGATCCCCATTTAGACTTAATTACAGTGCAAAGGTTGACAATTATCTTCTCTGTAGAAGCCTCGGATGCTTCCGTATCGCAGTGAACACTGCTTATAATTATGTACATAATTTGTCTAGCAGAAAAATGTAACCCAGTCATTACCTGGATCTCATGCCTTATAATTAGGGATCATAAAAATGCCAAGTGGGAAAAGTGGGCTGGTGGGATGTTAGGACCGTTACAATGTACGAATCTGTGTGGAGCTGTTAGTTGGGGACACAGTAGCAACCAACAGCTAGCTCTTGGATTGCTGTCCTCTATTAAAAATAATTAAGAAACGTGAGTGAAGGGTCAAAACTATTGTAGAATGAGAACACAGTACAATACCTTCCCCAGGACCTGATTGCAATCATTCAAAGTCCCCTAGGCACTCATAGCCAACCCTACTAAACCCAAACTCTGTAACCGACCCTTGCCCCCCCCATACCTGCTCCTTCTCTTCTGTTTGCTGTCTTAGATAATGGCTAGACATTCTAGAACCATCTGGCACCCCTGTTACCTAGTGCCTTTCTCAGGTGGCTTCTCTTTCTCCAGGCTTTCTCCACTTGGTTTAGCTTCTTGCACAATGGATGTTTAAGGGAAGCTTCATTTTTTACATAAGGGCTGAATTCCAAGAGATAGGAGGGAGAAACTGCACAGTGAGCTAAGGGCTCTGTTAGAAAGTGGCATGTTGCAGCAAGAACTAGATAAAAGGGGGAAATGGATCTTCTTAAGAAGTATCTCCATAGCTAAGGTCCCTGGATAAATAGCTCATGGTATTTTGTTCTGAATAATTGAGAGGGTTTCGCCCAAACCTGAGCACCTTTTACCTGGTCAGAACTGTTAGATATGTGTCAATGACAGCATTCCATGTTAAAGATGCTTTCCGCTTAGCAGTACTTTACTATGAAATTAACATTACTTTGTTTGATTTTTTTTGTTTGTTTGTTTGATCCTCCCTCAGGATTCCTGACAGGCAATGCTATATGCTCTCTGGAGAATACGCAGTGACTTTGCACTGAGAATCATTGGGTCCCTCTCAGTGTCTGTAAAAATGGGAATACCCACTTAGAAGAGAAGAGAAATATGCTTTAAAGTCCCATGTAACCCAATGCCTTAGAGGTTCCTGGGGCAGACGGATTGATTGCACTAAGAAAGAGATAGCTCCTCCCCCTCCACCTAATCCCACAATCGTCAGGTAGGTGGACACAGGCGCACACACACGTACAAGCAAAAGACATGCTTGGGAATGAGCTGGTCGTTGATGGATGAAAAAAGAATAATTGCATGCATTAAGAATTTTTGCCTTCCCAACGTGTTGAAACACCCATTTATGTAACTCAGAGAGTGCAAACCACTGCCGTAGACAGGCCTTCTGATTTAAGGGGGCAAAGAGGTCCTCCATTGGTAATACATTTTAAATTCCAGGCAACATTTCCATCAATAACCCAAATATCTGCAAGGAATTTCAAGTCATACATGTGGGGAACAGGATTGTTAATACAAACCTTGCTGTGTTAGCACTGATGGGAGACAGACCCAGGGGTTTGTAAAGCTGGCAGGAAGGGAGCCCATTCAGGGACCTGCGTGGGGTGGTAGGGTAGGGGACACGACTGGCTTTGAGGAGGTAAAAGGACCACTGTTTTCTAGACTTCTGCTTCCTTCAGATGGTTTTAATATGCAAAGCTGCCTTCAAACTTGTGATTTTATATCATAGTCCAAGAAGCAAATTCTCCTTCCTTTACCCCCATCCTCTCTTCTGACTCCAACATAATAAATAGAACCTGTATTTTAATAAGTCCTCACTCAATATTTTTTTAAAAAACTGGTTTTACTCCTGGATTTATTGTTATGAATTGTGTCATTGTAGCCTTGGACAAAACACCCTTGTTAGCCTCATTGTATTGTGATTAAAGTAAGAGTGACATCTTCCATGCCTAGTCCACTCTATTTATCGTAAAATTTAATAAATTACTGTAGGGGACATTTAATTTCATTTCCACAGTCCTTTGTTTATAACACATGGAATGGTCATTTCTGGCTTATACATCTGTCAGTTCATTAGAAAGACATCTGCCTCTCCACATCTATTTATCCTTTTATTAGTTAATTATTTCATGCACTTTTATAGCACTGGGTTTTTTTCTCACCCCTCCTCACTACTATTACACAAGCTCCTCGTGGGCAATTCATTCACTTCTCCTACATGTTAATGGCTCAAATTTGTATTTTCAATGCAATTTCTCTTCTGAACTGTAATCCAACTGCTATTTAGGCATTTCCTCTTGACTGTCTTTCAGACAGCGCCACCTTATCACGCCTAAAGATGAACCAGGAGTGGCACAATTTTCAGCCCATGTACAGACACTAAACAGCAAACAAAAAATAACCTGAGCTGTATCCTTGACTTATTTCTGTCTCTGACCCAAACTCCCAGGGTAAATCCAATTAATCACCAAGTGTTATCATTTCTTCCTCTTAACTATTTCTTGAATCTATTGTTTTATTTTTACTCTTACCAAATGGATATTGGCCATCATAATTTTTTTTATATAAGATTTTATTGGGGAATTGGGGAAGGGGAACAGTGTGTTTTTCCAGAGCCCATCAGCTCCATGTCAAGTTGTTGTCCTTCAATCTTAGTTGTGGAGGGCGCAAGCTCAGCTCCAAGTCCAGTTGCCTCTTTCAATCTAGTTGCGCGGGGGCAGCCCACCATCCCATGGGGGAATTGAACTGATAATCTTGTTGCACACTGAGCCATCCGGCCACCCATTGGCATCTCGCAGCTGCTTAGCTCAAGGTGCTGTGTTCAATCTTAGTTGCAGGGGAGGAGGGGTGGGCAGGCGCAACCCACCATTGCATGCGGGAGTTGAACAGGCAACCTTGTTGTTAAGAGCACGTGCTCTCACCAGCTGAACGGCAGCTCAGCTCAGGGGCAGCTCTCTGGCCCATGTGGGAATCTAACTGGCAACGCTGTTGCTCAGAGCTCGCGTTCTAACCAAGTGAGCCACACAGCCAGCCCTGGCCATAATAATTTATTCCCGGGTATACTGCAACAGATTCCTGACTGATTTCTCTGCTCTAGCCTTTCCCCACTCTAAACTGCCTCTCCACAGTAGCCTAAGGGAATTTTCTAGTTTGAGTCCTGAGAAAAGAGAATGGGATGTTGGGTTGGGCAAACATCACTCAGGACTGCGAGCAGACCCAGCAGCTCTCAGAGTGCCCAACACTTGGCACGTTCTCTATGCGTGTTTGTTGGTTTATCCAAAATATAGAAAAGCATTTTGAAAACCACAGGATTCTGCAAAAGAAAGCTCAGAATAACACATTTTAGCTTAATAGTAATGATATTCTTTTCTTTTCTTCTTTCCTTTCTTTGTTTATATACAATTCTGTTGAGAACTTCTTAATATACATCTTTTTGCTTATTTTTGATGGCTTATTTAGTAGAAATTTTTAGAATTGGGAGTACTTAGTAATGGGTGTGTATATTTAAAAAAATTTTAAAATGAGCATTCCCAGATTTTCCCTGAGGGACAGTTATCAACTTACGCTCCATTAATACTCTATGACTATGGCCATTTTCCCTCAGTTTTGCCCAAATTTGGTGTTAGCATATTTTAAGTCTTTTTTATATCATTATATGAAACTTTCTTTATATTTGGGTTACATTTTCCCATTAATAAGAATTTATACTTTAATGAAAAATGAGCACTGCTGTTAGATAAATATATATGCTATAAAGACAATATAATTGACATTTAGTAGTAAGTTGCCTGCTGCCCATTCAAGATTATTTAGATGAATTATCTCCTAAATTGCATGCTACCTCGCCTTTTCATACATTCTTGAAATGTTTTATTTTATCTACTCTGTATTATTAGCAGTTAATTAGAGACAATCTTGTTTTAACGGTAGTGATAAAATCTTTTAAAAGAAGAATTTTCCCTTTTTGGGTGGGGATGTAAAATATTATCCTTTGCAAAGATTGCCCCTTTGACTACATTTTAAAATGTGCTTTTTGTATATTGTGTTAAATAGGACAGAAATCTCTTAAGTGACCTTCACTTAGCCACCTCCCAAGATGACACTGTGATCCCTCACGGATGCTCATAGTACACTCAATACCCACACACTTCTTTTCACACCAAGAGATAGCTTTTGTTTTGTCTTTTTTCTTCCCAGGTTGTTAGTATAGGATATATTTGTTATTTTCAGTACTTGATTTAAATGAGAAGTACTCAAGAACTCAAAAAGGAATTTGTTTTCCTGAGACTAAGTTAAGTACTTTGTAAAAAACTTGAGAAAGGCAATTCATTTTAAAATCTGAAATAAGAATGATTAAGGAAAGATTAAACATCTAGAATAATTCTGCACTTACATAGCTTTGCTTATACCTTTAAATTCCAGACATCCTTTAAAGAAACTGAACTTGGTGATCTTACATAATGAAGTATGGATATAATTTGTATAAAAATGATGACAAATATTTACTTAGCAGACCCCATCTATAGTAAACATACACACACACACACACACACACACACACACACACACACACACATGCTCTACTCTACATCAAATGTACAAATGAGTACATTAATATATACTGTTAATTTAAAGTACATTCTCTATGACATGCATATGTCAGTTTGTAAATAATTTCTCTCTCTAATCCAATTTTAAAATTAACCAACCAAACCAAGTATTGTCCCATTTGGGTTACAGAGAGGTTTTCTACAAAATGGAGAGTAGCAAGTGAAGAATTCAGGAATAGCTTGTAATTTCTCAGGATTTCTACTTATAGCCATTATTCCATGGATGCATGAGCCTTCACAAATACTGCCACAGAAAAGTATTTGCTAATTTTAGCACACTTTTTCTAACACAAATACAGGATGACCTAAAATAACATTTGGAGCAGTACATTTTTATTTTATGAAAATTCAGAGTTCCTCAGACTCCGTATTTTCCACTTTCTTTGCCCTTCACGCTTCCTGTCCCCTTGTGTTGTTTTTCACAAAGATGAAAAATAGTTACTGAAGTCAGAGTACACATTAACCTGCATGATGATTAACTGCCCATGAGAATTCACCTTGCTGAAAGATCATCAAGTCCATTAAAAAATTAATCCCAGAAAGACAAACGTCTGTGTGTGGAGCAAAGACTGTCTATCTGAGGCAGACACATTTTCCACAGAGACCATTTTGCTCCCTAGAAACTCCCTTTCTTTTAGCAGACTCTCAAGGAAGACTGTATATGAACAACTTCTAAAGTGCTGTTGTAGACATGAAACATGAAACTATGCTTAACATCTTGACATTTCTCAAGACGGCCCATTTGAAAATGGGATAAAAATATTTATTAAACATGTTTGAATTGAATGGCCATGTTTAAGGAGATGTAGAACGTGTTGGACTGTCTTCATGGAAACATACAGTCTCTGCAAGTCTTCTGATTCTTCTTCATCCTACGTTGGCATTGCTTAACACTTTTCCGTCAATCACATTCATTATTGGAAACAAATTTATGACTCCTGAGTCCTAACCATCACTTCGTGTATAACCTCCTTAGAATTTAAAATAGAAACGGAATGTTAGCTTGAGAGCAAATTGAAGACAGAATTCTAGAGATGAGAGAGACTGATACCAGCTTTTGATGACATCAAGACAATCTCTGACTTTCAAGTTCATAATCATGTAAATCCCGTTGACTTTCTAGACATTTAATCCTCCACAAAGCTGCCCCCACAGTGTCCCTCCCTGCCACTTTTGATGGCTTGCTCTTCCTTGGCCATATCATGGGGACCTCCTTGCTTTTATGGCCTTGCCCTGGATTTTTCTCCTATATGTTTCTGTCTGTATGCTACCAAGTGCTCTATTCCTGATAGCGACGTGCTTTGCTCCCTCACTTCTCCCATGTCTCTGTTTCAATGACACTCATCTTCGAGGCCTTCCCATCACCGTGTTGTTCTTCTGTAGCCCTAGTTGCTACCTAACATTATGGTATATCTTTGCTTTCTTAGATGTTCTTTGCTGTCAGCTCGCTGAGCCCATAAGCTCTACGAAACAGGGGGCTCTTTCATTTTGTTCCTTGTTCTGTCTCTAGCATCTGGACCAATGCCCACATTTGGTACTCAGTAAATAGTTGTTTCGTAAAGAAATGAGTAAATCAGAGCTGCATCTCCTTTAACAATATACTGGGTTGTCGGAAAAGTCATGATGCATTTTTGCAACAAAAAACATAGAAAAAAATACGTCATGGCTTTTCTGGCAACCCAATATTTTCCCAGTAACTAGCACAAGGTCTAGCATAGGGTAGGAGCTCATTGTGGAATGAATGCTAGCTCACTGAAATATTAGAGGAAGAGGGCATTTACTGAATAATAAGATGTATCTTTTTTAAAAGAAGAACAATGGGGTATACGTAGTATGTGTGAGTTCTTTAGTCTGATCACTTGGTTTGAGTCATGGCTCCATCTCTTTCCAGCTCTGTGACTTTAGGGGAGTCATCTCACCTCTCTGTGTCTCAGTTTCTCCACATGGAAATTTATACTTTCTGTTTTAAATCAGTGCACATGTAGAGAGCAGTTATCGTGAGCACTCAACAACTGGTAATTATCATTATATAGGCAAATAACTTGATGGAAAAATAAAGAAATCTGAACTAGAAAAGATAATTTTATTAAAAAAAATTATAACCTAGTATAAAATGGAAATTTTGTATTAAAAGATTATATCATATGAGGTCATTTATATTTTATATAAATTACAGAGAGAGAGAGAGAGAGAGAGAGAGAGAGAGAGAGAGAGAGAGCCAAAAATGTATACACATTTTAAGAAAGTAAAAAACTGTATTAAAATTGTAATACTCAATATATACTGGTAACAAAAGATGAATACAAGTCATGTGTATACATTTTTTGGGGCACCTCCTGTATACATACATAATAGGGAATGAGATTATGTGTATTAATTTTTTTATAGTAGTTATTTTTGGATGGTAAGCCTCTGGATAGCTTTTTTTTCCATTAATGCTTTATTGAATTTTCCACTTTAGTATTATAATCATGCAGTGACTCTATAATCAGCACAAATAATAAATCCTGTAAAAAATTGGCCATTTACTCTTCATCTAGAAATATGAAAGGAAATGAGATGCATTTTAGATTTCACTCTGCTCCAACCTGGCTGCTTCGGCGTGGTCATCCCGGCGAGCACCTAGGAGAGTTTGCAGAGTCCAGGTGTACTAGCTAACTGATGCTGAGGCCATTCCTCAGACCCGCCCCAACAGAGCTGGTGGACTTAGCCTCTCAGGGTTTTGGCATCGAGAACCCCCTTGCTGGTGGTGCTGGGCACTCATGTTGCCTTTTCTACACAGGAACCTCCATCTTTGTCCAAAGTCAACCATTTGATTAACTCTCATTTAAATCGTAGAAATTTACTTTTGAAAAGTTGGGTTTTTCTTCTTCTTTTTTTTTTTCTCCACAGCTGTCTTGGCAACATCTGATTCCAGCCGGGGCAGGAAGTAGCTCAGTCAGAGATGGGGCAATATAGTTTTGCTGGGACTGTTCCCAGCCCTCCGACTGTCTTTCCTGGAGCTGCTTGTTTAAATAGTTTGCAGAGAGTAGGAGGTTGCATGTTACAGAGTTAACCAAAGGTGTCCTCTAGTTCACCCTTGACTGTTAGAAAAAATGGTAGCCATTGGCACAGACAGAGCCTTCTCAGCATCTTCAATAAGGTAGCCTTTCTCAGAAAACCACTCCTGTGGGGATGGGCCGAAATAAAAACCAAGAGGCAGGGAGACTGGGGCTGTGTCCATACCAGACAATTTTATAAGATATGCTTAGCGGAGTCGGACCCATTTCTACCCACCCACCATTAAAAAAAATCAACATGTTTCAACAGCAAAACTTAAGATCTATTGGGTTGCCGGAAAAGCCATGATGCATGTTTGCAACAGATGGCACTAGTACATTTTTGGAAGTACTAGAGTCATTCACATCTATGTTATTGCTATGTCATTTGACAGCTGACAGTTCTAGCTTCATTCTAAAAATAATTAAGCAATTTGGTTGAGTTTTGGAGATTTTAGAACAAGTTGAAGATGGAAGACCAAACTGTGCATTTTTGCCATATTTTACTGTTTTACTTCCAGAAAGGGAAGAACGCGCGTCAAACTTGTGAAAAGTTGCACAAAGTTTATGGTGACAATGCTTTACAAGAACATCAGTGCCAACGATGGTTCACGAAATTCCATGCTGGTGATTTTGATCTCAACTATGCTCCTTGGTCAGGGAGGCCCACCGAGGTTGATGACGACAAAATAAAGGCATTGATTGAGTCAAACCCACGTTACATGACACAAGAGATTGCAGAAACATTGAACATCCATCATTCAAGCATTCACGAACACCTGAAGAAGCTGGGATGCTTAAGCAAGCTTGATATTTGGGTTCTGCATGAACTCAAAGAAGTTCATTTGATGGTGCGCATAAAGATCTGCAATATGCTCATTAAACAGGAGGAAAATGATCCTTTTTGAAGTGACTGATAACTGGTGATGAGAAGTGGATTGTTTACAACAATGTGGTGCGCAAATGGTCTTGGTCCCGATGTGATGATTCGCCTCAAATGATATCGAAAGCAGACATTCATCAGAGGAAGGTTATGCTCAGTGTGGTGGGATTTTAAAGGTGTCGTGTTTTTCAAGCTCCTACCAAGGAACCTAACAATCAATTCAAATGTGTACTGTCGGCAATTGGACAGTTTGAACGAACCCATCATCCAGAAATGTCCAGAGCTTGTTAATTGTAAAGGAGTTGTGTTCCATCGTGACAACACGAGACCACACACAAGTTTGATCACCCGTCAAAAAATATTGGAGCTTGAATGGGATGTGTTGCCACACCCACCATACTCGCCTGACCTTGCGCTGTCAGACTTCTACTTGTTTCTCTTCAAAACTCCTTGTGTGGTATAACGTTCAGTTCAGATGAGGCTGTAAATCAGCACCTTGTTCAGTTTTTCACAAATAATTCACAGGTCCTCCTATGAATGAGGAATTATGAAGCTCACTGAAAGATGGCAAAAGGTTATCGAACAAAATGGGCAATATATCATTGATTGATTTTTGTTTTTTATATAAATAAAGACCTTTGAAAAACATAGACAAAATACATCATGACTTTCCCGACAGCCCAATAGTTCTGAAGGCACATTTTGATTGACTCATCTAAAGAAACACATTCATGTTTCTTCTATTTCCTTCTCTTTCTTCTTGTTTTTTCTTTTCCTTTTCCATTACTGGCAGGGAGGTGGCAGTGGGCGGTGTAGTTTGTCTGAGATGGTCACACGATCCCTCAGCCCCTCTCTTCTATACAAAGAAAGTAGGGGTTCTTCCTATTTCTAAACCAAGAGGACATAAATGTGTGCTTGGTTGAAAGTGGGACCCACCACAAGGTGATCCCAATGCTTTTCCCTCCAGACTATCTTCAAGTCCAGACTACGGACTTGAGTTATCTGTTTAGAAGTCACGCAGCGGTTCAGCAGGTCTGGGGACTGGGATTTGGAAAAGACATGACTTGGTGGCAGCACCATTGGCTTCTCAGCTGCACTGGTCCCTAAATCTCTGTTTGGGCATTTGCGAGGTACCTGACATGGAGCCATTTCTTAACCTCTCTGAGCCTCCATTTTCTAATTTACAGTAACCAGAGGGTTGATGTGAGCATGAGATGTCATGTACAAACATGCCTTGCACATCACAGATGCTGTATTATTTCCTTATAAAACATTACATGGAACATATATGATCGCTCTTCCTTATATACACTAAAAGTTGTTTTAAATAACAACAGTGAAAGTTAAATTTAAACTTATCATCGTGACCAGGTAATAATCATGGTTATGTATCTACTGCTCAGTTTTGTATTTAATTGAATGGCAGCAAGTACTACCTAGAGGTGGCTGTATTTCAAATGATATTCCTAGAAGCTAGATCAGGGTTTCTCAAAGTGGGAACTGAGATCCATCTGAATAAGATAAGAATCACTTGACAATCTTGCTAAAAATGCCTATTTCTGGGCCTATCTGAGACCTCCTTTACTAATGTATTTTCATAAGATTCCTATGCATGTTAAAGTTTAAACACCACCCATCAGATGGTACAGATTTTTCCAAAAGTGTGTTAAGTCAGGGGTGGCCAGTTAGCTCAGTTGGTTAAAGCATGGTGCTGATAACACCAAGGTTACCAGTTCGATCCCCGTATGGGCCACTGTGAGCTGTGCCTTCCTTAAAAAAAAAAGAAAGAAAGAAAAAGTGTGTTAGCACAGCATTATCGATTAGCCACTTTTTTTGTTTTTAAGATTTTATTGGGGATTGAGGGAGGGGACCAGCACTGGGAAATTGGGGAAAGGGGAACAGACAAGTTGCTGTCCTTTTGTTCTTCAGTCTAGTTGTAGAGGATGTCGCTTCACTGGCCCATGTTGGTATTATCATTGCGCTCTTCCCGGGTGAGGCAATCGGTTGCCGGCCTCTGGACGTCC